>NC_050099.1:11875887-12178917 GCF_902167145.1 Zea mays
AGTGAGTATTTTTTATTTGTAGTATTATTTTGTAAATGTATATATTGTTTTGTAGTTGTCATTTTTGAGTATTAAATAGTTTGTATGTTAAATATTGTTTAGCTTGTTATGTCCGACGATCGGAATTTGATTATGATGAGATACAATTATGATATGATGCTTTACATTCTGGTTATGATTATGAACTTGTCATATTAAAGGAGGCTCGGGCGGTTTCCTGAGAACTTGTCCGTAAGGACCTGTTCGTTGTATGAGCACCCGGGAAAATAGTGCAGTCATGAGGGTGGTATGGGACGCCCTTAGCTAATTAATTAGAAAAACTTGAGGTGTAGTTTACTTCGTCGTCGTGCCATCAATGGCGTCCGGGCACAATACTTGCTCTGCCGAGGCTGGGTGTTGTTGTTGGTCACTCTTCCTATGGGGAGATGTACTGTGTTTATCAAACTCTAGAAACCTAACGGGCGGCTATGACCTCTGGGGAATCTTTGTAAAAGCTACATAGTGAAACCCTGTCAGTTCACCTTGGAAGTGATCAATGGGGAGTCATGATCCACGGGCGGAACGGGAATCATGGCTCATAGGTAAAGCGTGCGACCTCTGTAGAGCAATGAAACCGATATATCAGCCATGCTCATGGTTATGAGCGGCCTTGGGGGCTCCTTTGATTAGAGATATAAATGGTTCGAGATACTATGGTTCCATTTATGGATTTGGTTACAAGATGATGATGATGGTTATATTAATGATATTTCTAACTATGGATCTTGGTATTTCCTCTATGAGGAGTGTCGGCGTTTCGGACCTGGGGGACCCTCAACCGAGCCGACCAGTGAATTTATCGCTGTGTGCCCCTGCCCAGATGGGTTGGCGCAAGATGGAACACAAGGGGAAATGCGGCTTGTATTATCTCGCACCGGGGGTGCTCGTAGTAGGGGGTTACAAGCGTCGCGAGAGAGAGAGAGAGCCTGTTTGTTTGCTCGTCCCCTGCGTGACCCCCCGCAGGAAGGACCTGGACCTCCCTTTTATAGATGCAAGAAGAGGGTCCAGATGTACAATAGGGGGTGTAGCTATGCGCTAACGTGTCTGGCAAAGAAGTGTCTGAGCCCTGTGTACATGCCAACGTGGCTGTCGGAGAAGTGCTTGAGCCCTGTGTACGCAATAACGTGGTCGTCGGAGAAGTGCCTGAGCCCTGTAGAAGCACAGCTGGCGGTGCGGCTGGGATCCTGCTGACGTCTCCTTGCTTCCGTAGGGGGCTGAGAACCACCGACGTCATGGACGCACGCGGGGAACCATCATTACCTGTTACCGGGGCGAGCCAGATGGGACGCCGGTCTTGTTCCCTCGTAGCCTGAGCTAGCTAGGGGTAGGGTAATGATGTATCCCCTGTGGCGCGGTCGGTCCGAGCCCAAGGTCGGGCGAGGCGAAGACTTCTCCCGAGGCCGAGGCCGAGGTCGGGCGAGGATGCGATTCCTCTCGAGGCCGAGGCCGAGTCTTGGGGTCGGGCGAGGCGGAGACCTCCTCCCGAGGCCGAGGCCTAAGGTCGGGCGAGGCGGAGCTTCCTGGATCGCCCGAGGCTGAAATCGACTGTTGTCAGCCTTACCCGGGTGGTTGGCACAGCAGTCGGAGCGGGGCGAGCAGCGCTGTTTTCCTGTCAGATCGGTCAGTGAAGGGGTGAAGTGACTGCGGTCACTTCGACCTTGCCGACTGAGGCGCGCGTGTCAGGATAAGGTGTCAGGCGGTCTTCGCATTGAATGCGCCTGCGACACGGTCGGTTGGTAAGGCGATTTGGCCAAGGTTGCTTCACAACGAAGCCTGACCGAGCTAGGCTTCGGGCGAGCCGAGGGTGCGCCCACTGCCTGAGGAGGCCCTCGGGCGAGACGTGAATTCGTCTGAGGCTACGGTTCCTCCTCGAGGCAGGGCTCGGGCGAGATCGCGTCCCTTGGGTAGACGAAGCCTTGACTTAAACCGCGCCCATCAGTCTTTGCGGTTTGTGCTGAGGGTGGTTACCAGCCGTGTTTAGGAGTGTTGGGGGTACCCCTAATTACGGTACCCGACAGTAGCCCTCGAGCCTCGGAGGGAGTGTTGGTACTCGCTTTGAGGCTTTGCCGCACTTTTTTGTGAGGGGACCGGCCTTTCTCGGTTATACTTTGTTCCGGTGGGTGCGCGCAAGCGCACCCACCGGGTGTAGCCCCCGAGGCCTTGGAGGAGTGGTTTTACTCCTTTGAGGTCATAATGCTTTTCGTGACGCCTCGGCCGGCCTTGTTGTTCCCTCATGCGGCCTGGCCGTAGCCCGGGTGTATGGTCAGGTGCCGAGTTTTTAGGCTGGTTTGTTGACGCTGTCAATAGCTTGGCCGTAGCCGGGTTGCGAGAGCAGCCCCCGAGCCTCCGCACGGAGCGAGAGGACGATCAAGGACCGTCTCGACTTTTGTTATACGCCCCTTCGTCGCCTTTCCGCAAGGAGGAAGGGGGGGGGGGGGAAGCGCCATGTTGCCCTCGGAGGGCGTCGATCATGGTGTTTCCGGTGAGTTGCTAACGGGTGATCCGAGTGGACGCCCGAGCCCCGTTCGATAAGGGTCGGTTAGTGGCCCAGAGGCGCGCTCCAAAAGTACCTGCAGATGATTTGCCGGACCCGGACCCATTCGATAGGGTCCGAGGGCTCGATGCCTCCCTCTAGTGGGATTCCGTTACAAAATCACTCCTGCTGGTCTCGGAAATGTCCTAGGGTACCTCAGGAGCGCAACCCGAGCCTCAGCCATGTAACAGACGTACCCAAAGTCATCCCTCACTCTGCGTGCTCTGGGGCGGCTGTCTGTAACACCCCAGGTGTTACTCAGGGTGTCCCTACCAGAGTTTCCCCTTTTACCCATTATCACATGAAGGCTGGTTTGGGCAAAGTTTACCAAACTTGGAATTCTAGGTCCTAAGCAAGTGTAATCCACTTTGGAGGTCATGCCCTAGCTTATCATGCACATCTAAGTGGGGATCTCCCAAAACCCTAGAGCAAAACCTCCATAGGCAATTATAACCCTAATGGAAGCCATGATCAAAAGATCATGTAAACATCATGATCATGGTTTGGGCCAAATATAAAAGTTGTAATATACTTAATACCCTACAATTAATAGTAAGGAAGTACCCCAAAAAGTTTTCAGAAAAGTCCTAAAAAGATCACCAAAGGTTGAACACAAGGGAAAAATGCAGATTTTGTCTAAGTCAAAAACCAACCCTTGAGCAAAGATCCCTCATGTTCACCTTGATCTCCTCTTCAAAACCAGTCGACCCAAATAACAAAGTGGCGCCAAATGAACCCTAGAATGCCCTGGAAAAGTTTGAACCCAAGCCAAAACCATTTGACACGAGTTGGCACTGGTTTTGTCTCGGTTTGCACAGGGCAGACAGACAAGACTTGGCGCTACCGTATCTCTTCAACCAGACCACATCTACCCTTGGAACTTACATGAACTAGGTAGCCCTAGGTGCAGGGAAGAAATCTCCCACATGCGGTAGGGCAAGATTCGTACGCCTGGCCGCTCAGCAGAGCGAAGAACACGGGCAGAAGCAACGCGCCACGTGTTCGACGCGCTCTGAGCTCGCCAGAGCACGCCCGCGCGCGCGCCCCGCGTGCCCGCGTCGCGCCAAACGGTGGAGCCGGCGCCCCGTCCGCGTCCGCGCCTATAAAACCCGCCCCAGCGCTCGGTTGCCTTCCCCGTTACCTCCTCCGTACCTCGCCGGACTCGCCCGAGCCAGCCATTGCCTCCGGCGACCTCCCCGCGACCCGCCAGTGCCGCCCGAGCGCCACCGCCGTGGCCAACCCCTCTCCAGCCCCCCCTCCGTTCGATTCAAGCCCCAGATAGCTTCCTGGTGAGACCGTGAGCTTTACTCAAGCTTGAACCGAGAGCCCGCGGCACCGGAGAAGCCAAATCGCGCTCACCGGAGTTCAAGAACTCGCCGGCGCACGTGGACCGGGTAAAACCCTTCACCATTTCCCGATTCGTTGCGCGCACGGCCTCTGTGTCACCCCGTGAAGCGCCTCGTGCACCCTAATTGACCTATGCTGCCGTGGTTTGGCCGGAGCAGGCGTCGCCGTCGATCCCCGCCGCCTGTGTTCGTGGCCAGGGGAGCTCCGACCACCTCTGACGCCGACCCGCACATCGACGTGACCGTCGCGACCTCCTGAACGTCACCGACCACCTCGCCGGAACTCCCTCGCCGCCGGTAAGCCGCGCCACCCTTTCTTTTTCCGCGGCTACTGTTTCAGTAGAGGGAGGGACTGCGGGTGAGAGGGAGGGAAATCCAGGGGGTTAAGTGAAAGGTCAGAGACTCAAATGAATAGTGGCGTAAGGGTAGATCTGTGAGGTTCGATTCAGGTTAAACCCAGGGGCCTCGACGCAAACTGTTTTTCCAGAAAAACTAAATTAAAACCTAATTTAAATTCAAACAGAAGCTTTAAAAACCCATAACTTCTGTTTGGTTTACCCAAATCTGGTCAAACTAATTTTGCCAGACCCTAAATAATGTAACCTGTCTAAGAAAAATATAAAACCCCATAAGTACTATAGAAAAATGTAAGGTCCTGATTTAATTACAGTTTGAACCAAAAGCTTAATAATAGCAAGAAAAATGGTTGTATTATTTAACTAAGGTTAGAAAAATTTAGAGAAGTTATTATCTACCTACTGACCTAGTTAAAAATGTTAAACACCTCTGTCCACTACGTTAGGATAGATTTTACCCTTTCTCCTATAATATGTTTAAGATTAAGAAAAATAGGAAAGGTGACATAAATAAGGAACCAGAGGGCACCCCTATTTTTATTGAGATACTTATTCAATATAGTTCACTGGAAAAATATATCATGCCCTGGTTTAGTACAAATTAAGTAGGATATCTTTTATTTTATTAAAACAAGGATAACTTAGAAAAACCCTACAAAAATGACCCCAAGGTGAAAACACCCCCACCCTTGGGATAACTATTGTTTTATCAGAAAGAACTTAGGAAAAATAAGAAATCTGCTGTTTGACATTTTTCAAATAATAATGTAGTAGAAAGTGCCTTTTTGACATTAAACTTGAGAAAATCATAACTAAATAACCACCCCTTAGTTCCCTGTGATTTTTAGCACAAAGACCTATTATTACCAGAGGATGTCAACAAAAATAACCTTTAGGACAGAACCTACCCCTAACTAGGAGGTGTAGTGTAAAGTGCCCCTTTTTGCCTAACTTTTGTTATTTTTGTTTAAGGCCTAACTTTTATACTTTAAGCCTCAAATTCTTAAAACAAGCTAAAATAGCCAGTGACAACCCACTGTAATTTTTACAGAATTTTTGGAAATTCTTAAAACACTGTCGTAGTTCAAACCTGCACTAGAAACCCTAAATGGAAATTAAAGAAAGGAAAATGAATAATGGAAATTGATGTCATCCTAAAACCTTTGTAAATTTGTCCACTGAAATCTATGAAGGCAATACAAATCCCCTTTGTTATCCTAAAGGAAAACTTAAGTCCAAAGGGTAATAAGTCTATCTATGTACCACTAGAAGCCCCGCATGACTAAGAAACCGTAAGTTACTTCTTGGCTTAGTTTTCTTTTGCATAATGTTATTAAATCATGCATAATCATGACATACATGTTCATTGCATTTCGTTAGACTGTAATCTTGCTGACAGAGAGTACATCCTCGTGCCGGAGCAAGGAGCTGCTCAGGAGGTAGCCCCAGATCCAGCACCAGAGCCAGCACCAGAGGACCTGCCTGCCACTGCTTTGGAAGGCAAGCCCCGGTTTTATGCATAACCTGTTATTTATGCTATTTTACTTCATTTAATGATTGTAGGTTTGATTGTGCACTTAAGTGTAGGAGTTGTTTGAAACCCTAGTTGCATGATCTCAGGAATCCCGTTGAGATGAATACTAGTATGCTAGGTCGAATAGCTGCTTTACTAATTAGGGATCTCGGTAGAAGTCGAGTGATTTTTCCAGCACTCGCGCGAGGTCAGGAAATTGATTGTATCCACTTTCTTATCATAATGATGCTGGTTTGTGGACAACAATCCATGGGGATTGGTTGTCCACGGGATAAAATTGGAATAAGGATTAAGGTGTGGTACCGTGAGTCAAGCGTTTGAACGTACTAAACACATACTGAGAAATATGGTAAATCGGTAAGCCTAGTACCTGAGTGAACCTGCCCGCAGACTTTACCCCTCACGCGACCTGAGACGAGGTCTCCCATTCCGGTTATGGTGGGTACAAGTGCGGCCACTGCACGACGGCCAGTCGGGGTCAGTGGGGCATTGTACGCCAAGGCGGTGAGCCCTGATCTGTTGCCAGGGGATCGATGGGGACGGTTGATGTGTGTGGGGACGGAGTGCCCCTACATGTCGTGTGTTTAGGTTTACCTTGCAAGGATAAAAACTCGATTCGAATCGTCTGCTTCTCGCAGTTAATGAGACTGCTTGATCCATGCTGCTACATTGAGTAATAAGTGGAAGTATGATGAGTTGAGATAAGATGTTGATTGTTAATAATGCTTGCTACCATGTATGAGTAGATAGTTCACTTTTAGCCTTAAGAGAGTCACACTTAACTTTGACTAAGTTAAAATCTTGATTTAGAAACTCAGCTAGTGCTTTTGGCAACCAAACCCCACAGCCAAACAGCTGCATGTCTAGAGGTAGAGGAGTAGACTCCTCACACCGGGTAAGTCTAGCTGAGTATTAGTATACTCAGCCTTGCTTGTGGCATAATTTTTACAGGTTCTCTGGAGGAGATGGTTGCTGGGATAACTTGGCCGACCACCCTGCCACCGGGTTGGACTGTCGAGTGGGACCCTGCCTCGGCTGAGGAGGAGCATGAGGAGTGATGGGACAGGCTTCCCCATCTCTCTGTTTAATTATCGTTAGTTTTATTCCGCTGCACTTCAAACAATGATGGTTACTTTTTGCAAAAACTCCGATGATGATGATGGTGATGTAATAATTTAACATTATGGCATGTATGGTTTTATGCTTTATTGTATTTGCTCTGTGACTCACCTTCGAGTGAGATTGTGGTACTTGATCCTGTCAGTGGCCGTGTCGGACTAGATCCGAGGGATTGACGGGTTATTCCCATTTAAGTGTGGTCTAGCCTCTAAGGCGGGACTTGGACACTTAAGTCGGAATAATTCGGGCAGTTCCGCCACAGCTGGTATCGGAGCTTGTACCACCACAGAGGAATCAATAAAATGTAAATACCATCAAATTTTCTAAATAAAAACTGGATAGAAACAAGGTTGGATAGATAGTAGGACGAGCAGAATAGACCTAGGACGTGAAGCCTTAGGATAAGAAAAGGGTAGCTAGGTGGCTAAGTAACTAGGCCCTACAGGCCACTTTTACAGGATGGGAGTTCCTCCCTATTCCTTTTATCTTGTTGTGAGGTCGTTCAGGACGAGCATGCATGCATTAATAATTAAGCAAATGGATAACTGAGTAAAAGACTTAAAAACAAGATAACAACCAACTAGGTCCCTAGTGCCTTTTTACTTAACTAGAGAAAGGCTAAAAATTTGTTTTTCTTTTCCTTGTTCTTTTTATACTTCTTTTTCGTTACTTACGCTTAACCGTACACAGATGACTTCCCATGGATCCTCCGATGACGGAAATGCACTGACCCACACGGACGGACTTGCACGAGAGGGTTTTCCCCGCATTTTGTGGGAGGTACTTCAGGGGGCTGGATACACGACACCCCCTCAGTACGCGGTGCAGCAGTTCGAGAAGCACCGAGTGCCCCGCTGTAGGGTGAGGATGACCTTGGAGCCTCATCCCCTGCAGCCAGGCTGGCGCTCCTTGGACTCAGAGTCTTTCGGGTACCGGGCAGAGGACACGATCGAGGCGATCGCTCTGCATGGATTGACTACCTTCTGCGGGTTCCATCCCTTGGAGCTGGCTACCCATCCCATTGGCTTGTTCCCCGCCGAAAAGGAGGACGACCCAATGTGGAAGGATCGGGTGGAGCATGCCAAGGACATCTGGGCCATCTACCCAAGTTAGACTGCGCACTTGACAGTACGGTGCATGAATGCTCTGTACCGTCTGCAGGTGATGCGCGGTGAGGCCATGTCCCAATTGATGGCACTGCTGGAGGCAACGAAGATCACGCTGGATAACCGAGAGGAGCTTGTGGTTGACCTATCTCAGGAAATGGTGGAAAAGGACTTGCAGGTGGAGCAGCTATCCACTGATATTCAGGAGTTGGAGGAGCTGGTGGGCACCAGGGAGAACACCATCGAGGTTCTCGAGGATCAACTCATTAACACTCAGCAGCAGCTTGCTGAGGCTAACGAGCACCTGGACATGCATCACCAGGAGATCCAGGACCAGGAAGACAACGAGGACGTCGACATTGAGGGAGGAGATGAGCCTGCCTCCAGTATAGACACTGCTGGCTCGGGAAGACCACCTTCCCCCGAGTCAAGTGTTGCCTCGTTCGCTCACTAGGTGTCCATGGTAGGCTTAGAAGTCGGATAGTCGGACTCCTCGCAGCTAGCTTAGCTTTTGCACCCTTGGGGTACTAGGCTAGATAGAGTTGAGTCATTTTGGAACAATTTGATGTAATCATGTTAAAACTCTCTTGGGGGCTTGTTTGATGGATGCTATTATCAGTTTAAATTGGAAGAAAGAATTTATGCCTCTTAAAGAATCCCTTTTGTTGAAGTCAGATCTTTCATGCTGTTTTAACTTTTTCCCCGTGATGAAATCTTGAAATTGGAACTGTGGTGATAAGTAAGTATGTGGTTTTTCAGATGGCTGGGAGGCAGCGTCGTGGCCAGAACGAGCACGTTCCACCACCACCCCCACCTCCCACTCTGCAGGAGCTCATGGCTCAGCAGAATGAGATCCTGAGGCAGCTGGCTCAACGACAGCCACCACCCCAGCATTATGGTGGTGGAGACCACCAGCGTCACCCCGCGGCGGCCACCTATCAGGAATTCCTCAGCACCCAGCCTCCACTGTTCACAAGGGCGGAAGACCCACTTGACGCAGATGTGTGGCTGCGAGTGGTGGAATCCAAATTCCCACTACTCCATGGAGTTTGCTCAGAGGTCACCAAAGTCAGGTTCGCCACCCAGCAGCTTCGCGGACCTGCAAGGACTTGGTGGGATCATTTTCTTGCTATGCAGCCAGAGGACCGAGAGGTGGAGTGGAGGGAGTTTAAGGCAGCTTTTAGAGGACACCATATACCAGCCGGGATCATGGACAGGAAGCTCAATGAGTTCTTGGCACTCACTCAGGGCAACAGGACAGTGTTGCAGTATGCCCAGGCCTTTAACGACTTGTGCCAGTATGCGGGATATCATGCAGATACAGATGAGAAGAAGAGGGACAGATTCAGAAGGGGGCTCAGCACTAAGCTCCGGGATCGTCTCAACACCGTCAGGGCCAACAGCTACAATGAGTTGGTAAACATGGCCATCTCCCAAGAGGACTGCATTACCGCTAGGCAGGCAGAGAAAAAGAGGAAGACCCCTGTGGCAGGACCCTCAGCTCAGCCACAGCGTTTCCGGATTGTGTCCGACACCCAGGACAGGGGACCCCAGCAGCAGCAAGGGCGATGGGTAATTCGACCTCAGCAGCAGCAGCAGCAGCAGGCACCCAACCGCAACCAGTTTCCAGCACAGCGGAATAATCAGCAGCAGCAGTACCGCCAGGCCAATGACAACAGATGTTTCACTTGTGGCAACACTGGGCATTATGCCAAGAATTGCCCCAGGAACCAGCAGAGGCAGGGGCAGAATGCTAACCAGAACCAAGGCAAGAGGCAGAAGGTGCAAGTGAGGCAAGGCAGGCTGAACTTCACCACCATGGTTGATATCCCAGAAGGAGCACCCGTCTTGACTGGTATCTTTACAGTTTTGAATTATCCTGCTATTGTTCTTTTTGATTCTGGTGCATCGCACAGTTTTATCAGTACCAAATTTTGTGCCAAGTGTCAATTACCTTTTCACCACACAAATGGGGGTATTACAATCTCAACACCAGGAGGCAGGGTTGCCTCCTATCAGATCTGTAGGCACGTACCAATTAAGCTGGGTAGTCTCATAATCAAAACTACCCTAATGATAATGGGGTTGGATAGTGTGGATATTATATTGGGAGCTGACTGGTTGACCAGGCACCAAGCAGTTTTGGATATTGCAGCTAGAGCCATTGAGGTGCACTCACCAACCTGTGGTGAGACCACACTATATTTGCCTAACCAGGGTTGTACCCGATCTTGTGCCTTTGTTATGTTAGAATCCCCGGTGGAAAAGATTCCGGTAGTCTGTGACTACCCCGATGTTTTTCCAGATGAGTTGCCAGGAATGCCACCTGACCGGGATATTGAGTTCGCCATCGAATTGCAGCCCGGGACTGCTCCTATCTCCAAGAGGCCCTATAGGATGCCTCCCGCGGAATTGGCAGAGTTGAAGAAACAATTGCAAGAGTTGTTGGACAAAGGGTTTATTCGTCCAAGCACTTCACCATGGGGATGTCCAGCATTATTTGTGAAGAAAAAGGATGAGAGTTTGAGGATGTGTGTTGACTACCGCCCTCTCAATGCGGTAACTATAAAGAACAAATACCCGCTGCCCCGCATTGATGTTCTGTTTGATCAATTGGTTGGAGCCAAGGTATTCTCCAAGATAGACCTTCGCTCAGGATACCATCAGATCAAGATCCGTGCTAGTGATATTCCCAAGACGGCTTTCTCTACCAGATATGGACTGTATGAGTTTCTGGTGATGTCTTTTGGGCTGACCAATGCCCCGGCTTATTTTATGTATTTGATGAACTTAGTATTCATGCCAGAGTTAGACAAGTTTGTGGTCGTTTTCATTGATGATATACTGATCTATTCCAAGAACGAAGCCGAGCACACCAAACACTTGCATACTGTACTTCAGAGACTGCGTGATCAACAGTTGTATGCTAAGCTGAGTAAGTGTGAGTTCTGGCTGAAGGAGATCAAATTCTTGGGTCATACAATTTCTCAGGATGGGGTATCAGTTGATCCTGAGAAGGTGCAAGAAGTGATGGATTGGAAACCCCCGACCACAGTAAAGCAAATTCGGAGTTTTCTGGGATTGGCAGGGTATTATCGACGATTTATTCCGGATTTCTCCAGAATTGCCAAACCAATGACTGAACTGTTGAAGAAGGGAGTCAAATTTGAGTGGAGCCAAAAGTGTGAAGATGCCTTCCATACCTTGAGGCAGCATTTGACAACAGCCCCGGTGTTAGCTCAACCTGACAACACCAAGCCATTTGAAGTTTATTGTGATGCTTCTGGTACTGGTTTGGGATGTGTCTTGATGCAAGAGAACAGAGTGATTGCTTATGCTTCCCGGGCACTCAGGCCCCATGAGCAGAACTACCCTACTCATGATCTAGAGTTGGCAGCTGTAGTTCATGCTCTGAAGATTTGGAGACACTACCTGATGGGAGCTCACTGTAACATCTACACTGATCACAAGAGTCTCAAATACATCTTCACTCAAGCAGATCTGAACATGAGGCAAAGGAGATGGTTGGAGTTAATCAAGGACTATGATTTGGAGGTGCATTACCATCCAGGGAAGGCCAATGTTGTGGCAGATGCCTTAAGCAGAAAGGCCCAGTGCTATTGCATGAGCATGGATGTGGGAGTTACCACCCTGTGTGATGAGTTGTGCAGATTAAACCTGGAAGTTGTTTCTTCAGGTGACCTAAGCTATATCTCGGTAGAACCCACGTTGCAGGAGCAGATCATAAGGGCTCAGGTTGAGGATAAGGGAGTTCAGGTTATCAAGGATATGATCAAGCAAAAGGCAGAAAAATACAAGTGTTTCAGACAGGATAGCAAAGGAATTCTATGGTTTGGAGATCGATTGGTTGTTCCTAAGGACCCTGAGCTCAGAAAGAAGATACTAGATGAAGCTCACCTTTCCAAATTCTCCATGCACCCTGGTAGCAACAAGATGTACCATGACCTCAGATCTTTGTATTGGTGGACTAGAATGAAAAGAGAAATTGCCAAGTACATATCCGAGTGTGATACTTGCCAGAGGATAAAGGCTAGTCACTTGAAGGCAGCAGGCCCTTTGCAACCCCTTCCCATACCATCTTGGAAATGGGAGGACATTTGCATGGACTTTATAGTGGGATTACCCAATACCTCCAGGCACCATGATTCTATTTGGGTTATCGTGGACAGGTTGACCAAGACTGCTCATTTCTTGCCAGTGCATACCACCCACAGGGCAGAGAAGTACGCTGAAATTTATATTGATCAGATAGTAAGGTTGCATGGTATTCCCAAGACCATTGTATCTGACAGAGGAGCACCTTTTGTGGCACGATTTTGGGAGCAATTGCAAGAGTCACTTGGGACCCATGTCATCCGAAGCTCAGCCTATCACCCCCAAACAGATGGCCAAACAGAAAGGGTGAATCAGATTTTAGAAGACATGTTGCGAGCATGTGCACTGCATTATGGGAAGGATTGGGACAAGTGTCTGTCTTTGGCAGAGTTCTCTTACAATAACAGCTATCAATCCAGTCTGAAGATGGCACCTTTTGAGGCATTATATGGGAGAAGGTGTAGGACCCCACTAAATTGGTCTCAAGCAGGAGAAAGGGAAATTTTTGGGCCAGACTTAGTACTCGAAGCAGAGGCAAAGGTCAGGGTCATTACCAAGAACTTGGAAGCTGCTCAGGCTAGGCAAAGGAGCTATCATGATAAGAGGCGGAAGCCTCTACAGTTTGAGGTGGGAGATCATGTCTATCTTAAGGTATCACCCACCAAGGGTGTTCAGAGATTCGGGATCAAGGGCAAGTTAGCTCCTCGCTATATTGGACCCTATGAGATCAAGGAAGCTTGTGGACCCGTAGCCTATCAAGTGGAATTGCCACCTCACATGTCAGCAGTTCATAATGTGTTCCATGTATCTCAACTGCGGAAATGCGTTCGTCTACCCACTGAAGTACTCCCGGAACCAGACATTGAGATAGAACCAGACTTGTCCTATCAAGAGTACCCCGTCAAGGTGTTAGATCAAAAGGAGAGATCAACTCGGGCAAGGTCGGTCAGAATGTATAAGGTTCAGTGGAGTCACCATTCAGCAGAAGAAGCTACATGGGAGACTGAGGATTTTCTACGCTCTCGCTTCCCCGACTTTCTACCCAAAGGAGTCGGTATGTAACCCCAAAAACCCCACCCCCACCTGCCCTTTGAATTCAATTATAAGAAAAACTTAGATAATAAGGATAGTCTAAGTTGTGGATTTAACTTCAGAAGGGCTTCCTTCTGAAGTTGCAAAGAGGATGACATTCGAAGAGCAGTTAACAAGAGAAACTTAAGTGTAAAGGAAAAGCAACACCAGCACACCTTCAAGCACCCTCCAAGGGACTCTACCTAAATCTCGGGGCGAGATTTCCTTTAAGGGGGGGAGGGCTGTAACACCCCAGGTGTTACTCAGGGTGTCCCTACCAGAGTTTCCCCTTTTACCCATTATCACATGAAGGCTGGTTTGGGCAAAGTTTACCAAACTTGGAATTCTAGGTCCTAAGCAAGTGTAATCCACTTTGGAGGTCATGCCCTAGCTTATCATGCACATCTAAGTGGGGATCTCCCAAAACCCTAGAGCAAAACCTCCATAGGCAATTATAACCCTAATGGAAGCCATGATCAAAAGATCATGTAAACATCATGATCATGGTTTGGGCCAAATATAAAAGTTGTAATATACTTAATACCCTACAATTAATAGTAAGGAAGTACCCCCAAAAAGTTTTCAGAAAAGTCCTAAAAAGATCACCAAAGGTTGAACACAAGGGAAAAATGCAGATTTTGTCTAAGTCAAAAACCAACCCTTGAGCAAAGATCCCTCATGTTCACCTTGATCTCCTCTTCAAAACCAGTCGACCCAAATAACAAAGTGGCGCCAAATGAACCCTAGAATGCCCTGGAAAAGTTTGAACCCAAGCCAAAACCATTTGACACGAGTTGGCACTGGTTTTGTCTCGGTTTGCACAGGGCAGACAGACAAGACTTGGCGCTACCGTATCTCTTCAACCAGACCACATCTACCCTTGGAACTTACATGAACTAGGTAGCCCTAGGTGCAGGGAAGAAATCTCCCACAGGCGGTAGGGCAAGATTCGTACGCCTGGCCGCTCAGCAGAGCGAAGAACACGGGCAGAAGCAACGCGCCACGTGTTCGACGCGCTCTGAGCTCGCCAGAGCACGCCCGCGCGCGCGCCCCGCGTGCCCGCGTCGCACCAAACGGTGGAGCCGGCGCCCCGTCCGCGTCCGCGCCTATAAAACCCGCCCCAGCGCTCGGTTGCCTTCCCCGTTACCTCCTCCGTACCTCGCCGGACTCGCCCGAGCCAGCCATTGCCTCCGGCGACCTCCCCGCGACCCGCCAGTGCCGCCCGAGCGCCACCGCCGTGGCCAACCCCTCTCTAGCCCCCCTCCGTTCGATTCAAGCCCCAGATAGCTTCCTGGTGAGACCGTGAGCTTGGCTCAAGCTTGAACCGAGAGCCCGCGGCACCGGAGAAGCCAAATTGCGCTCACCGGAGTTCAAGAACTCGCCGGCGCACGTGGACCGGGTAAAACCCTTCACCATTTCCCGATTTGTTGCGCGCACGGCCTCTGTGTCACCCCGTGAAGCGCCTCGTGCACCCTAATTGACCTATGCTGCCGTGGTTTGGCCGGAGCAGGCGTCGCCGTCGATCCCCGCCGCCTGTGTTCGTGGCCAGGGGAGCTCCGACCACCTCTGACGCCGACCCGCACATCGACGTGACCGTCGCGACCTCCTGAACATCACCGACCACCTCGCCGGAACTCCCTCGCCGCCGGTAAGCCGCGCCACCCTTTCTTTTTCCGCGGCTACTGTTTCAGTAGAGGGAGGGACTGCGGGTGAGAGGGAGGGAAATCCAGGGGGTTAAGTGAAAGGTCAGAGACTCAAATGAATAGTGGCGTAAGGGTAGATCTGTGAGGTTCGATTCAGGTTAAACCCAGGGGCCTCGACGCAAACTGTTTTTCCAGAAAAACTAAATTAAAACCTAATTTAAATTCAAACAGAAGCTTTAAAAACCCATAACTTCTGTTTGGTTTACCCAAATCTGGTCAAACTAATTTTGCCAGACCCTAAATAATGTAACCTGTCTAAGAAAAATATAAAACCCCATAAGTACTATAGAAAAATGTAAGGTCCTGATTTAATTACAGTTTGAACCAAAAGCTTAATAATAGCAAGAAAAATGGTTGTATTATTTAACTAAGGTTAGAAAAATTTAGAGAAGTTATTATCTACCTACTGACCTAGTTAAAAATGTTAAACACCTCTGTCCACTACATTAGGATAGATTTTACCCTTTCTCCTATAATATGTTTAAGATTAAGAAAAATAGGAAAGGTGACATAAATAAGGAACCAGAGGGCACCCCTATTTTTATTGAGATACTTATTCAATATAGTTCACTGGAAAAATATATCATGCCCTGGTTTAGTACAAATTAAGTAGGATATCTTTTATTTTATTAAAACAAGGATAACTTAGAAAAACCCTACAAAAATGACCCCAAGGTGAAAACACCCCCACCCTTGGGATAACTATTGTTTTATCAGAAAGAACTTAGGAAAAATAAGAAATCTGCTGTTTGACATTTTTCAAATAATAATGTAGTAGAAAGTGCCTTTTTGACATTAAACTTGAGAAAATCATAACTAAATAACCACCCCTTAGTTCCCTGTGATTTTTAGCACAAAGACCTATTATTACCAGAGGATGTCAACAAAAATAACCTTTAGGACAGAACCTACCCCTAACTAGGAGGTGTAGTGTAAAGTGCCCCTTTTTGCCTAACTTTTGTTATTTTTGTTTAAGGCCTAACTTTTATACTTTAAGCCTCAAATTCTTAAAACAAGCTAAAATAGCCAGTGACAACCCACTGTAATTTTTACAGAATTTTTGGAAATTCTTAAAACACTGTCGTAGTTCAAACCTGCACTAGAAACCCTAAATGGAAATTAAAGAAAGGAAAATGAATAATGGAAATTGATGTCATCCTAAAACCTTTGTAAATTTGTCCACTGAAATCTATGAAGGCAATACAAATCCCCTTTGTTATCCTAAAGGAAAACTTAAGTCCAAAGGGTAATAAGTCTATCTATGTACCACTAGAAGCCCCGCATGACTAAGAAACCCTAAGTTACTTCTTGGCTTAGTTTTCTTTTGCATAATGTTATTAAATCATGCATAATCATGACATACATGTTCATTGCATTTCGTTAGACTGTAATCTTGCTGACGGAGAGTACATCCTCGTGCCGGAGCAAGGAGCTGCTCAGGAGGTAGCCCCAGATCCAGCACCAGAGCCAGCACCAGAGGACCTGCCTGCCACTGCTTTGGAAGGCAAGCCCCGGTTTTATGCATAACCTGTTATTTATGCTATTTTACTTCATTTAATGATTGTAGGTTTGATTGTGCACTTAAGTGTAGGAGTTGTTTGAAACCCTAGTTGCATGATCTCAGGAATCCCGTTGAGATGAATACTAGTATGCTAGGTCGAGTAGCTGCTTTACTAATTAGGGATCTCGGTAGAAGTCGAGTGATTTTTCCAGCACTCGCGCGAGGTCAGGAAATTGATTGTATCCACTTTCTTATCATAATGATGCTGGTTTGTGGACAACAATCCATGGGGATTGGTTGTCCACGGGATAAAATTGGAATAAGGATTAAGGTGTGGTACCGTGAGTCAAGCGTTTGAACGTACTAAACACATACTGAGAAATATGGTAAATCGGTAAGCCTAGTACCTGAGTGAACCTGCCCGCAGACTTTACCCCTCACGCGACCTGAGACGAGGTCTCCCATTCCGGTTATGGTGGGTACAAGTGAGGCCACTGCACGACGGCCAGTCGGGGTCAGTGGGGCATTGTACGCCAAGGCGGTGAGCCCTGATCTGTTGCCAGGGGATCGATGGGGACGGTTGATGTGTGTGGGGACGGAGTGCCCCTACATGTCGTGTGTTTAGGTTTACCTTGCAAGGATAAAAACTCGATTCGAATCGTCTGCTTCTCGCAGTTAATGAGACTGCTTGATCCATGCTGCTACATTGAGTAATAAGTGGAAGTATGATGAGTTGAGATAAGATGTTGATTGTTAATAATGCTTGCTACCATGTATGAGTAGATAGTTCACTTTTAGCCTTAAGAGAGTCACACTTAACTTTGACTAAGTTAAAATCTTGATTTAGAAACTCAGCTAGTGCTTTTGGCAACCAAACCCCACAGCCAAACAGCTGCATGTCTAGAGGTAGAGGAGTAGACTCCTCACACCGGGTAAGTCTAGCTGAGTATTAGTATACTCAGCCTTGCTTGTGGCATAATTTTTACAGGTTCTCTGGAGGAGATGGTTGCTGGGATAACTTGGCCGACCACCCTGCCACCGGGTTGGACTGTCGAGTGGGAACCTGCCTCGGCTGAGGAGGAGCATGAGGAGTGATGGGACAGGCTTCCCCATCTCTCTGTTTAATTATCGTTAGTTTTATTCCGCTGCACTTCAAACAATGATGGTTACTTTTTGCAAAAACTCCGATGATGATGATGGTGATGTAATAATTTAACATTATGGCATGTATGGTTTTATGCTTTATTGTATTTGCTCTGTGACTCACCTTCGAGTGAGATTGTGGTACTTGATCCTGTCAGTGGCCGTGTCAGACTAGATCCGAGGGATTGACGGGTTATTCCCATTTAAGTGTGGTCTAGCCTCTAAGGTGGGACTTGGACACTTAAGTCGGAATAATTCGGGCAGTTCCGCCACATTGTCGAACCCTTCAGAGGGGCCAACCTTCGAACCCCTGATCAGTAAAGGGCGCGGAGCCCGAGTGCTCTGGGGCGGCTGTCGAACCCTTCCAAGGGGCCAGCCTTCGAACCCCTGATCAGTAATGGGCTCGGAGCCCGAGTGCTCTAGGGCGGCTGTCGTTTGCCGGTGCGGTGTTGGTGGGCAGGTGGCCGCTGTCGTCGGTGCTGAGGTGGTGGCAGCCAGAGGAGGTTGTCTCCGCCGACGAGACCGTCGGCGGCACCTGCGGTCGGACCTCCGGCTCTTTGGCTTTGATGGTTTGTCCTCGCCGCTCGTGTGGGGACGCGGGCGGGGGCCTTTTCACAGTAGTGTTTGTCCTGAGGTCATCGCTGCTGCTGTTTGGCCGCCCGAGGCGAAGGTCGTTGGCGCTGCCGGTGGAGCGGTCGTCGTCGAGCCACCTGGAGTTTGTTACCCCGCAGGCCCTCTGGTGTGGAGGTTGTTCATACCCGCAGGAGTGGAACCGGAGTCCCGTTTGTAATGGTACCCTAAGTATGGGTGTTTGTTCTTTGCGGCTGCTGAGGCCTGAACATTTGGGCATTTGAGCGTAATGCCATGTTTCTTCCTCATTTCAAGCACTAGGACTCGCCTGTCGGCTAGCTGAACCTCTTAACCGAGCGTGAGTGGCCTTGCGCGGAAGGTGACGAGTGAGGTATCCGTATCCCGGAGGCGTAGGAGTCCCTCGGCTCGGTCGGTCTTGCCGCTCAAGGCCTCTCTTGCTCAGTTTTAGAACCTTCGGCCGCTCTGCGATGAGCTGGAGCCGGAGGCAGCGGTGTCGGCGTGGACAGAGGCGGAGTCGGCTCGAAAAGAGGCTTCGTCGGCCCAGGAGTAGGTGGCTTCCTAGGCCGAGGAGGTGCAGCAGCGGTGGCTGGAGCTTGGCCAGGTCATCTGCGAGCGGGACCAACCCCGGAGTCACGCTGCTGAGGCCATGAGCCGGGCTGAGGTCCTTGGGGGACAGCTGGCTGAGGCTACGAAGCGGACAGCCGAGGCTTCCGCTCGGGCCGGGGCCCTTGCGGGGAGCCTGGCCGTGAGGGCCCAAGCGCGGTGCTGGCGTCCTCCTTCGAGGTGGAGATCCTTCTGCCCACGTCGCCGTCTGAGGCCGGGCCAGATTCCGCTGAGGGTGGAAATGACGCCGAGGGTGCTGCTCCTCCCCCTGCCGATGTCTGAACCTGCAGGAACAATTTGTCTGAAGCAGGCGTATGTTTTTTGCGGCCGCTGAGGCCTAAACATCTTATTGTTGTGTTATAAAGCTGTGTTTCCTTTCCTCTCGTTTCGAGTATCAGGACTTGTTCGTCGATAGCAGAACCACTTATCTGAGCGAGAGTTACTTTTCGCGGAAGGTGATGAGTGAGGTATCCGTATCCCGGAGGCGTAGGAGTCCCTCGGCTCGGTCGGCCTTGTCGCTTACATGCACTCTCACTCATTTGCAGGATTCTGTTATCGATATAGTCGAGAAGGCACGAAAGTCGTTTTCTACCCGAGCGTTAGGACTTGTTCGGTAGTAGGATCGCTTATCCGAGCATGAGTTACTTTTCATGGAAGGTGATGAGTGAGGTATCCGTATCCCGGAGGCGTAGGAGTCCCTCGGCTCGGTCAGCCTTGCCGCTTACGTGTACTCTCGTCGTTTTTAGGACCCTGCTATCGATATAGTCGAAAGCACGAAAGTCGTTTTCTACCCGAGCGTTTAGGACTTGTTCGATAACAGAACCGCTTATCTGAGCGTGAGTCACTTTTCGCGGAAGGTGATGAGTGAGGTATCCGTATCCCGGAGGCGTAGGAGTCCCTTGGCTCGGTCAGCCTTGCCGCTTACGTGCTTTCTCGCTCGTTTTTAGGGTTCCGTTATCGATATAGTCGAAAGTCGTTTTGGTAGAAAACTTTTCCTTTGGTAGAAAACTTTTCCGAGGAAAAATTTGACGCAGAGGGGGTTCCCCCCTTCTAGCCCCCGAGGGAGGGTCGGGCTTTGCCGAGGCAAGGCTGACCCTTCCTTGACGGTTAGACTTTATTTATGTATGTAAAGAAAACGAGGTATATGAACGACTTGAAACATCTTAAGGGTAGAAGCGACGTAGCTGTTGGATGTTCCAAGCGTTGTTGTAGACTTCGCCTTGATCGTTGGCCAGCTTGTATGTTCCGGGCTTCAAAATCTTGGCGATGATGAACGGCCCTTCCCAGGGAGGAGTAAGCTTGTGGCGCCCTTGGGCGTCTTGTCGCAGCCGAAGTACCAAGTCTCCCACCTGGAAGCCTCGGGGCTGAACCCTTCGGGCGTGGTAGAGTGGAAGAGACTGCTGATACCACGCCGAGTGTAGTAAGGCCACGTCCCGAGCCTCTTCTAGCTGGTCCAATGAGTCTTCTCGGCTGGTCTGGTTGCTTCGGTCGTCGTACGCCTTTGTCCTCGGGGAACCGTATTCTAAGTCCGTGGGTAGGACGGCCTCGGTCCCATAGACTAGAAAGAACGGCGAGAAACCCGTGGACCGGCTCGGCGTCGTCCTCAGACTCCAGACCATCGAGGGTAGCTCTTTCATCCATTGCTTGCCAAACTTGTTGAGGTCGTTGTAGATCCTTGGTTTTAGTCCCTGCAAAACCATACCGTTGGCACGCTCCACCTGCCCATTCGTCATGGGGTGAGCTACGGCAGCCCAGTCCACATGGATGTGGTGGTCCTCGCAGAAGTCCAGGAACTTCTTCCCAGTGAACTGCGTGCCATTGTCGGTGATGATGGAGTTCGGGACCCCAAAGCGATGGATGATGTTTGTGAAGAACGCCACTGCCTGTTTGGACCTGATGTTGGTTAAGGGTCGGACCTCGACCCACTTGGAGAATTTGTCGATGGCGACCAGCAGGTGCGAGAAGCCCCCGGGTGCCTTCTGCAAGGGACCGACGAGGTCCAGACCCCACATGGCAAACGGCCAGGTGATGGGTATTGTCTGCAGGGCCTGAGCGGGCAGGTGCGTCTGTCTCGCGTAGAATTGACACCCTTGGCAGGAGCGTACAATCCTAGTGGCGTCGGCCACCGCGGTCGGCCAGTAGAAACATTGTCGGAAGGCGTTCCCCACGAGGGCTCGAGGTGCTGTGTGGTGACCGCAAGCCCCCGAGTGTATCTCTTGCAACAGCTCTTGTCCTTCGGCGATGGATATGCATCATTGGAGAATGCCTGAGGGGCTGCGGTGGTAGAGCTCCTTTTCATCACCCAGTAAAACGAACGACTTGGCACACCGAGCCAGTCGTCGAGCTTCGGCCTTGTCGAGGGGCAGCTCTCCTCGGAGGAAATATTGCAGGTACGGGGTCTGCCAGTTCGGGTTTGGCGTGACCCCATTCCGCTTCCCCTCGACGCGCAGGGCTTCACCCTCGGCGGCCGAGGGTACCTTGGGCTGGGCCGAGGTCTCGTCGGGCTCGGGCACGTCGTCGAGTTTGATGGATGGTTGATATATGTCCCTGGAGAAGACGTTCGGGGGAACCGTCATCCGCCCCGAGGCTATTTTAGCCAGCTCATCCGCAATCTCGTTGTACCGTCGAGCGATATGGTTGAGCTCCAGCCCGTAGAACTTGTCTTCTAGGCGCCGAACTTCGTCGCAATAGGCCTCCATTTTTCGATCGCGGCAGTGGGAGTAACTTCATGACTTGGTCGATGACGAGCTGCGAGTCGCCCCGAGCGTCGAGGTGCCGAACCCCTAGCTCGACGGCGATGCGCAACCCGTTGACTAAAGCCTCGTACTCGGCCACGTCGTTTGATGCCGGAAAATGGAGGCGCAACACGTAGCGCACATGTTTCCTGAGGGGTGAGATGAAGAGCAAGCCCGCACCTACTTTTGTTTTCATCAGCGGCCCATCGAAGTACATGGTCCAAAGTTCGGCTTGGATTGGAGCTGTCGGTAATTGGGTGTCAACCCATTCAGCCAGGAAGTCCACCAAGGCTTGAGATTTTATGGCCTTTCGAGGAGCGAATGAAATTGTCTCGCCCATGAGTTCCACTGCCCACTTTGCTATCCTACCCGAGACCTCTCAGCACTGGATGATCTCCCCCAGGGGGAAGGATGACACCACAGTCACCGGATGAGACTCGAAGTAGTGTCGCAGTTTTCGCCGCGTCAGAATTACTGCGTACAATAGCTTCTGGATTTGTGGGTAGCGGATCTTGGTCTCGGATAGCACCTCGCTGATGAAGTAGACCGGCCTCTGGACGAGCAGTGCATGCCCTTCTTCTCGTCTCTCGACTACGATCGCGGCGCTGACCACCTGAGTGGTTGCGGCTACGTAGATCAAGAGGGCTTCTCCCGCAGCGGGGGGCACCAAGATGGGCGCATTAGTAAGGAGTGCCTTTAAGTTCCCGAGGGCTTCTTCGGCCTTGGGGGTCCAAGTGAAGCGCTCGGCCTTCCTTAAGAGGCGGTACAAGGGTAATCCTTTCTCGCCGAGGCGCGAGATGAAGCGGCTCAGAGCCGCAAGGCATCCCATGACCCTTTGTACTCCTTTCAAATCTTTGATAGGCCCCATGTTGGTGATGGCCGTGATTTTCTCCGGGTTGGCCTCGATGCCCCGCTCGGAGACGATGAACCCCAGGAGCATGCCTCGGGGGACTCTGAAGACACACTTCTCAGGATTGAGTTTCACGCCTTTCGCTCTCAGACACTTGAATGTCGTTTCAAGGTCAGAGAGGAGGTCGGAGGCTTTCCTCGTCTTGACAACGATGTCATCGACGTAAGCCTCGACCGTTCGGCCGATGTGCTCTCCGAACACGAGGTTCATGCACCTTTGGTATGTTGCACCTGCATTCCTCAAGCCAAATGGCATTGTAGTATAACAATACATGCCAAAAGGTGTGAAGAAAGAAGTCGCGAGCTGGTCGGACTATTTCATCTTGATTTGGTGATAACCTGAATAGGCGTCGAGGAATGACAGGGTTTCGCACCCAGCAGTGGAGTCCACAATTTGATCGATGCGGCGCAGAGGGTAAGGAACCTTCGGACATGCTTTGTTTAGACCAGTGTAGTCTACGCACATCCTCCAATTCCCACCTTTTTTCTTTACAAGCACAGGGTTAGCTAACCATTCGGGATGGAATACCTCTTTGATGAACTCTGCAGGCATCAGCTTGTGGATCTCCTCGCCTATGGCCCTGCGCTTTTCTTCGTCAAAGAGGCACAGGTGCTGCTTCACGGGTCGGGCCCCAGCTCGGATATCCAGCGAGTGCTCGGCGACATCCCTCGGTATGTCGGGCATGTCCGAGGGACTCCACGCAAAAATTTCGGCGTTTGCACGGAGAAAGTCAACGAGCACTGCTTCCTATTTGGGGTCGAGCTCGGAGTCAATCTGGACTTGCTTGCAGGCATCGTTGCTGGGGTCGAGGGCGATGGACTTAACCGCCTCAGCCGGTTCGAAGTTGCCGGCGTGGCGCTTCGCATCAGGCACCTCCTTAGAGAGGCACTCTAGGTCAGCGATGAGGGCCTCGGACTTGGCCCTCAATGTACTCCACGCACTCCACGTCGCATTCGTACGCGTGTCGGTACGTGGATCCGATGGTGATGACCCCGTTGGGGCCTGGCATCTTGAGCTTGAGGTACGTGTAGTTGGGGACGGCCATGAACTTAGCGTAGCACGGTCTCCCCAGCACCGTATCGTAGGTCCCTCAGAACCCGACCACCTCGAACATGAGGGTTTCCCTGCGGAAGTTGGAGGGAGTTCCGAAGCAGACAGGCAAATCAAGTTGCCCAAGGGGCAGGACGCGCTTACCAGGGACGATCCCGTGGAAGGGTGCCGCACCGTCCCGGATCGTGGACAGATCGATCTCCAAGAGCCCAAGGGTCTCGGCATAGATGATGTTGAGGCTGCTGCCTCCGTCCATGAGGACCTTGGTGAGCCTAGCGTTGCCGATGATAGGGTCGACAAGAGCGGGTACCTTCCTGGTCTCGGTACACAGTTGGGGTGGTCGCCTTGGTCGAAGGTGATGGGCTTGTCGGACCAGTCTAGGTAGACTGGCGCTGCCACCTTCATTGAGCAGACTTCCTGAGAGCACCTAGAGGGGGGTGAATAGGTTATCCTGTAAAAACTTTAAACTTAAAGCCACAAACTTGATTAAGTGTTAGCACAATGAAATCAAGTGGCTAAGGAGAGCTCTTGTGAACCACAATTGACACAGTGAGAACAAGCACAAGAGACACAGAGATTTATCCCGTGGTTCGGCCAAGTACAACACTTGCCTAGTCCACGTTGTGGCGTCCCAATGGACGAGAGTTGCACTCAACTCCTTTCAAGTGATCCAATGATCAACTTGAATACCACGGTGTTCTTTTTCCTTTACTCTTTCCCGTTTGCGAGGAATCTCCACAACTTGGAGCCTCTCGCCCTTACAATGAGATGATCACAAAGAAACACAGATGTAAGAGTGGGAAGAGCAACACACACAAGCCTCAAAGCACGAGCACAAACACGCACATAAGTCACAACTTGAGCTCTAAGATCACACACGGAGTTTTCAACTCAAGAGGAGCTCAAATTGCTATCACAACGAATCAAATGCGCTAGAGAGATGTCTTGGTGCTAAGAGATGATCAAAGAATGCTTGGTGTACTCCTTCATGCGCCTAGGGGTCCCTTTTATAGCCCCAAGGCAGCTAAGAGCTGTTGAGAGCAATCCAGGAAGGCAAATCTTGCCTTCTCTCAACTGGTGCACCGGACAGTCCGGTGCACCACCGGACACTGTCCGGTGCACCACCGGACACTGTTCGGTGCAGATTTCTTTCCTATTTTGGCGCAACCGACCGTTGACGATTTGGAGCCGTTGGCGCACCGGACACTGTCCGGTGCACACCGGACAGTCCGGTGCCCCCTTTAGAACGTTGGCCCGGCCACGCGTCACGCGCGGATTGCGCGGCCGACCGTTGGCTCGGCCAACCGTTGGCTCACCGGACAGTCTGGTGCACTACCGGACAGTCCGGTGAATTTTAGCCGTACGCCGCCGACGAAACCCGAGAGCGGCCAGTGGACCAGCGCCAGCCTGGCGCACCGGACACTGTCCGGTGCACCACCGGACAGTCCGGTGCACCCAGACTGAGCATAGTCTTGGCTGCTCGAGCCAAGTCTTTTCCATTTGTCTTTTCTCTGATTCTAGCACTTAGACAAATATGTTAGCACACAAAAACCAATGTACTAAGTCTAGAATCATACCTTTGTATTGATTTGCACTTTGTCCACCATTTGGCATAGTTTAACACATAACCATTTGTGTTGGACACTTAATCACCAAAATACTTAGAAATGGCCCAAGGGCACATTTCCCTTTCAATCTCCCCCTTTTTGGTGATTTATGCCAACACAACACAAAGCAACATATAGAAGTGCAACATCAATGCAAATGAGAACAAAAATTTTTTTTGATTCAAATTTGGCATATTTGGATCATTCTTTGCCACCACTTGGTTTGTTTTTTGCAAATCAAACTCAATTTCCTATCTCTAAGTCAAATTCACTTGTTGAGGCATAGAGAAAGGTATTCCAAGAAAAATTGATCAAAGATTCAAAAACTCCCCCTTTTCCCATAATCAAACATTCTCCCACAAGAGACCAATTTTTGACAAAAAGAGACACTTAGAGTATTTTGACAAAACAAAAGTTCTAACTCTACTATTTTCAAAATTCTCAAGTGGTAGCTGATCCATTTGCTTTAGCCTTAATTTCTCCCCCTTTGGCATCAAGCACCAAAACGGGATCATTTTTGGCCTTTAAACCCCATTGCCTCACCAAAATCTTCAAATAAGAGTAAAAGGCAATAAGAGTATGGAGATGAACTTGGAGTAAGTTACCCTCTCATTGGAGTGCAGTGGAAGTCTTTCATGGTCCAAGTTCACCTTTCCCTTTCAATCCACCTTTGCGACTAAATTAAGTAAACTCAAGCACACGGTTAGTCTCAAAGGGTCAATTTGTAGCACATCTCCCCCTAAATATGTGCATCACTCACACATGGACTTTTGAGGTCCGGGGAGTGCTTGTACAACTTGAGCACCATTAATGAACAACAAAATGTAAAAGGAACATGATCAAGGCATAGAACACATGCATGCTATAAATCAATCCAAGTTCCACGAATCAAAGACATTTAGCTCACTACACAGCCTGCAAAAGGTCGTTTCATCTAGAGGCTTGGTAAAGATATCGGCTAGCTGGTTCTCGGTGCTAACATAAAACACTTCGATATCTCCCTTTTGCTGGTGGTCTCTCAAAAAGTGATGCCGGATGTCTATGTGCTTTGTGCGGCTGTGTTCAACAGGATTATCCGCCATGCGGATAGCACTCTCATTATCACATAGGAGTGGGACTTTGCTCAGATTGTAGCCAAAGTCCCGGAGGGTTTGCCTTATCCAAAGTAGTTGCGCGCAACACTGTTCTGCGGCAACATACTCGGCCTCAGCGGTGGATAGGGCAACAGAAGTTTGTTTCTTAGAACTCCAGGACACCAGGGACCTTCCTAAGAATTGGCACGTCCCTGATGTACTCTTCCTATCAACCTTACATCCAGCATAATCGGAGTCTGAGTATCCAATTAAGTCAAAGGTAGACACCTTTGGATACCAGATCCCGAAGCAAGGCGTAGCGACTAAATATCTAAGAATTCGCTTCACGGCCACTAAGTGACACTCCCTTGGATCGGATTGAAATCTAGCACACATGCATACACTAAGCATAATATCTGGTCTACTAGCACATAAGTAAAGCAAGGAACCTATCATAGACCGGTATGCTTTTTGATCAACGTACTTACCTCCTTTGTTGAGGTCGACGTGTTCGTCAGTTCCCATTGGAGTCTTTGCGGGCTTGGCGTCCTTCATCCCAAACCGCTTGATCAAGTCTTGCGTGTACTTCGTTTGAGAGATGAAGGTGCCGTCCTTGAGTTGCTTTACTTGGAACAAAAGGAAGTAGTTCAACTCGCCCATCATCGACATTTCAAACTTTTGAGTCATCACCCTGCTAAATTATTCACAAGACTTTTGGTTAGTAGAACCAAATATTATGTCATCGACATAAATTTGGCACACAAATAAGTCACCATCACAAGTCTTAGTGAATAAAGTTGGATCGGCTTTCCCAACCTTGAAAGCATTAGCAATTAAAAAGTCTCTAAGGCATTCATACCATGCTCTTGGGGCTTGCTTAAGTCCATAGAGCGCCTTAGAGAGCTTACACACGTGGTCGGGGTACTGTTCATCCTCAAAGCCAGGGGGTTGCTCTACGTACACCTCCTCCTTGATTGGCCCGTTGAGGAAGGCGCTCTTCACATCCATTTGGAGCAACCTGAAAGAATGGTGAGCGGCATATGCTAACAATATGCGAATTGACTCTAGCCTAGCCACAAGAGCAAAAGTCTCCTCAAAGTCCAAACCTGCGACTTGGGCATAACCTTTTGCCACAAGTCGTGCCTTGTTCCTTGTCACCACCCCGTGCTCGTCCTGTTTGTTGCGGAACACCCACTTGGTTCCCACAACGTTTTGTTTGGGACGTGGCACTAGTGTCCAAACTTCATTTCTCTTGAAATTGTTGAGCTCCTCCTGCATGGCCAACACCCAGTTCGGATCTAGCAAGGCCTCTTCTACCCGGAAAGGCTCAATAGAAGAGACAAAAGAGAAATGCTCACAAAAATTAACTAATCTAGAGCGAGTAGTTACTCCCTTGCTAATATCACCCAATATCTGGTCGACGGGATGATTCCGTTGAATCGTTGCTCGGACTTGGGTTGGAGGGGCTTGAGGTGCTTCTTCCTCCATAACATGATCATCTTGTGCTCCCCCTTGATCACACGCCTCTTCTTGATGAACCTGTTCATCGTCTTGAGTTGGGGGTTGCACCATTGTTGAGGAAGAAGGTTGATCTTGTTCCTTTTATTCCTGTGGCCGCACATCTCCAATTGCCATGGTGCGTATTGCGGTTGTTGGAACGTCTTCTTCATCTACATCATCAAGATCAACAACTTGCTCTCTTGGAGAGCCATTAGTCTCATCAAATACAACGTCGCTAGAGACTTCAACCAACCCCGATGATTTGTTGAAGACCCTATACGCCTTTGATTTGAGTCATAACCTAACAAAAACCCTTCTACAGCTTTGGGAGCAAACTTAGAATTTCTACCTTTCTTCACTAGAATATAACATTTGCTCCCAAAAACACGAAAGTATGACACATTGGGTTTGTTACCGGTTAGAAGCTCATACGAAGTCTTCTTGAGGAGGCGATGAAGGTAGACCTGGTTTATGGCGTGGCAAGCCGTGTTCACGGCTTCCGACCAAAACCGCTCGGGGGTCTTGAACTCTCCAAGCATTGTCCTCGCCATGTCAATGAGCATCCTGTTCTTCCTCTCTACTACACCATTTTTGCTGTGGTGTGTAGGGAGCGGAGAACTCGTGCTTGATTCCTTCCTCCTCAAGGTACTCCTCCACTTGAAGGTTCTTGAATTCGGACCCGTTGTCGCTCCTTATCTTCTTCACCTTGAGCTCAAACTCATTTTGAGCTCTCCTTAGGAAGCACTTGAGGGTCCCTTGGGTTTCAGATTTATCCTGCAAAAAGAATAACCAAGTGAAGCGGGAAAAATCATCAACAATTACTAAACCATACTTACTTCCCCCGATGCTAAGGTAGGCGACGGGTCCGAAGAGGTTCATATGTAGAAGCTCCAGGGGTCTTGATGTGGTCATCACGTTCTTGCTGTGATGAGCATTTCCCACTTGTTTACCTGCTTGACAAGCTGCATAAGGTCTATCTTTTTCGAAAGTCACATTTGTTAGACCTAACACATGTTCTCCCTTTAGAAGTTTGTGAAGGTTCTTCATCCCCACATGTGCTAAACGGCGATGCCACAGCCATCCCATGCTAGTCTTAGCAATTAAGCATGCATCTAGACCAGCCTCCTCTTTTGCAAAATCAACTAAATAAAGTTTGCCGTCTAGTACACCCTTAAAAGCTAATGAACCATCACTCCTTCTAAAGACGGACACATCTACATTTGTAAATAAGCAATTATACCCCATATTACATAATTGACTAACGGACAACAAGTTATATCCGAGCGATTCTACTAAAAACACATTGGAAATGGAATGCTCGGATGAAATTGCTATTTTTCCTAGTCCTTTAACCTTGCCTTGGTTCCCATCACCGAATATGATTGAATCTTGGGAATCCTTGTTCTTGACGTAGGAGGTGAACATCTTCTTCTCCCCCGTTATGTGGTTTGTGCATCCGCTGTCGATAATCCAGCTTGAGCCCCCGGATGCATAAACCTTCTTTTCCTTTGCCATGAGGCAGGTCTGATGCTCGTTGGGGAAGAGGGATGATTTGTTGTAGGCCGAGGCGGCAAGTCCTTCGTCGTCGGATGAAGAGCAGTCAGAGTCCCACTCTTTGCCAAGGTGTGCCTCGCCCTTCGCTTTCTTGTAAGTCTTCTTCTTTTCCCTCTTCTTTTCTTGATCCTGGTCACTATCATTATAAGGACAATTAGCAATAAAGTAACCAACCTTACCACACTTGAAGCAGGAGTGCTTCCCCTTCATCTTGCTCTTGTTGGAATGCTCCTTGCGACCTTTGAGCGCCGTCTTGAAGCGCTTGATGATGAGGGCCATTTCATCTTCATTTAGCCCGGCTTCCTCAACTTGCGCCACCTTGCTAGGTAGCACCTCCCTGCTACTTGTTGCTTTGAGAGCAACAGTTTGAGGCTCGTAGATTGGGCCATTCAATGCCTCATCAACGTATCTCGCCTCCTTGATCATCATTCGCCCGCTTACAAACTTTCTGAGTATTTTCTCGGGCGTCATCTTGATGTACCTAGGATTCTCACGAATAGAGTTTACAAGATGAGGATCAAGGACAGTGAAGGACCTTAGCATGAGTCGGACGACATTGTGGTCCGTCCATCTCGTGCTTCCATAGCTTCTTATCTTGTTGACCAGGGTCTTGAGCCTATTGTACGTTTGAGTTGGCTCCTCTCCCCTGATCATTGCGAACCTTCCTAGTTCGCCTTCCACCAACTCCATCTTGGTGAGCATGGTGACGTCGTTCCCCTCATGTGAGATCTTGAGGGTGTCCCAGATCTGCTTGGCGTTGTCCAAGCCGCTCACCTTATTGTACTCTTCCCTGCACAAGGATGCTGAAAGAACAGTAGTAGCTTGTGCATTTTTATGGATTTGTTCATTGATAAACATGGAGTTATCCGAACTATCAAATTGCATCCCATTTTCTACTATCTCCCATATACTTGGATGAAGAGAAAACAAGTGGCTACGCATTTTGTGACTCCAAAATCCGTAGTCCTCTCCATCAAAGTGTGGGGGTTTACCAAGTGGAATGGAAAACAAATGAGCATTTGAATTATGCGGAATACGAGAATAATCAAAAGAAAAGTTCGAGTTAACCGTTTTCTTTTTCTCCTCGTATTCATCGTCCTTTTGAGAAGAGGAAGATTCGTTGCTGTCGTAGTAGACAACCTTTCTGATGCGCCTCTTCTTCTTTCTGTCTTTCTTCTTTTGACTCGAGCCGGAGTCATTGACTTTGTCGTCCCTTGGCTCGTTGAAGATGGACTCCTTCTCATTGTCATTGACCACCATCCCTTTTCCCTTAGGATCCATCTCTTCGGGCGATTAGTCCCTTTCTTGAAGAGAACGACTCTGATACCAATTGAGAGCACCTAAAGGGGGGTGAATAGGTGATCCTGTAAAAACTTAAAACTTAAAGCCACAAACTTGATTAAGTGTTAGCACAATGAAATCAAGTGGCTAAGGAGAGCTCTTGTGAACCATAATTGACACAGTGAGAACAAGCACAAGAGACATAGAGATTTATCTCGTGGTTCGGCCAAGTACAACACTTGCCTAGTCCACGTTGTGGCGTCCCAATGGACGAGAGTTGCACTCAACTCCTTTCAAGAGATCCAATGATCAACTTGAATACCACGGTGTTCTTTTTCCTTTACTCTTTCCTGTTTGCGAGGAATCTCCACAACTTGGAGCCTCTCGCCCTTACAATGAGATGATCACAAAGAAGCACAGATGTAAGAGTGGGAAGAGCAACACACACAAGCCTCAAAGCACGAGCACAAACACGCACACAAGTCACAACTTGACCTCTAAGATCACACACGGAGTTTTCAACTCAAGAGGAGCTCAAATTGCTATCACAACGAATCAAATGCGCTAGAGAGATGTCTTGGTGCTAAGAGATGATCAAAGAATGCTTGGTGTACTCCTTCATGCGCCTAGGGGTCCCTTTTATAGCCCCAAGGCAGCTAGGAGCCGTTGAGAGCAATCCAGGAAGGCAAATCTTGCCTTCTGTCGACTGGTGCACCGGACAGTCCGGTGCACCACCGGACACTGTCTGGTGCAGATTTCTTTCCTATTTTGGCGCAGCCGACCGTTGACGATTTGGAGCCGTTGGCGCACCGGACATTGTCCGGTGCACACCGGACAGTCCGATGCCCCCTTCAGACCGTTGGCCTGGCCACGCATCACGCGCGGATTGCGCGGCCGACCGTTGGCTCGGTCGACCGTTGGCTCACCGGACAGTCCGGTGCACCACCGGACAGTCCGGTGAATTTTAGCCGTACGCCGCCAACGAAACCCGAGAGCGGCCAGTTGACCAGCGCCAGCCTGGCGCACCGGACACCGTCCGGTGCACCACCGGACAGTCCGGTGCACCCAGACTGAGCATAGTATTGGCTGCTCGAGCCAAGTCTTTTCCATTTGTCTTTTCTCTGATTCTAGCACTTAGACAAATATGTTAGCACACAAAAACCAATGTACTAAGTCTAGAATCATACCTTTGTATTGATTTGCACTTTGTCCACCATTTGGCATAGTTTAACACATAACCATTTGTGTTGGACACTTAATCACCAAAATGCTTAGAAATGGCCCAAGGGCACATTTCCCTTTCACTTCCCGGCGCTCCTGCTTGCGGTGCCGAGCCGAGGCGTTCGCCACTTGCCCACCGCAGATCATGAAGCAGCCGTGGACCTCGGGGAACTCCTCTGCCTTGTCCCCCTCCTTCTTGTTGTTGTCTTGGCCTTTGCCATCTCCCGCCGGGGACCCGGCTTTATGGAAGTAGCGCCGAAGCATGACGCATTCCTCAAGGGTGTGCTTGACGGGACCCTGGTGATAGGGGCACGACTCCTTGAGCATCTTGTCGAACAGGTTGGCCCCTCCGGGAGGCTTCCGAGGGTTCCTGTGCTCGGCAGCAGCGACGAGATCCGCGTCAGCGGCGTCGCGCTTTGCTTGCGCCTTCTTCTTGGCCTTCTTCTTCGTGCCACGCTGGGCGGAAGCCTCGGGGATGTCTTCCTTCTGCCTCTCCTGAGGCTGCTTGTCCTTCCGGAAGATGGCCTCGACCGCCTCCTGACCAGAGGCGAACTTGGTGGCTATGTCCATCAATTCGCTCGCCTTGGTGGGAGTCTTGCGCCCCAGTTTGCTCACCAGGTCTCGGCACGTGGTGCTGGCGAGGAACGCCCCGATGACGTCTGAGTCGTTGATGTTGGGCAGCTCGGTGCGCTGCTTTGAAAACCGTCGGATGTACTCTCGCAGGGATTCCCCTGGCTGCTGGCGGCAGCTTCGGAGATCCCATGAGTTCCCAGGGCGCACGTACGTACCTTGGAAGTTTCCAGCGAAGGCCTTCACCAGGTCGTCCCAGTTTGAGATCTGCGCGGGAGGCAGATGCTCCAGCAAGGCCCGGGCAGCGTCGGAGAGGAAGAGGGGGAGGTTGCGGATGATGAGGTTGTCGTCGTCCGTTCCCCCCAGCTGGCATGCCAACTGGTAGTCTGCAAGTCACAACTCCGGCCCTGTCTACCCCGAGTACTTGGTGATGGTAGTCGGGGCCCGGAACCAAGCCGGGAACGGCGCCCGTCGTATGGCCCGACTGAAGGCTCGCAGACCTGGTGGTTCGGGTGAGGGCTCCGATCCTCCTCACTGTCGTAGCGTCCTCCACGCCTGGGGTGGTAGCCTCGGCGCACCCTCTCGTCGAGGCGGGCTCGACGGTCACGATGGTGTTGCTCGTTGCTGAGGCGATCCGGGGCGACAGGCGTCCCGTCCCGCGTGCGCCCGGCGCGGATCGAGGCCTCCCGCATGAGTCGGGTAGTCATTGCGCGATGCTCCGAGGGGCACCCTTGCCTTCGGGAGGCAGAGCTCTTGGCTCGTCGGACTGCGACATCCTCCAAGAGATTCTTGAGTTCGCCCTGGATACGCCGCCCCTCGGTGGTGGAAGGCTCCGGCATTATCCGAAGTAGCATCGCTGCTGCAGCTAGATTCTGGCCGACCCCGCTGGAGGCCGAGGGCAGCTTTGCCCTGGCATCGTCAACAATACGGCGTTGGACGTCCCGGGCCCGATGACGCGCTTCTCCCGCGAGTGCTCGGCCTGCCCACTCCTGCTCGATGTTTTGTCAGAGCTGCACAAGTTGCCCTGCTTCCTCGTCGAGCTTGGCCTGCATCTCGCAGATTTGCTCGAGCTGTGTGTCCTGACCCCCCGCAGGGACTGGGACCACAGCTAGCTCCCTCGGGATGTCAACGCGAGAAGCATGCACAGGGGGGATCATCATCCTCCGGCATACCGAGGTGGTTGCCTTCGTTGCGATCCCCCAGATCGACGTGGAAACATTCGCGACTTGGGCCACAACCTTCGTCGTCAAGGCTGTGGCCATCGTCAGAGCAACCGGAGAGGCAGTAGTCACATGCGGACATGAAGTCTCGCATGGCACTGGGATCACTAAGTCCAGAGAAATCCCAACCGAAGTCAGAGTCGTCGTCTTCCTCGGAACCCGCGAGTCCGGAGGTTGAGACGACCGTCAGTCGGTCCCAAGATGACCACATATGGTACCCCGGAAGGTTAGGATATGCCTTTACAAAAGCGCTCACCGAAGCGGGGTCGCTTGGTGGATCGAAGCTGAATCTAAAAGGGACAGGGTGGAAAACGAATGGTACCTTTTGATCGATGGACGGTGGTGAAGTCGTGTCGGGGACGGAATGCACCGACATCTCAGGGACGAGGCTAACGCCTAGCAAGTCCTTCACGAGTGTGCTGGCGTCATCAGTCCGCTTGGGGTTGGCACGTTGCGGGGAAACAACACCCATCGTTGTCTCAGGTGCGAGGACAATGCCCGACATGTCCCCCGCTGGGGCGCCGGCATCGTCGACTCACTCTAGACCGACAGCCGACTAGGTGCCGCCTCCTGCGTGGCCACGGTTGCCCCGTCTCCTCCTCCTGCGGCGAGGAGGGTGGCGGGACAAACCCGAATGCTGCTCTTCCGCCACGGGGGAAGACGTCGTCGAGTTCGCCGCCGTCGGGCGAGCTGACGACCGTCGTTGTTGCTGTCGCGCTGCGGGGGGAGGAATACCATGTCGCAGCTGCCGTCGAGGGACATGAACTCGAGACTCCCGAAGCGGAGCACCGTCCCGGGCTAAAGAGGTTGCTGGAGACTACCCATCTGGAACTCAACAGGAAGGTGTTTGTTAACACGCAGTAGGCCCCTAAACGGCGCGCCAACTGTCGGCGTTTCGGACCCGGGGGACCCTCAACCGAGCCGACCAGTGAATTTATCGTTGCGTGCCCCTGCCCAGATGGGTTGGCGCAAGATGGAACACAAGGGGAAATGCGGCTTGTATTATCTCGCACCGGGAATGCTCGTAGTAGGGGTTACAAGCGTCGCGAGAGAGAGAGCCTGTTCGTTTGCTCGTCCCCCGCGCTGAGAGCACCTAGAGGGGGGGGTGAATAGGTGATCCTGTGAAACTTAAACTTATAGCCACAAAAACTTGGTTAATCGTCAGCACAATAATTGCCAAGTGGCTAGAGAGGAGCCAAAACACAATAACCACAAGAAATCAATCACAGAAATGACACGGTGGTTATCCCGTGGTTCGGCCAAGTACAAAACTTGCCTACTCCACGTTGTGGTGTCCCAACGGACGAGAGTTGCACTCAACTCCTCTCAAGTGATCCAATGATCAACTTGAATACCACGGTGTTCTTCTTTACTTTGATCTTTTCCCGTTTGCGAGGAATCTCCACAACTTGGAGTCTCTCGCCCTTACAATTGAATTTCACAAAGAAGCACGAAGTAAGGGAGGGAAGCAACACACACAAATCCTCAGCAAAATGCGCACACACACGGCCAAGAAACGAGCTCAAAAGACTATCTCAAAGTTCTCACTAGAACGGAGCTCGAATCACTGAGAATGACAAACGAATGCGCAAAGACTGAGTGTGGATGATCAAGAATGCTCTAAGGTTGCTTGTGTTTTTCCTCCATGCGCCTAGGGGTCCCTTTTATAGCCCCAAGGCAGCTAGGAGCCGTTGAGAACAAATCTGGAAGGCCATCTTTGCCTTCTGTCGTCGGGTGCACCGGACAGTCCGGTGCACACCGGACACTGTCTGGTGCCCGATTCCTTTCCTTAAATGGCGCAGCCGACCGTTGTAGATCTGGGAGCCGTTGGCGCACCGGACATGTCCGGTGCACACCGGACAGTCCGGTGCCCCCTTCCGACCGTTGGCTCGGCCACGTGTCCCGCGCAGATCGCGCGGCCGACCGTTGGCTCACCGGACAGTCCGGTGAATTTTAGCCGTACGCCGTCGGCGAATTCCCGAGAGCGGCTACTTCGCGCCGAGTCTGCCTGGCGCACCGGACAGTCCGGTGTGCCAGACAGAGCTGAGTCTTTGCTGTACACAACCAAGTCTTTTGCACCTGTTTTCTTTTCTTCTTCTCTCTGTTTCTAACACTTAGATAAGTATATTAGTACACAAAACCAATGTACTAAGGCTTAGAATCATACCTTTACTCATGATTTGCACTTTGTTCATCCATGGGCATAAATTCACATTTAAGCACTTTGTTTTGGCACTCAATCACCAAAATACTTAGAAATGGCCCAAAGGCACATTTCCCTTTCAATCTCCCCCTTTTTGGTGATTTATGCCAACACAACATAAAGCAACTAGAACAAGTGCAAAATCACATCAAATAAGACTCAAATTCATTTTGATTCAGTTTTGGCATATATGGATCATCCTTTGCCACCACTTGGTTTGTTTTTGCAAATCAAACTCAAATCTCTATCTCTAAGTCAAACACACATGTTGAAGCATAAAGAGAGTCATTCCAAAAGAGATTGATCAAAGATTTCATAAACTCCCCCTTTTTCCCATAATCACTACTTCTCCCCACAAGAAGCCAACTTTTGACAAAAGAGACAATAAAAGAGTTTTGACAAATCAAAAGCTCTACTCTACTATTTTCAAATCTCTCAAGTGGTAGCTGATCCATTTATTGCTTTGGCCTTTATTTTCTCCCCCTTTGGCATCAAGCACCAAAACAGGATCAATCTTTGGCCCTTTTAACCCCATTGCCTCACCAAAATCTTCAATTAAGAGCAACTGGCAATAAGAGTTCATGAGATGGACTTGGAATTAGTTACCCTCTCATCGGAGTGCAGTGGAAGTCTTGCATGGTCCAAGTCCACCTTTTCCCTTTCAATTCTCTTTCGAGACTAAATCAAGCAAACTCAAGCATATAGTTAGTCTCAAAGGGTCAAGTTGTAACACATCTCCCCCTAAACATGTGCATCACTTTGCAACAGACTTGTGAGGTCCAGGGAGTGTTTGTACAACTTGAGCACCACAGTAAGCAACAAAATGCAGAATGAACATGATCAAAAGCATAAACACATGTATGTTATAAATCAATCCAGGTTCCGCGAATCTAAGACATTTAGCTCACTACGCAACCTACAAAAGGTCTTCTCATCTAGAGGCTTGGTAAAGATATCAGCTAGCTGGTTCTCGGTGCTAACATGAAACACTTCGATATCTCCCTTTTGATGGTGGTCTCTCAAAAAGTGATGCCGGATGTCTATGTGCTTTGTGCGGCTGTGCTCAACAGGATTTTCCGCCATGCGGATAGCACTCTCATTATCACATAGGAGTGGGACTTTGCTCAGATTGTAGCCAAAGTCCCTGAGGGTTTGCCTCATCCAAAGTAGTTGCGCGCAACACTGTCCTGTGGCAACATACTCGGCCTCAGCGGTGGATAGGGCAACGGAGGTTTGTTTCTTAGAGTTCCATGACACCAGGGACCTTCCTAAGAATTGGCACGTCCCCGATGTACTCTTCCTATCGACCTTACATCCAGCATAGTCGGAGTCTGAATATCCAATTAAGTCAAAGGTAGACCCCTTTGGATACCAGAGCCCGAAGCAAGGCGTAGCAACTAAATATCTAAGGATTCGCTTCACTGCCACTAAGTGACACTCCTTAGGATCGGATTGAAATCTAGCACAAATGCATATGCTAAGCATAATATCCGGTCTACTAGCACATAAGTAAAGTAATGACCCTATCATTGACTGGTATGCCTTTTGATCAACGGACTTACCTCCTTTGTTGAGGTCGGTGTGTCCGTCGGTTCCCATCGGAGTCTTTGCGGGCTTGGCGTCCTTCATCCCAAACCGCTTTAGCAGATCTTGCGTGTACTTCGTTTGAGAGATGAAGGTGCCGTCCTTGAGTTGCTTCACTTGGAACCCAAGGAAGTAGTTCAACTCGCCCATCATTGACATCTCGAATTTCTGCGTCATCACCCTGCTAAACTCTTCACAAGACTTTTTATTAGTAGAACCAAATATTATGTCATCGACATAAATTTGGCACACAAACAAATCACCATCACATGTCTTAGTGAAAAGAGTTGGATCGGCTTTCCCAACCTTGAAAGCATTAGCAATTAAGAAATCTCTAAGGCATTCATACCATGCTCTTGGGGCTTGCTTAAGTCCATAGAGCGCCTTAGAGAGCTTACACACGTGGTCGGGGTACCGTTCATCTTCGAAGCCAGGGGGTTGCTCTACGTACACCTCCTCCTTTATTGGCCCGTTGAGGAAAGCGCTCTTCACATCCATTTGGAACAACCTGAAAGAATGGTGAGCGGCATACGCTAGCAAGATACGAATGGACTCTAGCCTAGCCACAGGAGCGAAAGTCTCCTCAAAGTCCAAACCTGCGACTTGGGCATAACCTTTTGCCACAAGTCGAGCCTTGTTCCTTGTCACCACTCCGTGCTCGTCTTGTTTGTTGCGGAACACCCACTTGGTTCCCACAACATTTTGCTTGGGACGAGGCACCAGCGTCCAAACTTCATTGCGCTTGAAGTTGTTAAGTTCCTCCTGCATGGCCAACACCCAATCTGGATCTAGCAAGGCCTCCTCTACCCTGAAAGGCTCAATAGAAGAGACAAAGGAGTAATGTTCACAAAAATTAACTAATCGAGACCGAGTAGTTACTCCCTTGCTAATGTCACCCAGAATTTGGTCGACGAGATGATTCCTTTGAATCATCGCTCGAACTTGGGTTGGAGGTGCCGGTTCCGCTTCTTCCTCCATCACATGATCATCTTGTGCTCCCCCTTGATCACACGCCTCCTGTTGATGAACCTGTTCATCGTCTTGAGTTGGGGGATCCACCGTTGTTGAGGAAGAAGGTTGATCTTGCTCGTCTTGTTCCTGTGGCCGAACTTCTCCAATCGCCATGGTTCGTATAGCGACCGTCAGAACATCTTCTTCATCTATATCATCACAATCAACAACTTGCTCTCTTGGAGAGCCATTAGTCTCATCAAATACAACGTCGCTAGAGACTTCAACCAAACCCGATGATTTGTTGAAGACTCTATACGCCTTTGTATTTGAGTCATAACCTAATAAAAACCCTTCTACAGCTTTGGGAGCAAATTTAGAATTTCTACCCTTCTTCACTAGAATGTAGCACTTGCTCCCAAATACACGAAAGTAAGATAAATTGGGTTTGTTACCGGTTAGAAGCTCATACGACGTCTTCTTGAGGAGGCGGTGAAGGTAGACCCTGTTGATGGCGTGGCAAGCCGTGTTCACGGCTTCCGTCCAAAAGCACTCGGGGGTCTTGAACTCTCCTAGCATCGTCCTCGCCATATCGATGAGTGTCCTGTTCTTCCTCTCTACCACACCATTTTGCTGTGGTGTGTAGGGAGCGGAGAACTCGTGCTTGATCCCCTCCTCCTCAAGGAACTCCTCCACTTGAAGATTCTTGAACTCGGACCCGTTGTCGCTCCTTATCTTCTTCACCTTGAGCTCAAACTCATTTTGAGCTCTCCTGAGGAAGCGCTTGAGGGTCCCTTGGGTTTCAGACTTATCCTGCAAAAAGAACACCCAAGTGAAGCGAGAAGAGTCATCAACAATAACTAAACCATACTTACTTCCTCCTATGCTTAGATAGGCGACGGGTCCGAAGAGGTCCATATGCAGCAGCTCCAGGGGTCTTGTTGTGGTCATCACATTCTTGCTGTGATGCGCTCCTCCCACCTGTTTACCTGCCTGACAAGCTGCACAAGGTCTATCTTTTTCGAATTGCACGTTAGTCAAACCTATCACGTGTTCTCCCTTTAGAAGCTTGTGAAGGTTCTTCATCCCCACATGTGCTAAGCGGCGATGCCACAGCCAGCCCATGCTAGTCTTAGCTATTAGGCATGCATCTAGACCGGCCTCTTCTTTTGCAAAATCAACTAAGTAGAGTTTGCCGTCTAATACACCCTTAAAAGCTAGTGAACCATCACTTCTTCTAAAGACAGACACATCTACATTTGTAAATAGACAGTTATATCCCATATTGCATAATTGACTAACAGATAGCAAATTATATCCAAGAGACTCTACTAAAAACACATTAGAGATAGAGTGCTCATTAGAAATTGCAATTTTGCCTAACCCTTTTACCTTGCCTTGATTCCCATCACCGAATATAATTGAATCTTGGGAATCCTTATTCTTGACGTAGGAGGTGAACATCTTCTTCTCCCCCGTCATATGGTTTGTGCATCCGCTATCAATAATCCAGCTTGAACCCCCGGATGCATAAACCTGCAAGGCAAATTTAGGCTTGGGACTTAGGTACCCAACTCTTGTTGGGTCCTATAAGGTTAGTCACAATTTCCTTAGGGACCCAAATGCAAGTTTTATCACCCTTGCATTTTGCCCCTAACTTCCTAGCAATTACCTTTCTATCCTTTCTACAAATTGCAAAGGAAGCATTCAAAGCATGATATATTGTAGAAGGCTCATTAACTTTCCTAGGAATATTAACAACATTTCTCCTAGGCATATTATGAACAACATCCCTTCTACCAACATTTCTATCATGCACATATGAAGAACTAGAAGCAAACATAGCATGAGAAAAATCATCGTACGCATTATAACTCCTATAAGCATTTCCAGTTTGTCTCCTATCATGATACAAAAAGGCATGGTTCTTTTTAGCACTAGTAGCCATAGGGGCCTTCCCTTTCTCCTTAGCGGGAATGGGAGCCTTATGGCTTGTTAAGTTCTTGGCTTCCCTCTTGAAGCCAAGTCCATCCTTAATTGAGGGGTGTCTACCGATCGTGTAGGCATCCCTTGCAAATTTTAGTTTATCAAATTCATTCTTGCTAGTCTTAAGTTGGGCATTAAGACTAGCCAATTCCTCAGTTAATTTGGAAATTGAAACTAAATGATCACTACAAGTATCAACATCGAAATCTTTACACCTAGTGCAAATCTCAACATGTTCTACACAAGAATTAGATTTACTAGCTACTTCTAGTTTAGCATTTAAGTCATCATTAACACTCTTTAAAGTAGCAATGGTTTCATGACAAGAAGATAATTCACAAGAAAGCATTTCATTTCTTTTAACTTCTAGAGCATGAGATCTTTGAGCTTCTACAAATTTATCATGCTCTTCATACAATAAATCCTCTTGTTTCTCTAAGAGTTTATCCTTCTCATTCAATGCATCAATTAATTCATTGATTTTATCAATTTTATTTCTATCCAATCCCTTGAATAAGCTAGAGTAGTCTATGTCATCATCATCACTAGACTCATTATCACTAGAGGAAGCATAAGTGGAGTCTCGAGTACTCACCTTCTTCTCTCTTGCCATCAGGCATGTGTGACGCTCGTTGGGGAAGAGAGATGACTTGTTGAAGGCGGTGGCGGCGAGTCCTTCATTGTCGGAGTCGGAGGAGGAGCAATCCGAATCCCACTCCTTTTCGATATGTGCCTCGCCTTTGGCCTTCTTGTAATGCTTCTTCTTCTCCCTTTTATTCTCTTGGTCCTGATCACTATCATTGTCGGGACAGTTAGCAATAAAATGACCAAGCTTACCGCATTTGAAGCATGAGCGCTTCCCCTTGGCTTTGGTCTTGCTTGGCTGTCCCTTGCGACCCTTAAGCGTCGTCTTGAATATTTTGATGATGAGGGCCATCTCTTCATCATTAAGTCCGGCCGCTTCAATTTGTGCCACCTTGCTAGGTAGCGCCTCCTTGCTTCTTGTTGCTTTGAGAGCAAGAGGTTGCGGCACGTTGATCGGTCCATTCAAGGCGTCGTCCACGTACCTTGCTTCCTTAATCATCATTCGCCCGCTGACGAATTTTCCTAGGACTTCTTCGGGCGACATTTTGGTGTACCTGGGATTTTCACGAATATTATTCACCAAATGAGGATCAAGAATGGTAAAGGACCTTAGTAATAGTCGGACGATGTCGTGGTCCGTCCATCGCGTGCTTCCGTAGCTCCTTATTTTGTTAATAAGGGTCTTGAGCCGGTTGTAGGTTTGAGTTGGCTCCTCGCCCCTTATCATCGCGAACCGTCCAAGCTCGCCCTCCACCAACTCCGTTTTGGTAAGCAAGGTAACGTCATTTCCCTCATGAGAAATCTTGAGGGTGTCCCATATCTGCTTGGCATTGTCCAAGCCGCTCACCTTATTGTATTCGTCCCTGCACAAAGAGGCTAGCAACACAGTAGTAGCTTGTGCATTTTTATGAATCTGTTCATTAATAAACATAGGGCTATCCGAGCTATCAAATTTCATTCCATTCTCTACAATCTCCCATATGCTTGGATGGAGAGAGAATAAATGACTACGCATTTTGTGACTCCAAAATCCGTAGTCCTCCCCATCAAAGTGTGGAGGTTTGCCAAGAGGAATGGAAAGCAAATGCGAATTCGAACTATGTGGAATACGAGAATAATCAAATGAAAAGTTCGAATTGACCGTCTTCCTGTAGTCGTTGTCGTCGTCCTTTTGGGAAGAAGAGGATTCGTCGCTGTCGTAGTAGACGATCTCCTTGATGCGCCTTGTCTTCTTCTTCTTCCCATCTTTGCGCTTGTGGCTTGAGCCCAAGTCGGTAGACTTGTCATTCTTCGGCTCGTTGAAGATAGACTCCTTCTCGTTGTTGTCGACCACCATCCCCTTTCCCTTAGGATCCATCTCTTCGGGCGATTAGTCCCTTCTTGAAGAGAACGGCTCCGATACCAATTGAGAGCACCTAGAGGGGGGGGGGTGAATAGGTGATCCTGTGAAACTTAAACTTATAGCCACAAAAACTTGGTTAATCGTCAGCACAATAATTGCCAAGTGGCTAGAGAGGAGCCAAAACACAATAACCACAAGAAATCAATCACAGAGATGACACAGTGGTTATCCCGTGGTTCGGCCAAGTACAAAACTTGCCTACTCCACGTTGTGGTGTCCCAACGGACGAGAGTTGCACTCAACTCCTCTCAAGTGATCCAATGATCAACTTGAATACCACGGTGTTCTTCTTTACTTTGATCTTTTCCCGTTTGCGAGGAATCTCCACAACTTGGAGTCTCTCGCCCTTACAATTGAATTTCACAAAGAAGCACGAAGTAAGGGAGGGAAGCAACACACACAAATCCTCAGCAAAATGCGCACACACACGGCCAAGAAACGAGCTCAAAAGACTATCTCAAAGTTCTCACTAGAACGGAGCTCGAATCACTGAGAATGACAAACGAATGCGCAAAGACTGAGTGTGGATGATCAAGAATGCTCTAAGGTTGCTTGTGTTTTTCCTCCATGCGCCTAGGGGTCCCTTTTATAGCCCCAAGGCAGCTAGGAGCCGTTGAGAACAAATCTGGAAGGCCATCTTTGCCTTCTGTCGTCGGGTGCACCGGACAGTCCGGTGCACACCGGACACTGTCCGGTGCCCGATTCCTTTCCTTAAATGGCGCAGCCGACCGTTGTAGATCTGGGAGCCGTTGGCGCACCGGACATGTCCGGTGCACACCGGACAGTCCGGTGCCCCCTTCCGACCGTTGGCTCGGCCACGTGTCCCGCGCAGATCGCGCGGCCGACCGTTGGCCCGGCCGACCGTTGGCTCACCGGACAGTCCGGTGCACACCGGACAGTCCGGTGAATTTTAGCCGTACGCCGTCGGCGAATTCCCGAGAGCGGCTACTTCGCGCCGAGTCTGCCTGGCGCACCGGACACTGTCCGGTGCACCACCGGACAGTCCGGTGTGCCAGACAGAGCTGAGTCTTTGCTGTACACAGCCAAGTCTTTTGCACCTGTTTTCTTTTCTTCTTCTCTCTGTTTCTAACACTTAGATAAGTATATTAGTACACAAAACCAATGTACTAAGGCTTAGAATCATACCTTTACTCATGATTTGCACTTTGTTCATCCATGGGCATAAATTCACATTTAAGCACTTTGTTTTGGCACTCAATCACCAAAATACTTAGAAATGGCCCAAAGGCACATTTCCCTTTCACGCGCGACCCCCCGCAGGAAGGCCCTGGACCTCCCTTTTATAGATGCAAGGAGAGGGTCCAGATGTACAATAGGGGGAGTAGTTATGCGCTAACGTGTCTGGCAGAGAAGTGCCTGAGCCGTGTGTACATGCCAACGTGGCTATCGGAGAAGTGCTTGAGCCCTGCGTACGCGATAACGTGGCCGTCGAAGAAGTGCCTGAGCCCTGTAGAAGCACAGCTGGCGGTGCGGCTGGGATCCTGCTGACGTCTCCTTGCTTCTGTAGGGGGCTGAGAACCACCGACGTCATGGACGCACGCGGGGAACCATCATTACCTGTTACCGGGGCGAGCCAGATGGGACGCCGGTCTTGTTCCCTTGTAGCCTGAGCTAGCTAGGGGTAGGGTAATGATGTATCCCCTGTGGCGCGGTCGGTCCGAGCCCAAGGTCGGGCGAGGCGGAGACTTCTCCCGAGGCTGAGGCCGGGGTCGGGCGAGGATGCGATTCCTCCCGAGGCCGAGGCTGAGGCCGAGTCTTGGGGTCGGGCGAGGCGGAGACCTCCTCCCGAGGCCGAGGCCTAAGGTCGGGCGAGGCATAGCTTCCTATTGCGCCCGAGGCTGAACTCGGCTGTTGTCAGCCTTACCCGGGTGGTTGCACAGTAGTCGGAGCGGGGCGAGTGGCGCTGTTTTCCTGTCAGATCGGTCAGTGAAGGGGTGAAGTGACTGCGGTCACTTCGACCTTGCCGACTGAGGCGCACATGTCAGGATAAGGTGTCAGGCGGTCTTCGCATTGAATGCGCCTACGACACGGTCGGTTGGTAAGGCGATTTGGCCAAGGTTGCTTCACAACGAAGCCTGTCCGAGCTAGGCTTCGCGCGAGCCGAGGGTGCGTCCACTGCCTGAGGAGGCCCTCGGGCGAGACATGAATTCGTCTGAGGCTACGGTTCCTGCCCGAGGCTGGGCTCGGGCGAGATCGCGTCCCTTGGGTAGACGAAGCCTTGACTTAAACCGCGCCCATCAGTCTTTGCGGTTTGTGCTGAGGGTGGTTACCAGTCGTGTTTAGGAGTGTTGGGGGTACCCCTAATTACGGTACCCGACAAGGAGGTACTCTTTGGGATAATAACTTGGGATTGATGATAAAAGTTGGCTTGTATAAATGAATAAAACTTGACAAAGTAAAAGAAACCTGCTTTGAGCCTAACTCCACATAAAGCTAGTCCACCTTAGCTAAACAGAACATTTGCTGAGTACGTTGAATGTGTACTCATCCTTGCTTTCACAAAACACCAGGTTGCCTTGGTGTAACCTATGCTCAGGTAAAGAAGAAGGCGTCGAGGCAGATCTCCAGGAGTTCGAGGATTAGGCTAGCGACCTCCCCCAGTCAGCTGCCTGTGGTGGGTTTTTTTACGTTGACTATGTTTCTATTATGTGCACTTTGATATATGTTATGTAAATGACTTTAGTCTGTAATATTGTTACTTACTCTTTATTATTACTCGAGGCATTATGCTATGATGAGTCATTTATGTAAACGGTGTGTACGTGAGTTTTGATCCTAGCACATATATGGTTCGCATTCGGTTTGACTTCTAAAACTGGGTGTGACAAGTGACCGCAACACTAATCATCCAAGTGGAGACTTTCGTGCATGAGTGGCATTGTATGCTTCTTTGTATTTAAACTTGTGCTTAGATTCGATTATGTATGATAGACAATATGAATTGAACTGAATGTCTATGGTTTGGTGAACGAAAGGCTTGACTTTTGAGATGCGATTGTGAATTTGAATGGATATGCGAGCTATGATGAGCTTTGATGAATTTGAAATGTTATGTATATGATGTGTGTGAATTATGAATGAAGTATATGATGTATGTGAATGTGTATATATATTATCTTTGTGTTGTTGTGTTTAAATTGGATAAGAAAATGATGAAATAGGTTGTTGTGGTAGTAGAACAGGCTAATTCTCGTCAGCCATACCATAGTCATCGGGAGTTAATTGCTGACGTGCCACTGTTATGCTTAACTCGCATCGACCTCAATATTCGATGAGAGTTATTCCCTGAACACACTAATATACCCTGTTTGTGGTCGACGGGAATTAGGCAATCCCAACAAAAAAAATTCCAACGAGCAGAAATGGTTTTATATTCTTCTTTCATATTAACCTCCAATAGCATCTTATGTAATTAATAATAGGTATTTCTGTTATTTCTTCAACTCGTTTGTCCCTTCTAATTATAATCTCTATTGTCTTTTATATAATTATCTTGTTAATGATGCTATTTATCTTTTTCTTTATCAAATAGCTACTGGTCCGTACGGTTGCACCATCTAATTAGCTCGTTAATTATGATTAGTGACATATCTTGGTTGCTCTCTTTTAATTGATCTTCTATGACATCTTATATTAAAGATGAATTAGCCTTATTGTTGTCTTTTTTGTCTCCTTTGTTTTTGTTCAGTCTTTCTCTATAATATCTTATGTTCTTTTTATAGCTTTCAGTTTTCTTTTGCTTTGTAACGCAAATGTTTATTTAGTTGCTATGTGTACTTTTGTTGTTTAGAGCAAGTATAATAAGAGGCTATAAGCTAGTTAAATGTCTGAAAGTCGCCTAGGGGGTGAATAGGGCGAATCTGAAATTTACCAACTTTAAGCACAACTACAAGCCGGGGTTAGCGTTAGAAATATAAACGAGTCCGAAAGAGAGGGCGAAAACAAATCACAGGCGAATAAGGCGGATGACACGGTGATTTGTTTTACCGAGGTTCGGTTCTTGTAAACCTACTCCCCATTGAGGTGGTCACAAAGACCGGGTCTCTTTCAACCCTTTCCCTCTCTCAAACGATCACTTAGACCGAGTGAGCTTCTCTTCTCAATCAAACGGGACACTAAGTCCCCACAAGGACCACCACACAATTGGTGTCTCTTGTCTTGGTTACAATTGAGTTGGAATCAAGAAAGAATGAAGAAGAAAAGCAATCCAAGCGCAAGAGCTCAAATGAACACAAGTCTCTCTCTCACTAGCCACTATTTGATTGGAATGATCTTTGGACTTGGGAGAGGATTTGATCTCTTTGATTGTGTCTTGTATTGAATGCTATAGCTCTTGTAAGGTGTTTGAAGGCTGAAAACTTGGATGCCATGAATGGTGGGTGGTTGGGGTTATTTATAGCCCCAACCACCAAAGGAGCCGTTGGTGGAGGCTGCTGTCGTATGGCGCACCGGACAGTCTGGTGCGCCACCGGACACTGTCCGGTGCGCCAGCCATGTCACCCGGCCATTGGATTCTGACCGTTGGAGCTTCTGACATCTGGGCCACCGGACAGTCCGGTGGTGCACCGAACAGGTCCTATAGACTGTCCGGTGCGCCTTCTGGCGCGTGCTCTGACTTCTGCGTGCGCAGCCGCGCACTGTAGCGCATTTAATGACCTCTGCAGACGATCATTGGCGCGAAGTAGCCGTTGCTCCGCTGGCACACGGACAGGCCGGTGCTACACCGGACAGTCCGGTGAATTATAGCGGAGCGGCTCCCAGAATTCCCGAAGGTGAGCAGTTTGGAGTCGAGTTCCCTGGTGCACTGGACACTGTCCGGTGGCGCACCGGACACTGTCCGATGGTGCACCGGACAGTCCGGTGAGCCAGACCAGGGCACACTTCGGTTGCCTTTTGCTCCTTTTATTTGAATCCTTTCTTGGTCTTTTTATTGGTTTGTTGTGAACCTTTGGCACCTGTAGAACTCATAATCTAGAGCAAACTAGTTAGTCCAATTATTTGTGTTGGGCAATTCAACCACCAAAATCAATTAGGAAAAGGTGTAAGCCTATTTCCCTTTCAATCTCCCCCTTTTTGGTGATTGATGCCAACACAAACCAAAGCAAATATAAAAGTGCAGAATTGAACTAGTTTGCATAATGTAAGTGCAAAGGTTGCTTGGACTCAAACCAATAATTATTTTTACTAGATATGCATGGATGGCTTTCTTCTTATTAAACATTTTGGACCACACTTGCACCACTTGTTTTGTTTTTGCAAATGTTTTGGAAATTCTTTTTCGAAAGTCTTTTGCAAATAGTCAAAGGTAAACGAATAAGATTTTGAGAAGTATTTTCAAGATTTGAATTTTTCTCCCCTTGTTTCAAATGCTTTTGCTTTGACTAAACAAAACTCCCCCTTAATGAAATCCTCCTCTTAGTGTTCAAGAGGGTTTTAGATATTTATTTTGAAGAGGGTATACTAATTTGAAAAATCTATCAACAATAAGATACCAATTTTAAAACACTATTTTAAATACAAATTGAAAGACTAAAATTTTGAAATTGGTGGTGGTGCGGTCCTTTTGCTTTGGGCTAATACTTTCTCCCCCTTTGGCATGAATCGCCAAAAACGGATACTTGTGAGTAAAATATAAGCCCTTCTCAAACTATCTCCCCCTTTGGTAAATGTATGAGTGAAGATTATACCAATTTGGAGAGTGGTGTGGAGCGACGGCGAAGGATGAATAATTCGATTGAGTGGAGTGGAAGCCTTGTCTTCGCCGAAGACTCTGATTCCCTTTCAATCTATGACTTAGCATGAAATACACTTGAAACCACATTAGTCGTAGCACATGAAAGAGATATGATCAAAGGTATATAAATGAGCTATGTGTACAAAACATCAATCAAAATTCCTAGAATCAAGAATATTTAGCTCATGCCTAAGTTTGGTAAAAGTTTGCTCATCTAATGGCTTGGTAAAGATATCGGCTAATTGTTCTTTGGTGTTAACATAATCAATCTCGATATCCCCCTTTTGTTGATGATCCCTCAAAAAGTGATACCGAATGGCTATGTGTTTAGTGTGGCTATGTTCAACGGGATTATCCGCCATGCGGATTGCACTCTCATTATCACATAGAAGAGGAACTTTGGTTAATTTGTAACCATAGTCCCTAAGGGTTTGCCTCATCCAAAGCAATTGCACACAACAATGGCCTGCGGCAATGTACTCGGCTTCGGCGGTAGAAAGAGCGACAGAATTTTGCTTCTTTGAAGCCTAAGACACCAGAGATCTTCCCAACAACTGGCAAGTCCTTGATGTGCTCTTTCTATTAATTTTACACCCTGCCCAATCAGCATCGAAATAACCAATTAATTTAAATGTGGATCCCCTGGGGTACCAAATGCCAAACTTAGGAGTATAAACTAAATATCTCAAGATTCGTTTTACGGCCCTAAGGTGAACTTCCTTAGGATCGGCTTGGAATCTTGCACACATGCATACGGAAAGCATAATATCCGGTCGAGATGCACATAAGTAGAGTAAAGAACCTATCATCGACCGGTATACCTTTTGATCTACGGATTTACCTCCCGTGTCGAGGTCGAGATGCCCATTAGTTCCCATGGGTGTGTTGATGGGCTTGGCATCCTTCATCCCAAACTTGGTGAGTATGTCTTGAATATACTTTGTTTGGCTAATGAAGGTGCCCTCTTGGAGTAGCTTCACTTGAAATCCTAAGAAATACTTCAACTCCCCCATCATAGACATCTCGAATTTTTGTGTCATGATCCTACTAAACTCTTCACATGTAGATTCGTTAGTAGACCCAAATATGATATCATCAACATAGATTTGGCATGCAAACAAATCATTTTCAAGTGTTTTAGTAAAGAGAGTAGGATCGGCTTTTCCGACTTTGAAGCCATTGGCGATAAGAAAATCTCTTAGGCATTCATACCATGCTCTTGGGGCTTGCTTGAGCCCATAAAGCGCCTTAGAGAGTTTATAAACATGGTTAGGGTACTCACTACCTTCAAAGTCGGGAGGTTGCTCAACATAGACCTCTTCCTTGATTGGTCCATTAAGGAAGGCACTTTTCACGTCCATTTGATAAAGCTTAAAGCCATGGTAAGTAGCAATAATATATGAATTGCCTCAAGCCTAGCTACGGGTGCATAGGTTTCGCCAAAATCTAAACCTTCGACTTGTGAATATCCCTTGGCCACAAGTCGGGCTTTGTTCCTTGTCACCACACCATGCTCATCTTGCTTGTTGCGGAAGACCCACTTGGTTCCTACAACATTTTGGTTAGGACGTGGAACTAAATGCCATACCTCATTCCTCGTGAAGTTGTTGAGCTCCTCTTGCATCGCCAGTACCCAATCCGAATCTTGAAGTGCTTCCTCTATCCTGTGTGGCTCAATAGAGGAAACAAAAGAGTAATGTTCACAAAAATGAGCAACACGAGATCGAGTAGTTACCCCCTTATGAATGTCGCTGAGGATGGTGTTCACGAGGTGATCTCGTTGAATTGCTTGGTGGACTCTTGGGTGTGGCGGTCTCAGGCTCTCATCATCTTCCTTGTCTTGATCATTAGCATCTCCCCTTTGATCATTGTCCTCCTCTTGAGGTGGCTCCTCTTGATCTTCATCATCATCATCTTGAGCTTGATCCTCATCTTGAGTTGGTGGAGATGCTTGCATGAAGGAAGATGGTTGATTTTGTGCATGTGGAGGCTCTTCGAATTCCTTAGGACACACATCCCCAATGGACATGTTCCTTAGCGCGACGCACGGAGCCTCTTCATCATCTAGCTCATCAAGATCAACTTGCTCTACTTGAGAGCCGTTAGTCTCATCAAACACAATGTCACAAGAAACTTCAACTAGTCCAGTGGACTTGTTAAAGACTCTATATGCCCTTGTGTTTGAATCATAACCAAGTAAAAAGCCTTCTACAGCCATAGGAGCAAATTTAGATTTTCTACCTCTTTTAACAAGAATAAAGCATTTGCTAACAAAGACTCTAAAATATGAAACATTGGGCTTTTTACTGGTGAGGAGTTCGTAAGATGTCTTCTTGAGGATCCGATGTAGATATAACCGGTTGATGGCGTAGCAAGCGGTGTTAACCGCCTTGGCCCAAAATCGATCCGAAGTCTTGTACTCATCAAGCATGGTTCTTGCCATGTCCAATAGAGTTCTATTCTTCCTCTCCACTACACCATTTTGTTGTGGCGTGTAGGGAGAAGAGAACTCATGCTTGATGCCCTCCTCCTCAAGGAAGCCTTCTATTTGTGAGTTCTTGAACTCCGTCCCGTTGTCGCTTCTTATTTTCTTGATCCTTAAGCCGAACTCATTTTGAGCCCATCTCAAGAATCCCTTTAAAGTCTCTTGGGTTTGAGATTTTTCCTGCAAAAATAACACCCAAGTGAAGCGAGAGTAATCATCCACAATTACAAGACAATACTTACTCCCGCCGATGCTTATGTAAGCAATCGGACCGAATAGATCCATGTGGAGTAGCTCAAGTGGCCTGTCAGTCGTCATAATGTTCTTGTGTGGATGACGAACACCAACTTGCTTTCCTACTTGACATGCACTACAAACCCTGTCTTTCTCAAAATGAACATCGGTTAGTCCCAAAATGTGCTCTCCCTTTAGAAGCTTATGAAGATTCTTCATCCCAACATGAGCTAGTCGGCGGTGCCAGAGCCAACCCATGTTAGTCTTAGCAATTAAGCAAGTGTCGAGTTCAGCTCTATCAAAATCTACCAAGTATAGCTGACCCTCTAACACTCCCTTAAAAGCTACTGAATCATCACTTCTTCTAAATACAGTAACACCTACATCCGTAAAAAGACAATTGTAGCCCATTTTGCATAATTGAGAAACAGAAAGCAAATTGTAATCTAATGAATCTACAAGAAAAACATTTGAAATAGAATGGTCATGTGATATAGCAATTTTACCCAAACCTTTGACCAAACCTTGATTTCCATCCCCGAATGTGATAGCTCTTTGGGGATCATGGTTTTTCTCGTAGGAGGAGAACATCTTCTCCCCTGTCATGTGGTTTGTGCACCCGCTATCGATGATCCAACTTGAGCCCCCGGATGCATAAACCTAAAAATAATTTTAGGCCTTGTTCTTAGGTACCCAAACGATCTTGGGTCCTTTCACATTAGAAACAAGCACCTTGGGTACCCAAACACAAGTCTTTGACCCCTTGTGTTTGCCCCCAACATATTTGGCAACTACTTTGCCTGATCTGTTAGTTAGCACATAAGATGCATCAAAAGTTTTGAATGAAATGTTATGATCATTTGATGCAAAAGGAGTTTTCTTCTTAGGCAATTTAACATGGGTTGATTGCCTAGAACTAGATGCCTCACTCTTATACATAAAAGCATGATTAGAGCCAGAGTGAGACTTCCTAGAGTGAATTCTCCTAATTTTGTGCTCGGGATAACCGACAGGGTATAAAATGTAACCCTCGTTATCCTGAGGCATGGGAGCCTTGCCCTTAACAAAGTTAGATAATCTTTTAGGAGGGGCATGGAGTTTGACATTGCCTCCCAGTTGGAAGCCAATGCCATCCTTAATGCCAGGGCGTCTCCCACTATAGAGCATACTACAAGCAAATTTAAATTTCTCATTTTCTAGTTTATGCTGAGCAATTTTAGCATCTAATTTTGCTATATGATCATTTTGTTGTTTAATTATAGTAATGTGATCATGAATAGCATCAATGTTAATATCTCTACATCTAGTGCAAATAGTGACATGCTCAACGGTAGATGTAGAGGGTTTGCAAGAATTTCGTTCAACAATCTTAGCATGTAAAATGTCATTCTCATCTTTAAGATTGGAAATAAAAATATTGCAAACATCCAATTCCTTAGCCTTACCAATTAATTGTTCATTCTCATTTCTAAGGCTAACAAGAGAGGCATTCAATTTTTCAATCTTAGCAATTGAATTAGCATTATCAATTCTAAGATTGTCAATTGAATCATCACAAACATTTGATTTCTCAACCTTAGCAATTAATTTGGCATTTTCATTTCTAAGGTTGGAAATAACATCATAGCAAGTGCTTAGCTCACTAGATAATTTTTCACATTTTTCTACCTCTAGAGCATAAGCATTTTTAACCTTAACATGCTTTTTGTTTTCTTTAATTAGGAAGTCCTCTTGGCTATCCAAGAGTTCATCCTTCTCATAAATAGCACTAATCAATTCATTTAATTTCTCCTTTTGTTACATGTTTAGGTTGACAAAAAGAGTTAATAAATCATCCTCATCATCACTAGAGCTAGCCTCATCACTAGATGTTGCATACTTAGTGGAGGATTTAGATTTTACCTTCTTCTTCTTGCCATCCTTTCCATGAGGCACTTGTGGCCGATGTTGGGGAAGAGGAGTCCTTTGGTGACGGCAATGTTGGCGACATCCTCGTCGGAGGAGGAGTCGGTGGAGCTCTCGTCGGAGTCCCACTCCCGGCAAACATGGGCATCGCCGCCCTTCTTCTTGTAGTACCTCTTCTTTTCTCTCCTCTTTCCCTTCTTGTCGTTATCCCTGTCACTATCACTAGACAAAGGGCATTTAGCGATAAAATGACCGGGCTTACCACATTTGTAGCAAACCTTCTTGGAGCGGGACTTGTAGTCTTTCCCTTTCCTTTGCTTGAGGATTTGACGGAAGCTCTTGATGATGAGCGCCCATCTCCTCATTGTCGAGCTTGGAGGCGTCGATGGGGACCCTACTAGGTGTAGAGTCTTCTTTCTTCTCCTCTGTTGCCTTGAATGCAACGGGTTGCACATCCGTTGTGGAGGAGGCGCCTTGCTCGATGATTTTCTTGGAGCCTTTGATCATCAACTCAAAGCTCACAAATTTTCCTATTACTTCCTCGGGAGACATTAGTGTGTATCTAGGATCACCACGAATTAATTGAACTTGCATAGGGTTAAGGAAAACGAGTGATCTAAGAATAACCTTGACCATTTCATGGTCATCCCATTTGGTGCTCCCGAGGTTGCGCACTTGGTTCACCAAGGTCTTGAGCCGGTTGTACATCGCTTGTGGCTCCTCCCCTTGGTGAAGCATGAAGCAACCAAGCTCCCCCTCGATCGTCTCCCGCTTGGTGATCTTGGTCACCTCGTCTCCTTCGTGCGCGGTCTTGAGCACGTCCCAAATTTCCTTTGCGCTCTTCAACCCTTGCACCTTATTATACTCCTCTCGACTTAGAGAGGCGAGGAGTATAGTAGTGGCTTGGGAGTTGAAGTGTTGGATTTGTTCGACCTCCTCCGAGTCGTAATCCTTGTCTCCCTTCTTTGGTACCTGCGCTCCATACTCAACAATATCCCATATGCTTTTGTGGAGTGAGGTTAGGTGATGCCTCATTTTATCACTCCACATAGAATAATCTTCCCCTTCAAGCATAGGTGGTTTGCCTAATGGAACGGAAAGTAATGGAGTGCATTTTGAAATACGAGGATAGCGAAGGGGCATCTTACTATACTTCTTGCGCTCATGGCGTTTAGAAGTTGCGGATGCCGATTCCGAGCCGGAGGTGGAGGGTGACGAAGAGTCGGTCTCGTAGTAGACCACCTTCTTCATCTTCTTCTTGTCACCCTTCCGTTGGGACTTGATGGAGGAAGAGGATTCCTCCTTGTGCTTATGGGCGGATTCCCTTGAGTGCGTTCTCCCTGAGCTTGCGGACTTGTCGCCGGTCCCGATCTCCCTCTTGGCGGATGCTCCCGACATCACTTCGAGCGGTTAGGCTCTAATGAAGTACCGGGCTCTGATACCAATTGAAAGTCGCCTAGAGGGGGTGAATAGGGCGAATCTGAAATTTACCAACTTTAAGCACAACTACAAGCCGAGGTTAGCGTTAGAAATATAAACGAGTCCGAAAGAGAGGGCGAAAACAAATCACTAGCGAATAAGGCGGATGACACGGTGATTTGTTTTACCGAGGTTCGGTTCTTGCAAACCTACTCCCCGTTGAGGTGGTCACAAAGACCGGGTCTCTTTCAACCCTTTCCCTCTCTCAAACGGTCACTTAGACCGAGTGAGCTTCTCTTCTCAATCAAACGGGACACAAAGTCCCCGCAAGGACCACCACACAATTGGTGTCTCTTGCCTCGGTTACAATTAAGTTGGAATCAAGAAAGGATGAAGAAGAAAAGCAATCCAAGCGCAAGAGCTCAAATGAACACAAGTCTCTCTCTCACTAGCCACTATTTGATTGGAATGATCTTTGGACTTGGGAGAGGATTTGATCTCTTTGATTGTGTCTTGTATTGAATGCTATAGCTCTTGTAAGGTGTTTGAAGGCTGAAAACTTGGATGCCATGAATGGTGGGTGGTTGGGGTTATTTATAGCCCCAACCACCAAATGAGCCGTTGGTGGAGGCTGCTGTCGCATGGCGCACCGGACAGTCTGGTGCGCCACCGGACACTGTCGGGTGCGCCAGCCACGTCACCCGGGCATTGGATTCTGACCGTTGGAGCTTCTGACATCTGGGCCACCGGACAGTCCGGTGGTGCACCGGACAGGTCCTGTAGACTGTCCGGTGCGCCTTCTGGCGCGTGCTCTGACTTCTACGCGCGCAGCCACGCACCTGTAGCGCATTTAATGACCTCTACAGACGACCGTTGGCGCGAAGTAGCCGTTGCTCCGCTGGCACACCAGACAGTCCGGTGCTACACCGGACAGTCCGGTGAATTATAGCGGAGCGGCTCCCAGAATTCCCGAAGGTGAGCAGTTTGGAGTCGAGTTCCCTGGTGCACCGGACACTGTCCGGTGGCGCACCGGAAAGTCCGGTGAGCCAGACCAGGGCACACTTCGGATGCCTTTTGCTCCTTTTATTTGAATCCTTTCTTGTTCTTTTTATTGGTTTGTTGTGAACCTTTGGCACCTGTAGAACTCATAATCTAGAGCAAACTAGTTAGTACAATTATTTGTGTTGGGCAATTAAACCACCAAAATCAATTAGGAAAAGGTGTAAGCCTATTTCCCTTTCAATGTCGAGATGTAGGAGAGAGAAGAAGCATATTGTAAACTTCAGCCAAACTTAGACACAAGGATCAAGAAACTTTGTAAGATAAATAAGTGAGGTTCTACATTAATATATGTTAGAGTGTATGGCTCATGTATGGCCCATGTATGAATATTGTATAGCCACCCTCTAGGGTTGGCCCAATAATCCATTCACCTCTCTCCAACATGGTATCCAGCTAGGGTTTCTCCCTCCCCTCCCCTCCAGGCGCCGCCACCCTCCAGGCTCCGCCAGGGAGCCACCGCAGGCCGCGCTGGTGAGCCCCTGCACCATGCGCCATGCCCTACCCGTGTCGCGCGCACCTGTCTGAGCGTGCCGCCCTGCTCACCCTCATCCCAGGCCGAAGCCGCCCCACAGGACTGCGCCCAAGACGCGTCGCGACCCCGCTCCACGCCAGGACGCCGCTGACCAGCACCGACGTGTTGAGGACGTTGCTGACCAACACCGACGCGCCGCCAACCCCGACGTCCGCGCCAGGTGTGCGCGCCGCGTCGCTGCCCCCTCCATGGCCGGCGAGCAGCAACTTCCTCCTCCCCCACCTATTCCCAAATGTTTCCTCCCCTCTCCATCGCGCGCGCTCCCCCGGCCGCCCCTGCGCTTCCTCCCCTCCCAGTCGTGGTTGTGGCCCCCTCTGCGGGCGCCCGTGTGCTAGGTGCGTGGGGGGCAGGGACTGACGCCGCCGGTGGGGGAGGTACCCTCACCGCCGCGAGCGCCGCCTCTGCTCTTGCTGCTGTGGCGGACGAGGTTCCCACGGGGGTTGCGGGTCAGGGGGGACCTTCCCCCTCCGATCCCCCTCCGTCGGTCGTCGATCCGCCTCCTGTCGTCGATCCACCACCTCCTCCACCTCCTACACCGGTCTCCCAGCAGGAGTACACCGTCGCCGCCCTCGCCGTTGCCCACGAGGAGCACGCGGCGCGACAAGCCCGCCTGCGGGAGGCGGCCCTCATGTGGGAGCGGGAGCGCGAGGCCACCGACGCTATCGCTGCTCAGATTGCCGCAGCGAAGCAGCTCCTCGCCTCACCTGCAGCCCACGACGGCGGGGCCACCTCCTCTGATACCGCAGGCGTCGTGTGCGGCGTCCCGGCCGTGCCGGTTGTCGGAGCCGGGCACCGCACCACCTCCACCACCATGGTGCCCTGGCACGACCCACTCGTGGCTCAGCTCCACCTTCAGGCTGGGAGTGTCTAGAACATTCGCCTGATGGTTCCCGTCATCCTGGAGTCAGAGTCGCCGTCCTACGCTCGCTGGCGGGACCTGCTCCTTCTCAGCCTTCGCCGCTACGCCCTGGACGACCACGTGCTCTGCGACCCGACCGGCGTGGCGCTGACTGCCACGTGGGTGCGCCTCGACAGCATCGTGCTCGCCTGGATCGTGGGGACGATCTCCGTCGACTTGATCTCCATCGACCTCCACAGCCTCCTCTAGAACCTTCCTCACGCTCGGGCTGCCTGGCTGGCCATCGAGGGCCAGTTCCTGGGCAACACCGAGGCCCAGGCTCTCCGCCTCGACGTGACCTTCCGCACCTTCATCCAGGGGGACCTCAGCGTCAGTGAGTACTACCGCAAGATGAAGACCATGGTGGACTCACTTGGCGATCTGGGCTGCCCCGTGGAGGACTGTGCCCTTGTCCTCAACGTCCTCTGCGGCCTCAGTGATCGCTACACCCACCTCCGGTCGTTGATCATGCGCCAGCGCCCCTTCTCCACCTTCCTCCAGGTCCGCGATGACCTTGCCCTGAAGGAGATCACTCTGCATGCTTAGGCTGCCTCGATCTCCGGCCCAGGGTCCTCGTCTTCCTCGACTGCGCTGGCGGCTACCACCCCGACCCGTCCACCCGGGCCGAGCGGGGGCGGTGGGGGCTGAGGTGGTAGAGGCGAGGGCGCTGGGGGCCGTCGCCGTCGTGGTGGCCGCAGTGGTGGTGGTTCTGGCGGGGGCGGTGGTGCCCGTGGCAACGCACCGGCGCCGGGGCCCCCAGCCGGGTGCGCCTTGGCCCACTTTCCACCACATGTGGTCAGGGCGCATCTTCATGTGGCTGTTCCAGGGGACATGTTCTGAGGCTCGTCCCCCGGCGGCCATGTTCGCTGTTGCGCAGCCGGGGTTCACCTTGCCGTCGGGGTTCGCTTTCGCCTCTCTATCGCCCTGGACCTCGACGCCTGCCGCTTCGTCATGGCCCACGCCGCCGGCTGCTCCACCGTCCGGGCTAGCTGGTTGGGACGCGGCCGCCCTGGCTGCCTTCTAGACTCCCACTCTGACTCCGCCGATGGGTCCCGAGTGGATCGCGGACACCGGTGCTACCTACCACATCACTCCCGACCCTGGTATACTCACCTCTGTTCGCCCTCCTTCTTCCTCTCTTCCTTCGTCCATCATGGTGGCGAATGGCTCGTGTCTTCCTCTCACATCTGTGGGTGCCGCCGGCACTCCCGGCTCTTTTCGCATTCCCGATATTCTTGTCGCTCCTTCTTTGGTCCACAATCTTCTTTCTATTCGCCGTTTTACCGCTGATAATTCTTGTTCTGTCGAGTTTGACTCTTCTAGTCTTACTGTGAAGGACTCGGCAACTCAGCGTCCCCTCCTCAGATGTGACAACACTGGCCCCCTCTACACCCTTTAGCTTCCACACGCCACCTCTTCTTCGTCTTCGTCGCCTGCCACAGCTGCTGTTTTTGCTACCACCACGTCTTCTACTACCTGGCATCGTCGCCTTGGTCACCCCGGACGCGATGCCTTGATGCAACTTACTCGTAGTGCCACTATCCCATGTACTAGATCACATGATGAGCATCTTTGTCATGCGTGCCAGTTAGGCTGCTATGTTCGTCTTCCTTTTTCTTCTTCTTCCTTGCATGCTACGCATGCATTTGATCTTGTACACTGCGATTTGTGGACTTCACCTATTACCAGTATGTCTGGCTACAAATACTATCTTGTGGTGCTTGATAATTTTTCTCATTATGTGTGGACTTTTCCTTTGCGTGCCAAATCTGAGGCTTTCCCCGCCCTCCGCCACTTCTTCACATGGGTGTCCACTCAGTTCGGCCTCACCATTAAGGCCATTCAGTGTGACAATGGTCAGGAGTTTGATAACTCCACCTCCCGCGACTTCTTTCTCTCCCACGTGATGCAATTGCGGATGTCTTACCCGTATACCTCCTCCCAGAACGGCAAGGCTGAGCGCATGATCCGCATGACCAACGACACCATCCGCACTTTTCTTCTCCAGGCCCACCTACCGGCACGCTTCTGGGCCGAGGGCCTCCACACCTCTACCTACGTCCTCAACCATCTCCCTTCCACTGTGTGCCTGGCCCCCACTCCTCACCAAGCACTCTTCGGTACCCCTCTGCGCTATGACCACCTCCGTGTCTTCGGGTGTGCTTGCTACCCGAACACCGCTGCCACTGCTCCTCACAAGATAGCACCCTGTTCCACCCTCTGTGTGTTTCTTGGGTATTCCCCGGACCACAAGGGCAACCGCTGTTTTGACCTCTCCTCTCGCCGGGTCCTCATCTCTCGCCATGTGGTGTTTGATGAGTTCGTGTTTCCCTACTCCACCACCACCACACCACCCTCCTCCGACCCTGACCTTGACCTCTTCACTCTCTTTCCGATAGACGTGGTGGTCGAGCCACCTATCCTTCCTCTCTCTGCAGGTACTCGCTCGCCGCATGTCGGTCCTACTCCCGGCCCGGTGCCTTGCCTGGGTCTGATGGTGTCACCTACAGTGGTGTCGCCTCTCCACGGGGCTGGCAGGGCCGCACCGGCGGTGGTGCCGGCAGTCTCCTCGTCGTCCACCCCTAGGCCGAGCGGGGGTGGTGGGATTGCACCGCCTGCGGGGCCGTTGGTACCGACCCCTCCGGCCCGCGCGCTTCGCCCAGCCGGTGCGCGTCTACCAGCGCCGGCTGCCGCCGCCGGGGTTCGCACCACCACCGTCGCCGTCCCCACCGGTGACCTCTCCTCCGGCGGCACCGCCGGTGGCCCAGTCCCCGCCAGGGACACCAACACCTCCACCGCGGCCACCCGCGGCACGTGTCGAGACGCCGGTGTACCACCCACCGCTCCTTCACCGCGACCCACGGCACGTCCACCCGATGGTGACATGACACGCGGCTGGTACCCTGCCGCCCCGAATCCTGGCGGCCACACCCGGGGACTCACAGATTTCTCTGGTACCCTCCTCCGTCCGCACCGCCCTGCTGGACCCCCACTGGCGTCGGGCAATGGAGGAGGAGTACGCTGCGCTCGTCGCCAACCAAACGTGGGATCTGGTGCCCCATCCGCTCGGCGCCAATGTCATCACCGGCAAGTGGATCTGGACGCACAAGCGGCGGGCCGATGGTACCCTGGAGCGACACAAGGCTTGCTGGGTTCTTAGGGGCTTCACTCAGCGCCCCGAAGTCGACTACGATGAGACCTTAAGCCCGGTTGTGAAGCCAGCCACTGTCCGCACGGTGCTCTCGCTGGCCCTTGCTCGCTCCTGGCCAGTTCACCAGCTCGACGTCAAGAACGCCTTCCTGCACGGTGCCCTCACCGAGACCGTCTACTGCTGTCAGTCGGCGGGGTTCGTGGACTCCTCTCGCCCTGACATGGTCTGCCGGCTCAACAGGTCCCTCTACGGCCTCAAGCAGGCCCCCCGGGCGTGGCACTCCAGACTGGCTACGTTCCTGGTGACACTGGGCTTCGTGGAGGCCAAGTCAGACACGTCTCTGTTCGTCCACCATCATGGATCAGAGACTGCCTACTTGCTTCTCTACGTGGATGACATCGTCCTCACCGCTTCCAGTCAGTCACTTCTTCACCGCCTCATCGACGCGCTTCAGCGGGAATTTCCGGTCAAGGATCTGGGCGTGCTTCACCATTTCCTGGGGGTCACTGTTGCGCCTCGACCCTCAGGACTCCTACTTCACCAGCGGCAATACACTCTTGACATTCTGGAGCGAACCAAGATGATTGACTGCAAGCCCTGCTCCACCCCAGTCGACACACAGGCGAAGCTCTCTGAGGCCGAGGGTGACCCAGTCGAGGACCCCACTGGGTACATGAGTCTTGCTGGTGCCCTTCAGTACCTCACCTTCACCAGGCCGGACTTCTCCTACGCCGTGCAGCAGGTCTGTCTCCATATGCACGACCCCCGGGAGCCCCACCTCGCGGCTCTCAAGCGCCTCCTCCGCTACCTCCGGGGCACCGTTGACTACGGGCAGCTTCTTCACCGGTCTACCTCCTCCGAGCTGGTTGTCTACACCGACGCTGACTGGGCCAGGTGCCCGGACACTCGGCGCTCCACCTCCGGCTACGCCATCTTCTTAGGCGGCAACCTGGTGTCCTGGTCGTCGAAGTGTCAGCCGGTCGTCTCCCGCTCGAGCGCCGAGGCGGAGTACCGTGTCGTGGAAAACGGCGTGGCGGAGGCTGTGTGGCTCCGCCAGCTCCTCGCCGAGCTCCACAATCCCCTCTCCAGTAGCACGTTGGTGTACTGCGACAACGTCAGCGCCGTCTACCTCTCCACCAACCCGGTGCAACACCAGCGGACCAAGCATGTGGAGATCGATCTTCACTTCGTCCGAGATCGCGTCGCCGTCGGCGATGTTCGGGTACTCCACGTGCCGACCACCTCCCAGTTTGCCGACATCTTCACCAAGGGTCTTCCGTCCTCGACCTTCGCCGAGTTTCACTCCAGCCTCAACATCACTCGTGGCTAGTTGAGTCTGTGGGGGATCCTATGGTGTGATGTACTTCTTCTCTTCGAGTCCAGTCTGTGAACTCCGCTGCGACGGAAGTTCAGACTGCGGGGGTGTTAGAGTGTATGGCCCATGTATGAATACTGTATAGCCACCCTTTAGGGTTGGCCCAATAATCCATTCGCCTCTCTCCAACAATATATAGTGAAGAGTTAATTACTACACGGATGGATGGGCTCAACGGTAAGCTGTAAAGTTCCTTACATCCAGCGATCAACTGTATTATTAAACTTGCTCTTATGGATGGGCTCAACGTTAAGCTGTAAAGTTCCTTACATCCAGCGATCAACTGTATTATTAAACTTGCTCTTATGTATTTTGTCATGATTATGCTGTCGGTATGAACACTTTCCTTTTGCTAAGCCCGGATCTGCCTGTGATAGTAGACCGGTGACTAAGACCCGACAGGCCCCAAAGAGTGAAGACACAGGCATGGAGGTGTCTTACCTCGGTGCCATAGGTTGTGGTACCGAGTATCGGATCCAAAACAGGAATTAAGTCTTCCAAGAGTCTAAGTGTAAATTTTTGTCACAAAAATGGCTAAAACACAGAAAATGTCCCCAGCAAGTGCGGTCTCCATTCCTGCACTGTTTGTTCGTTGCTTTTGGACAGCTGCGTCGACCACAGTAGTGCGTATATATATGTAGCAACGTCGAGAGCACGCATACGATGTCGCCATCAAACGAGCACGGAATGTCGTCGTACCAGGTTAGACACAGGCGAGGCTGATCACATCTACTACGACCATCTCTCAAAAGCAGAACAAATACAATTAGTGGTTGGCCGTTAATTGCCGCCGCTGAGACACGGGATTATTCGTGCCTGCGCTGCGAGCAGCTTGCACGCACGCGCGCGTCAGATCCTGGATGAAGGCGACGTTCCGGTGATTCTTTTCTTCAGGTGCTCAATGACTTCTGTTTACATCTCTCTTTCAGTCCTCCGGCCAGTCTGTACTCCACTCCAACAACTGCTAGCTGCTTGCTATATCGTCGTCGCGCGCACGTCAGACTATTGGGTTAGGAACCGGCGAATCTGAACGAACGAACGATCTCCGGAAGGTGATCGCTGCTCTTGTTTAATCAGATACGCCTAGGGAGTGACATGGGTTCTTTCTTTCTTTCTTTCTTTGTTTATTAATCTGCAGATTCCAGGGCGCCATGTGCTGGTGTTTCGATGCTGTGTTTTGATAATTTGGTCGCGGAGACGAGCAGCAAAGGGGGGGGTTCCCTGTCCCCGGACTGTGTCGCCTATTCTCCCTCTCTCACGTACGGCCGGTGTAGTCGTCGCTGGGAGACAGATTTGCTCAATGTCGTCCTCGTCCGGCCGTTCTCCACATGTACGTACATGTACCACCGTCCTCATGCATGTGCTCCCTTCAGACGAAACCATTTGCTCACATGTGGCGACCTTATTTTGATCTCTTCGATGTTGAATACTTTCAAAGTAACCTCTCTCTCTACTTCGTCCAAGCACGCGTACGCATCTAGATGTATGGGCTGTTTAGTTCGTGGCTAAATGTGTCACACTTTATCTAAGGTTAATCGTTTGAATTGAAGACCTAAACTTATACAAAAAAGTTAGACAAAGTGTAGCAAATTAGGCATCGAACCAAACAGCAAGACCGTATCGTCTTCGGTTCACGACAACACGCCACATGGAGTTCATCTTCTTCAGCAATATCGCCTTTGGAAAAAAAAGACCAAAGTCCGACAGCCAGGGCTATTTTCGACGGTGGTCCTTAGCACCGTCGGACATTAGTTTAAGGCCGACAGTCTACACAAGCTGTCAAAAGTAATTTTATTTTCGACGGCTGCTAGTTTAAGCCGTCAGAAGTCAACTAATATATGAAACGACGCCGTTTTTTCCATTTCTGTCTCCCTCTTTCTCGCACAGAATTTTTTTTGATAGAACAGGAGGGGAGGGCCCCTACTAAAAATTTTATTTAAAATTTGAAAAGCAAACAAGGTTTAGAACAGACAAGAAGACAAATTACAGGGGATTAGGGAGAGTTTGTACTGCCAATGTTTTCTACTGCCATTGTTGAAGCCATGCCGGGATGGCAGAATCAAATCTACCCAAAGCTCTCGGAATGACAAGGAGCAAATCATTTGCAAACTCCTGCTTGCAATGTTGCACCGTTGGATCTTTGTTCTGAAAAAGTCAAGCGTTGCGGCACTTCCAAATGCTCCAAGTCATGAGGATAATAACCTCCATAGAGAATGAAACATTGAGTTGCTGTTTAAGGTTTGCCGCAGCCTCCTCCGGATTAGCAATTCTAGGAGGAATCAGACCGATTGAGTGCCAGCAGGCCTTCGCGAAGTTACACCTGAGGAATAGATGGTAAAGAGTTTCCTCCCTCTGCCAGATGCAGTTCTCGCAGGTATAAGACTCAAGGGTCATGTTCTTCCTCCTAAGCATATTCCTAGTGTTGAGCCTATTTTTTAGCCAAAGCCAAAAAAACCTTATGCTTAGGTTGACATTTGTTCTTCCAGAGCGATCTGTAAATCTGATGCACGTGAGACTGACCCATCAAATGCGTGTAAGTCTGCTTCGTTGAGAAGATTTCAGATCCCCAAATGAGCTTCCAAGTGTCCTTAGCGTTGGTCACCGTGGTTTGTCCCCAGGCCTCATTTAGCTCAAGATATTGCTCGTAGGCTTGCACAGACAGAGGTAGCTGAAAAATCTCAAGGAGGTGCTCTTTTTGCTTAGCTTCTTTGATAGAGAGTTTGGTGTTGCAAGCAAAAGAAAATAATTCCGGGTATTGCTGAGCCGGGATGCCCTTGTTCCACAGATCTTCCCAGAAAAGAATAGTTCTCCCATTGCCAATGGTCGGGGCTGCCAAGCCCTTGAAGTCTTGGAGTAAACTAAGCAGGCTTTTCCACCAAAAGGATCCAATATTTGAACAACTAGGGAGTCTGTTTGTCCTGTAGTAGTTGTTCCAGACCAGGTTAACCCAGGGTAAGTCATGATTGTTGAAGAACTTGTGCACAAATTTCAAAAGCAAGGCCCTGTTTTGCGTCTCCAACCTGAAGTCAACTATCTGGGCCGTGCGCCACGCCCGCTCGCAGCATTCTCGCCCGCGACCTTGGTCGTGCCCTCGCTTTCACCAACGCCCTCGCCCATGTCGGTGTGACCACCCGGTGCCCGCTCCTGCGATCTAGCCAATGGCCACACCCGCATGTTGTGCCCTCGGCCACGCACATCTCCCGATGACATGCTCTCGGCCCGACGACTGTGCCTGCACCTTTGCCGATCCTCCGCAACTTAAGTAAGTGTAGAAATAATTTAGATATGCGTCGATTGATTGATTGTAGTTAATTTGTGTAGAAATAATATATTTATATGTTAAAAATTGTTTAGTGTGTTACTTCCAACTGCTGGAATATGATTATACAATTTATTCAAGCTAATTTAGTACATTTAGGGGGTCCTTAGATAACACTTTGTTTGTAATTTCCAAGGGTACTTATTAAACCCTCAAAAATAAGACCATTTGATATTATTTGTCACCCAAAATATTTTTATTTAATGTAAAATATTGTATTGTATCATAGTGTTAGATCGACATAACTCACATGTTTCGTAGTGTAAGACCAGTGTAACTCGTTTGACGCATGTGAAGTGTCTTAGTCTGAAATTGTCCCTTTTATTGGGCAGCCTCAGAGTGACCGATGGAGCACGTATTTATGACAAGGCATGAGCTCAAGCAAAATATCGGCAGTATAACCTCATTGTTCTCCATTGCACCATTTTCAGGCGTGCAAATGGAGAATAGCAGGGTTATTGACAGGGAAATGAGCTTTAAGCCATTTCTATATTAGCTTTGGTGATCACAATTTAATCGACCAACGGGTTTGCAAGTATATGATCACAAGTTCATAAGAATAAGAATTAAAGATTCTAAATCAAAAACCGCTCAGACCCAGCTAGAAAGGAAACACATTTTGGAAAAGATAAACTATTGGTAGTTCAATCATTTGTATAAGATCTTAATGCCCATTGGAACATATTTGAGCATCTAAGAGAGACCGGAAAGCTCAAATCTGAAATTGGTATATTAGAGCTAAGTTCGAGCCAAAACAAGAATACGAGTTGAAGATTTCAAAAATGGTCAAGTTCCATGATTTAGATTAGTTAAATGGATTCTACATATGTTTGCCCAAGTCAAAGGAACACTCATGAAGACAACCAAATCGAAACAAAGAAGAAAATACCAAAATGGACTTAAGTCAGTTGTTGTGCGGCGCACTAGAATAGGTCTGGTGTGCACCGGACCAGTTCGGTGGATCACCATACCAATTGCGCAGAGATCTTATTTCTGAGGCTTCTGATGGCTAGCACACCAGACCCATCTGGTATGCACTAAACTGCGCATCGGACCGATTGCAGATGATGTTTTTCAGACGCAAAGCGGCTGACACACCGGACCAAGTCCGGTGAGCATCAAACTTGGCAAAGATGAACTTCTATATTTCGAGTTCAGTGGTCGAGCTAACGTGGCACTGGTGTGGTAGGGTCCGATGCCACTTGACACCTACCACCCTGGTTAGAATATTCACTGAGCGAACAATATGATAGGGATCCGGTGGTGCATCGGGCCAGCACTATTGGAGGTCCGGTCCATCCGTAGATTGTGAAGATTTTGGGGGGCTTGTCCCATACAGCTATTTAGGTGGTTGGTGGCTATAAATACAACCCCAACTAGCTGATTCAATACAATGAGTTGAGCAACAACTCCAACATTTAATAGCAACACTCCCATGTGATCAAAGCCGTCCAAGTGCCACAAAAGTGAGAATCAAGCAAATAGATATCCTTGTGTGCATTGATTTGAGATAGGGCCTTGAGAGGGCTAGAAAAAGAGTGTATGTTGCATCTTGTGATCCTTGAGCTTCGAATTTTGACTCCCAACGAGATTGTAAAGCTAGCAAGTGATGAGGACATTACTCTCATACATACAATGCATGGATCGATAATATGAGCACGACAGCTAAATCTCTAGGTTCGTTCTAACCTAGTCAATTGTGTTTTAGAGCTTACACGTGGTGCCATGTATGTTTTGATGATTAGAAACCTTACAGAGGACCATCGAGGACATGGTAATGGATAAGATGTCAAGGAGGTGAAGCTAGGACGTTCACAACAAGAGGTAGCAAAGTCCGACTCAACTTCGTCTCCACCTTGGAGTCCAGGACTAGTCTGCACTAAAACAGACGCCTTGGATGCATCTGAACTCCATTTAGGGCAGACTTTATATGGATGGAAAGGTAAAGAGATAAGCTTTCCAATCCAACTAGAAACGACTTAAAATTCCTACAAAGTCAAACAAGAATCGTTGAAACAGGCTAGCGTCCAGATTCTGTTTTAGTGTTGCGACACCGTCTTTTGGGTTGTTGGCCCGTGTATCGTGTTGGAACCCATTAGGGAGTGTCCAGGGGACTTGAAATCCCCTAAACGCTATATTATCAGCAGCCACTACCACCATTAGGGTTGGGTTTTGCTTAGATTCGTTATATTATCGAATAGTGTCGTTGTTTATCTTTTGTCTGACCCCACCTTGATCGATATAGTTTGGTTGCATTCTTCCTATTCTTGCTTGTGTTCTTCATTGCGCTTGAAGGTATAACCAAAGGAACAGTGATGTAGTGATTGTGAGGATCCATTCGCTCAAAGCCATACGACATGGACGAGGCCGATGAGCTCCCGCTCATAGGCGGAGAGGGCGCAATGGGGTGGCACGACATAACGGCTGAAGAACACAGCCGGATGTGCATCCTGAATGAGCACCACGTGGAACCCATGCGAAGAAGCGTCACACTCCATGATGAAGTTCTTTGCGAAATCCGGCATTGCTAAGACCAATGTCGATATAACGACCTTTTTGAGCGCATCGAAAGCCACAACTACGACATTGATCCAGGAGAACCCTTCTGTCGGGGGCCTCCTATGCCGAAGATCACTCGTTTAACCTTTTGCTTCGACACAAGCAAGTGTGTTTCATGATTATTTCTAATGGACGAAGCGAACCTTCGGCCGGGAAAGCGTGCAAAGAAGCTTCGCACATGCGTGCAAGTGAAAAAGGTGCCAACCAAAGACGATAGCTTCAGTGGCAACAAAGGAGTGCCTTGCCTGGGGTGTCTTGCCTGCTACAAGCGTCGGTAGGGCAAGCCATGGCACATGCTTCGGTAGGAGTGACCGATCAAGCGGGGCAGCGCATGATGTTGGCGCGATGTAGCTATTTCGGAACTCGAGCTTGCGGGTGAGACTCATGGATGCCGCCAGCGACTATGTGTTGTGGATTTACACATCGTGGTTATGTGGAGGGAGGAGGCTGTCGGTGAACAGCTGGACGCGATGTGCTTAGTCGAGACGTCCCGCGCGCAGTACTAGGGCCTGGAACCTGTCCTGGTACTCTTCCATGGTGTTGGATCGGTTGCAAGCCGCAAACTCGATAGTGGATTGGATTGGAGAGGAGGCCCATAGCGCAGGTGGAGGATCTCCTTGAAACGGCACCAGGAAGGAGTACCATCGTCCTACTGGATTTGGTAATACCATAGCTAGGCGCCACCCTCGAGGTTGTACGACGCCATCCATACCTTCTCCTCCTCCATGATTCGTTGCTAATGAAAATACAATTCACGGCGATTGATAAAGATTAGAGGATCCAACTTGCCATCATAGTTTGGAAAGTCGAGTTTCTGAAAACACGGCAACTGATCCTAATGATGCACCCTAGTCCTTGGGTGGGAGGAGGTCGACGAGGGCCCTAGCGGCATGTGTGTGGTTTCCAAGCGTCGGATAGCTTGGGCATTGGCCACCACGGACACCTGTAGGGACTTGAGGGATGTGATCATTGTGTTCAAGGTTGCTTGCAGGGTGGCGTTGTTGTCCCCCATGGCTTCGAGGATGCAGCGCAGTGGGTGATGCCGCGTATGGTGGGGTCGGTGAGGCACAGGACGAACTGGATCGCCTAGATCGTGATACCAGGTTGTCAATGACATCGGGTGATAGAGTGGGTGGCCCTTGGCTGCATAGATCGTAGTCGCGGTCTGTGTTGGGGCGATGTTTTACCCCTCGACACATGGATGTTAGAGAATAAGAGGAATAAGATTAATTGTTCTTGCTTACTTTATTCATGCACATCCTCTGGCATTATATAGCCAAGGGTGCCTAGTACATCTTAACAAACTTCTGATAAGATAAGGGTAGAAAACTTGGGAGCTATCTATCAAACTAACTCTTACCTATTTTATCTTATCTAATCTCTCCAAAATTTTAGGATCCCTTCCTTTATCCGTGTGCTCTGTGCTTGCGCCGCCTTGGCGTTCATGTGCGCGTTGCACGGCACGGGCCCATCTATTCCTGGCGTACGTGCGGCCGTACATGACATATGTACTAATAAATATTTTGTTTAGTTAGTTAATGATATTGTTTATAGTTTGTTCTTATATTCTTCTTTCATATTATCCTCTAATAGCATTTTATATAATTAAGGGTTAGGTCTTTCTATTTTTTCTTCTTCTTGAACTATTTTGTTCCTTCACATTATTATGATCTTTGGCAGCCTTTTATACAATTATCCAGTTAATGATGGCATTTATCTTTTCTCTATTAATTATCTGGTTGGTCTGTATACTGTGCACCATCTAATTAGCTCGTTAATTGTGATTAGTGACTTCTCTTGCTTGCTCTCTTTGAGTGGATCTTCAGATTTCAATGACATCATATACTATTCAAGATTAGTCTTAGTATTTTTTTATATCCTTTGTTTTTGTTATTACCGTAATTCTTTTATTCATTTTTTCCTCTATAATATCCGGTTTTAGTTTTATTTTCCGCAAATGTTTATTTAGTTGCTATGTATAGTTCTGCTGCTTTTGTATATTGTCATGCATAATTTCTGTCGGTTTGAACTCTAGATATCCCGACTAGGACGACCCGACAGGAGAGTGAAGACACTGGCTAGAGATGTGGCGAGCACTTGTTGTTCGTAGCTTTTGGACTGCTGCATGCGTCGACAACAGTGCGTGCGCAAATATGTCGCCATCAAATGAGCTCGGAATGTCGTCGTACCAGGCTAACATCTACGAGCATCTCTCAAGGAAAGCTAGCCAATAAACTGAGGCACGAAGGGAGAACAAGATTGGTGCCTGCGCAGCAGCTTGCACGCGTCAGATCCTGAAGGAAGGCGACGTTCCGGTGATTCTTTTTTTCAGGTGCTTATAAACTTTTGCATTCACTTTCAGTACTCTTCCGGTCTGTACTCCAACAACCGATCTTTCAGGCAAGGACTAAGAACGGGCGAATCTGAACAAACGATCTCCGGAAGGTGATTGCTGCTCTTGTTTAATCAGGTAGCTAGCTAAGGAGTGCCATGCATGGATTGTTTCGCTGCTCTTTGTTTACTAATTAATCCCTGCAGGCTGTGTCTTGGTCGCGGAGATGAGCAGCAAAGGGAGTTCCTGTCCTCAACCGGACTGTGTCGCCTATTCTCCCTCCCTCTCCCTGGTGTACAGTGATTGGGAGACCGATTTGCTCGATGTCGTCCCTTCTCCCTGCACTGGATTATATACATGTACTGATGTACCAATGCCTTCCCCCCATGTGCTCCCTTTAGATTGAAATTATTAGCTCACATGTGGCGACCATATTTTGATCTCCTTGGATAATTAATGAATACTCTCACAGTAACCTCTCTCTACTTCATCCAATCATGCATCATCGGTTTAGCAGTCCATCGCACTGCTAGATGTAAACCTCTTAGTGCCTGTCTCTTTGGGACGGCCTATGTGCGCAGTCGAGAAACGCTGCAGCGGCTCCGTTAATTCCGTGAAATACGCTCCAACAGTGAATGACTCCCACCCAAGAGCCGCAAGAAAGTGGCTCAGTTGCCATAGCCAGTGCAGTTGGAAGAGCCGGAGCTCGAGCATTTTGGAGTCTTCCCAAACACGTCCTAAGTGTTCACTGCAATGCCAAGGAGTGTTCATCTTCTTCAGCAATGAATAGCACATTTGCAACGAATCTGATCATACAAGAAATTGCATTTTTTTGCAACGCAAACAGTTGGGTCTGCACCCGAATTCACCATGGTCGTCCCCAAGAAACGTCTATCCAGAAATTAAACATCACACTACCGGACACAGCTCCTTTGCCGAGTGCCTTAGGCACTCGGCAAAACCTAGAAAACACTCGGCAAAGAACGCTCGGCGAACTGTACATCGGCAATGGCCTCTTTGCCGAGTACTTTTTATCGTGCCATTTGACACTCGGCAAAGAAAAGTCGCCGTCACGGTGCCAAGTGACGGTGACGGATCCTTTGCCGAGTGTTTCCTTTGGCACTCGGCAAAGACGGCTCCAGTGGGTCCCACCGCCAGTCCCTGTGCCGATAGCTCTCGTAGGCACTCGGCAAAGTAGGCTTCTTTGCCGAGTGTCTAGTGGACGGCCTCTCGGCAAAGAGTCATCCAGTGGGCCCCTTTGCCAGCCTCTTTGCCGAGTGCGCTGGGCGGCACTCGGCAAAGGTAGCTTCTTTGCCGAGTGTCTTGACCACAACACTCGGCAAAGAAGGCTTTACCGGTTCTAGGTATCCTTCTTTACCGAGTGCCTTGACCACAACACTCGGCAAAGAAGGCTTTACCGGTTCCCAGGTGTCCTCCTTTGCCGAGTGCCATGGTCATAGCACTCGGCAAAGATACCCTTTGCCGAGTGCTACACTCGGCAAAGTGACCAGGAAGTCCCTTTTTATTTGTTTTTGCTGTTCCATCCAAACAAACAAAAGATATATATCATTCACATCACATTATATATCATTCACATCACAGAATCAACACATTTATCATCAACATCATAAATATCACCACATAAATCAGGTTTCACAGCACATAAGTCTCACTAAGTATCTCACAAGACCAAGTATAACTAACATCACCAACACTCACAAATATAAGTCTGGATCATCACAAAACAGGTCATCAATGAGGTGGGCATCTGGACTGGTTCGGCGAAGGGCTGGACGAAGCGTGAGGGTTGTTCGACGCCGCCGATTGACCCTGCACAGAGAAGAGATTGCATGTGTGAGAACATATGAATATATATCATGCAGTACTAAAATTTTGATACTCACAGGAGTAGTGAACTCAGCAGGGTCAGCTGCAGGGAACAACGGAGGTGGTGGAGCATGACCCTGCGCGGCGCCAAGGCTCTGCATGTACGCGAACATCTCCGTCATCCTCTTCTCCAGCTCCTCACGTTGCCTCCTCTCATCATCTAGCTGAGTCTGTAATATTTCGCCCTAATGTTACGATAATGCAAAGAGAAGATATATAATAATCAATGAACGATGAATAGATAAGGAATAACCTGGAGTTGCTGGATACGATGTTGTGAGCTGTCCTGTCGAGGTCGTATGGCTGGGCTCGCGCTCGTGCTCCTTGCTCGCACCTGAGAGAGAGTGGGAGTGGAGGACGAGTCGATTGCCCCGTCGGCAATCCAGTACCGCCCATGCCTCTTGCCTCCTCCAACCCTCATGAGGACATCTCCGTCGATGTCCTCGGTCCTCGGATCGTAATCTGGCCCATGGACCTCCTTGGCCATGGCGGTGTACTCACTGAGGCGGCTGTGGACGGCGGGGTTGGTGTACGCCTCGGGCCCGTCATCCGGGTTGTAGGTGACGTCGGACGTCGCCTCCCCCTTGTGGGCCATAGCATATGCCGAGAACCTGGAGCAAGGCGCGCCACCATGTGTCGCCGACTGCGAGAAAACCAACGAGATGGTTAGAAATCATGTCTAATCGAAAGTTATATACCTAAATAAAAAAGAGCGTGTACCCATGCTTCCGCGTATTTGCCCAGGCTGCGGCTGCCTTGATGGTGGGAGGGACCTTGCATCATCAAACGCCGTTCCCGGCTAGCGTTGTGCGCCTTGTCCCACTCAGCCGAGCACCACCTCTGCACCATCTGCTCCCAGCACTCAGGATGCGCGGTGCACCAATGAGGAATCATCTAAAAAAATACAAGTACACGGCATATCAGAAGATAAAATTAAGCATATTTAGTACCAATAATAAAGTTTTGTATTTACCTGCAAGTACTGGTCCGGAGTCAACGACATGGTTCGGGCGTCCTTCTTGCTCACCTTCTCCCCAAGGACGGAGCCGTGGTAAGTGATGATGGCCTGGATGCGCGCCTCGTAGTGCATGTCCACGACGAGCTTCTTACAGCTCGTGGTAGCCACCACATCCGCCCTGGCCTCGTATACAGCCTCGCATCTGAAGAAATCCTACATACAAAGACGATGTATCCATACATTATTTCAAGAATATGCAACAAATGCGACTTATTAAACAATATAGTGCGAGGAAGACTTACCCACAACTCTTGCTTCATCCGCTCCGCCTTGTTGTTGAATTGTCTGTCGTCCCGATCTACTGCATCGGGGGCGACGGCGTAGTGGTCGAAGGTGTAGGCTGGGCTCGTCACTCCGGCGTACTCGACAAGTCCAGGGAAGTGTTCCCTGCATAGAAGGCCGAGGATGCCATTGGGGTTGCGGCCGTGACCCCCTGCACTCTCCAAAACCATCCAAGACTTGTCCAAGTGATTAAGATAAAGTTATAGTTTCTATTATTAATTTGAACATATAATATGAAAAAGCAGCAACAACATCTAAAGTTACCTACCTCTCTGCATCGGGTCGTATCAGCGGACGTCTGTCACGAAGTATGGGTCACTGAGGGAGACTCGCGGGACCTCGCAGGTAGATGCTCCTCGAACCTGAGGAGCCAGAACCTGAGACGTCCTGCTGAGCGGCGTCGTCGTCGTCGTCCTGCTGCGCCGCATCGTCGTCGTCCTGCTGCGCCGCATCAACAGCGGCTTGCTGCTCCACCTACTGCTGTACGGCGTCGTCCTGCTGCGCCTCCTCCTCCGTCCTACGGGTGCTCCTCCTCCCCCTCCCCTCCTCGTCCTCGTCCCACCGCCCACCATCTTTGTCCAACAACCTGCAATTAAGAGTAAGCAATTAAGCACAGATAAAAAAATATGTATTTAGAAACATATGCAAAATAAATGAAATATAGCATTACATCGATTAAAAATAATCTTCATATGTGTCCGGGTTAGCCGGATCATAAGTGTCATCATCACTATCAACCATTTCATAGTCAACACCATCTGAAGGCGCAATTTCGTCATTGGCATTGCCTTCAAGCATTTCTAAGTCATTCTCATTTTGCACCTCATAATCCTCCTCATAAACAACCATTTCAATATCTACTTTCATTCCGATCGCTTCGGTTAAGTCTATCTCAAATCGCCCTTCTAGCCCATCTTCTTGGAAGAACTCTCCGTCATATGTGTCCGGGTCTAAGTTATAATCTTCATCGTTTGGAACAGGTAATTTACCGTGCGGTGATACCTTATACACAACATCCCAACCCTTAAGATGTTGTTTCGTTTGGCACACATATGGAAGATAATACACTTGTGTGGCCTGTTGGGCCACAATATAGACATCGTCTCCTGGTAAGGTGGAATCCTGTCGAATTTCGACTAGCCCAAGATTAGAATGTGTCCGTCTCGTAACTTCAGGGTCAAACCAATGACATTTGAATATCACTGGAGTAAGAGGTTTGGAACCATAAAAATTGAGTTCATATATTTCTTCAATTCTTCCATAATACTCGACCTCGTCAAGCCCGGGCGTAAAGACTCCAGAACACGTGGTTTTTCGATTGGGCCGACTTTGGTCGTAGCTTGTTGTGCGAAAACGGTATCCATTGACGTCATACACAGAAAATTTCCTGACCCTATAGGCAAAGCCATTGGCTACTTGTCTCAACTCGTCACTCATAAACGACTCTCTTTGGCCCTGCAAGTTCAAACACGCTAGATTGTTATATTATTCGCACGTAAGAGCAACTTCAAATGACAAACTAAGCACGTACCTTACGTTTAAACCAGGAAATGAAATCGGGCAATCCATTTCCCGCACCCTTTCCAAGAAGGGTATCATATTCTTGTGGAGTTGGGTCCCTTGATCGATGCCAGAATTCATGAAGAAATTGCTCCATGTATGGCATCACCTCTTCAAGGTTGGTCAATACATATAGCATGATATGGCGCCACTCTTCATGTCTCAGGGTATTGGTGGTCGAACCACTCGCGCTTCCGAGTTGCCCTCGAAAAATGCTGAGGTTTGATTCATTGTCGCCATCATTGTAACGAGGGGGTGGATTATGCACGCTCGGCAGTTTGTCACCATAGTAAGTTGTTGTGAAGTTTGACACCTCCTCCAGTATGTATGCCTCTGCAATGGAAGCCTCGATTTTGCATTTATTTCTACATTTCTTTCGGATAGTCTTCAGACATCTCTCGATTAGATAGCACCAACGTCCCTGCACGGGCCCCCTCATTCGTGCCTCATACGGGAAATGAAGAATCAAATGCTGCATCGGATTGAAGAAGCCGGGTGGAAAGATCTTCTCCAGCTTACACAGTAACACGGGTGCCATCCTTTCCAAGTCTGCAATCATGGTCCGAGCTAACTCTTTTGGACAAAGCTGGCGGAAGAAATAGCTCAACTCTGCAAGCGCTAGCCAGACATGCTCAGGGACATAGCCTCGAACCATCGCCGGAAGAATTTGTTCAATCCATATGTGGAAGTCATGACTCTTCATCCCTAAGACTCGCAGAGTAGATAAGTTCACCCCCCCTACTAAGGTTAGCTGCATACCCATCAGGGAACATTAACATCTTGATCCACTGTAGTACTTCCTTCCTCTGGGCCCTGCTCAGGACGAAATCGGCCTTAGGCCTTCTCCATGTCTTTCCACCACTAGGCGGCTTCATCTCTTGGTTTGGTCTATCACATAACTCTGCCAGATCCACTCTAGCCTTTACGTTATCCTTTGACTTATCAGGAATCTCCATAATTGTTGCCCAAAGTGCCTCGGCGACATTCTTTTCAGTGTGCATCACGTCAATGTTGTGTGGAAGGAGCAGGTCATCATAATAGGGGAGCCGAGTCAAGCCCGACTTATGTGTCCACATATGTTGCTCACCATATCCCACAAAACCACCTTCTGGGTTGGCCACGAGACCATCTATCTGTTGGCGAACTTCGGCACCAGTCATCATTGCAGGTGGGCGGTCTGTCACCATGACACCTTTTGTAAAGTTCTTGATGTCTAGTCGGAATGCATGGTCACGAGGGAGAAATTGTCGATGTTTATCGAATGATGAATATTTGCCACCCTTCTTCAACCAAATGAACCTAAGAGCTTCCTTGCAAACTGGGCATGGGAACTTACCGTGAACACACCAGGCGCAAAATAGCCCATACGCCGGAAAGTCATGCATGGAGTACTGGTACCAAACATGCATTTTGAAGTTTGTCTTCGTAGCTCGATCGTATGTCCATACCCCTTCCTCCCAAGCACGGACCAATTCATCAATCAAAGGCTCCATGTACACGCCCATTTTATTCCCCGGGTGTCCAGGAATTATCAATGACACGAATATGTTCTGTCTTTGAAAGGATACGCCGAGGGGGGAGATTGATGGGGATAACGAACATGGGCCAACATGTGTATGGGGCAGCGGTCATTCCATAGGGATTGAACCCATCTGTGGCCAGCGCAACACGAACATGACGAGCCTCTTTGGCTTTCTCATGGTGAATGGCATCAAAGTGGGTCCATGCTTCACCATCGGATGCATGAACCATCTTGTCAGGATTGTATCGTTTGCCTTTTTTGTGCCATGTCATCTGTTTCGCGGATTCCTCTGTCATGTATAGATGCTGGATCCTCGGTATGAACGGAAGGTGGCGTAGGATTGTCACGGGGATGTCGAGCTGCCTCTTCTGTCTATCACCAGAGTCTACCTCCATGAACCTAGACAATTTACACTTCAGACAGTACTTTGCCTCAGTGTGTTCTTTCCTAAATAGGACGCAGCCCTTCGGACAAGCATGTATCTGCTCATACGTCATCTTGAGTGCACGAAGGAGTTTCTGTGCCTCGTACATGCTCTTTGGCAGAACGTGATCCTCCGGAAGCAGGCTGCCAATAACTGTCAACAAACCATCGAAGGCGTCTCGACTCATGCTATACTGCGACTTGAACGCCATTATACGCTCAATGGCATCCAGTTGAGAAACCTTTGTCTTGCCGTGAAGGGGTTTCTGTGCCGCGTCAAACATGTCGTAGAATGCCTTTGCGGTCGCCTCTGGCTCGTCCTCCATATGTCCTTCGGCGAACTGTGCCTCGTGATAGTCGTTCAACATGTCCGCTACCCCGGCATCAGCATCGTAATCCTCGACGCGTTGTCTCACCACCTCCTCTCTCGTGCGATGCGCTTCACCATGGAAGATCCACCGAGTATAGTCCGGCGTAAATCCATTCTTCCAAATATGTTCTACCATGACCTTCTTTGTTTTCCTTTTCCTATTGGCACATTTGCTGCACGGACAAGGGACTAGACTAGCTCCTTTAGCAGCTTCGCCAAATGCCCGTTCCACGAAAGCATCGGTCTTCCTAATCCATTCAGGGGTGACATCATTACGTCGAACGCGGCCCGTGTACATCCACTCACGGTCCTCCATCCTCTAACATATATAACCGAGTATAGTTTAATATAGACATGTAATGCATGTACACTACGTTCCTACCTTCTAATAGGTGAGGATAGGTCCTAATCCCACCCGCGGTTGCGTAGATGGAGTTAGTTTCCATGCTCTACTCCGATCCGAGATAGAATTTCGGCACCACCTCCCCGCTGTTCTCCGGATACACGTCCTGGCAGGGAGAGTGTACTGTCCAGAGAACAACAGGGAGGTGACGCCGAAACTCTATCTCGGACCGGAGTAGAGCATGAAACTAACACCATCTACGCAACCGCGGGCTGTCCAAAAAACGTGGACAATTCGAAACTGATACATTTGTAGATATGCAAAGATCTACATATCTACACCGTATCTCTTTCGAACGGGAGACGCCTAACTGGGTTACGTGATCTACGACCATGATGCGGAAATAGAGGTTATACCTAGGGTGGCGGTGGAGTCAGGCTAGTGGGGCTGTGGCGGGTCGGTGCAGTGGCGACGCGACGCGGTGCAGGCAGACCCACAGCGGCTAGGAAGACAAGTATCTTCTCTGTAAAAAAGAAACACAAGTATGTTAATACAAAAAAAATCGACAGCACCTCCCCTGTACGTTGAGGTTTTTAAAACCTGCAAATAAAACTAACAGCACGATGGCTGACATGCACACAGTAAGAAAAAATTCACCTAAAGTATACACTCCAAAGGTAATAGAGCAATCTAATTAGTGCTGAGAACAAGTGAGCACAAGGTTTTCAAAGATCTATTTCTACTTGCATGATTCTAACTTAACAAGACAACACTCGAGTAGGATTCTAATTTAGGGGTGTGTATTAGGATTCTCTAATGCACATGATTCTAAGTTAGGGGTGTGTATTAGGATTCTCTAAATTTTCTTGCAAAAATTAAATCCTAATTGCAAGCTCAACATCACTCGAGTGACTAATGTGTGAGAAAGAATTTAACACCCTAATTTCCAACCCTATAATAGCATTGAAATTCTAAGTATATAAATGCCTGAAGTAAATTGCACCGAGGTTTATGAAAGTTAGTACCACCAATCTTTGTTTAAGCACCTGTGTCGCTCCACTTCGGTCTGCGCAGGGAGGATGTCGATGGCCGGAGCGGGGAGTGGCGGAGATGGCACGGTAGGGGCGGCGGCGCTTGGTGGCAGTGCGCAGGGGCGGCGGCGTGCGGCCCGGCGGTGTGGGGGCGGCGCGTGGCCCGGCGGCGCGTGGCCCGGCGGCGCTTGGTGGCAGTGCGCAAGGGCGGCGCAAGGGAGGCGCGCGATGGAGATAGAAGAGAAGAAGAGAGGAAGTGAGCGAAGAGAAGAAGAGAGGAAGACGACCGGTGTATTATTCAGCGGTTTTGCCGAGTGCCAAATCGCGGGCACTCGGCAAAGAATTTTTTAAAAATTTAAAAATATATTTTGCCGAGTGCCGCGGACCTGGCACTCGGCAAAGCCATCTTTGCCGAGTGCCGACTGACAGGCACTCGGCAAAACCTTAACTTATTGTTTTTGCCGAGTGCTGCGAGGCTGGCACTCGGCAAAGGGAGTCTTTGCCGAGTGTCTTCTTTGGACACTCGGCAAAGTACATTTATATTTTTTTTATTTTCCCAACCAAAATTTTTGTGGTATGTTCCTACACTATATAGACCTACATATACCATTTTGAGATAATTAGAAAATTGTTTTCTATAGCTAGTAGATTTAGTTCGTTTATTTGAATTTCTTCGAAAAAATCACATTTGAACTGCAGGTCACTCGAAACTTGGAAAACTGTGCATGCAAAAATAATATCCATGCTAGTTAGCACAAGTTACGACCGATTTCAGGAGCGGACCGGAAACTTCGAGCACCATGCTCACTCAACATGGTCGTGAACTTGCCATACAACTGTTTAAAAATTTTATAAAACACAAACAAACTTAGAAAATCATGAAACTTGTCCACGTGTCATGATATCATATGTAGAGTCTGTGATAAAAAAATAGAATGTTTGGAGAAAGTTGTGAGACATTATGTGTAGAAACCTAAGAGAACTTTCAATGTGGATCTCTTAGGTTTGTACACATAGTGTGTTACAGCTTTCTCGAAACTTTTTCAAATTTTTATCACAGCCTCTACATATGATATCATGACACGTGGACAGGTTTCATGATTTTCTGACTTTGTTTGTGTTTTATACAATTTTTAAAAATCTAGATGGCAAGTTCACGGTCATGTTGAGTGAGCATGGTGCTTGAAGTTTCCGGCCCGCTCCTGAAATCGGTCGTAACTTGTTCTAAGTAGCATGGATATCATTTTTGCATGCACGGTTTTCCAAGTTTCGAGTGACCTGCAGTTCAAATCTGAATTTTCCAAAGAAATTCAAATAAACAAACTAAATCTACTAGCTATAGAAAACACTGTTATAATTGTCCCAAAATGGTACATGTAGGTCTACATAGTGTAGAAACATACCACAAAAAGTTTGGTGACCAAAATAAAAAATAATAAAAATATGCTTTGCCGAGTGTCTACAGAGGACACTCGGCAAAGACTCTTTTTGCCGAGTGCCAGATATTTGACACTCGGCAAAGACTGACGGCCGTCAGCTGCAGACGGCCGCTAACGGCCCTTTGCCGAGAGTCATCTTTGCCGAGTGTTTGACTCTCGGCAAAGCAGTCTTTGCCGAGTGCTTGGATGTGCCGAGTGTCCTGCGCTCGGTAAATAAGCTCTTTACCGAGCACAGGACTTTGCCGAGTGCGGCGCTCGGCAAAGTCTTATTTGCCGAGTGCTCGATAAAAGGCACTCGGCAAAGCCGCCGGTACTCGGCAAAGGGCCGGATTCCGGTAGTGTCAGCAGTAAAAAAAATACTCGCTGGATTCTTAAGAGTCCATTTCGATACTGAACAGTTTAGATTTAAGACTCAAATATAACAGTACAGGACAACTTTAATTGCAAAACTACAAAAAGTATAATGCCAGATCAAATTAAAATGAGCGTGCTTGTTTTCTAACTTCTGCATAAAAAATTTAAAGAACTTTCGAGATGCATTAAGTTGTTACAATATTAACTGGACCTAGGATTAATTTGGTAATGCATCATAAAACGTAAAACCTAGATCTACTAGCAGATAACATCCATGACGTTAGAAAAGAACAGACCTGGACTAACTCAATCAGATTAACGCGTAAAGGAAAAATCGACAACGGATCTAATCATAAGACTGTCGTCACAAGAAATCGAAAATACAGATTTACTTACAATGTTTTCCACGAACGATGGAGAGGACACGAGCGGACGTGCGCGAAGCACTTCCCAAAAAATGATTCGCCGACACCCGTGTAGGTCGTCGAATTGCCGGTGTCGGTTCGGAGACACCGCTCTCCCTTCATCTGCTGCATAGCAGACGAAAGGACGATAGGGCACAGAAGCGGTGGCGCGGAGAAAAATGAGAAGGAGAGGATGAGTTGTGCGTGCAACCCCCTCGTTGACGGGACGTCTCATATATAGAGAGGGGTCGCCCCAGCCTCTCGGATTCGATCTGCTAAATTTCAGGAACTGCCCCCTGTAACCTTTCTATGTGCAACCGAACGAAGATCTCGCGCGTAACGTGTGCGCCAATTACTCTCGGTTGATGTGGCATTCTGGGTGTGGTATTCGATAACCAAATAAACAAAAGACAAAAAATAAATTGTTGTTGTGAACACGTCACGACGCGATCACGCATCGTCGCAAGTCACACGAGAAAAATGTGAAACATGAGTGAGCATATGTGTGTGTGGCAACCTTCATAGCCCTTTGTTTGTCTCATGTAATGAGTAGTGAACACCCTCACATATATATTGGTTCTCTTCTACCTAGATGAGCAATATGGGACTAAAGTCCTCATGTCATCTATATACATCACATTGGCTTCCTTATTTGAATTGTGCCATTGTAGAGGGTCAGCCCCTGCGTGGGAATTTTCCAGGCCAAAGCGACAATGTATCTAGTAGAGTAAGTTGAACTAGCTTAAAATAGGAAGACAGAGTTCATCTCGAACACGCTAGGGTTACCAAGTTTCTGGACTATAAATATGTACCTTAAGTCACTCATTAAGGTAATCGTAAATCTTCACACGTTTGCGACCACCAGCTTTGGCGCATCGTGACCCCTGTTCTCAGGGTTTTCTATGGGTAAGTGTCATGCCACCCTGATCGTGTCTTGCGATCAAGGTGGTGTTGTTCTTATTCGTTCGTCTTTGTGTCTTTCTCGTACTGAAGCGTTGTTTATGGCGAGAAGCACTAGTTATCATAGGCATTTTTAGAGTCTTATCGATAGTTTTATCAAGTACGTACGTTTTTTGCCGACTGTGAATGCCTAGCCGTCCTCGCGCACGTCTGGTGATACCAGCACCTGGAGCATCATACTCCACTGCTGGTGATACCGACACCTGGAGCATCAGGATTGGAGGTTTGTTCAAAAAATTATTCATTTCAATTGTTGTAAATTTAACATTCTATTTATTTGTTGATAAGCATTATTCTCTTTTTTCAGACTTCAAAATAGATTAACGACTTCGTGAACAACATCGTCGCTTCTAGAGGTAGTGGTCATAACCCGAATGACCCCATGTGATGTAATATGTATTGGGTTTGATTCGAGACATGATTGTTTTACTGCTTATTGAATGTGATGAATTGAGGACAATGAGATATTTGTGTTATGAATTTGGTGAATGTGATCAATATTGTGGTAAAATTTGATGAAATTGTGTTGTTGTAAGGATTTTATGTGTATTTTGATGTGAAAAGTCTGGATGTAAATAAAAGCCTACATATTTTTATCCTCTATATGGTTATTTTTTGTTGTACCTACCTGGCTGCCGAAAATAGTTCAAAATAAATTTTGGTGGCTAGTGTTGATCGCGGAAAACTAACCAAAATAACTTTCAGCGGCTAGGGTGGCAGCTGCCAAAAAATAAACGGCCTAAATTTCGGCGACGAGCCCCTGGTCGCAGAAAATAAGGTATTTTCAGTGGCATCCCCTTCTCCGCTAGAAAATAATGTTTAGTTTCAGCCAATAAAATGTGGCGGTCGGTTACCGCTGAAAAAAGTTATTATTTTCGGTGGCATCCGGCCGTCAAAAATGAAGCGCTCTCCTGTTGTCTGCTCTCTCTACGCATATTCGGTTTTTCAATAGAACTAAACAGTTCTCAGTTTTAAACAATAGTTTCATTTTACTGTGTTAAAATGATAATGTAGTATTTATGTCATATATAATTGTAAACTATAATATTTTAAAATTACAATATTTTAAAATTGTATTACCAAAGAGGCTCTTAGTTAAGAGCAACTCTAATAGTTATATATAATTATACTACTAAATCTTAGATTTAGCAAGTTCTTAAATAATATAGTTAACAAAAAACTCATCTCCTCCAACAGTTCTCTATATATTACTTTCTAAATATATTAAAATTTAATATATCACTCATTTGAGTGGGACCATCATCAATGACTTATTTAACTTGGTGAGTTGTATTGACCTTTTGATTTACGGTTGCCATTGTTTATTTATTTATTTTCGACATGTGCATGTGCAGCTATTGTATTGGCAATTATTTAATTTCTAGCTGACTATCGGTGTCTGACGCATGGGCTCTGTTAATATATCTTTACCACAAAGTGAAAAAGGCAGCGAAATACAAAAATTAACGTCTGTTTTTTGTTTAGGGAGTTGGTAAATGGTTGCTAAATGTAGAGAGAAAATAAAGTTAGATGAGGAGTAGCTAAATTTATGAAGTTCATTTAGAGAACTGTTGGAGATTAGTTTTTAGTTTAGTTGCCTAAATTATTGATTTAGGGAGTCTTTTAGAGAACTATTGGAGTTGCTCTAATCCCATAGTGACTAAAGGACTAAAGTTTGTGATAGCTTCTTTAGAGCAACTCCAATAGTTATGTAAATTTTAGCTCTCTAAATCACAGATTTAAGAAGTTGCTAAATAACTTTGGGAGTAAAAAAATGTGAGTTCTCCAATAGTTCTCTAAATATAAGTTGTAGTTTTGTTTTGTATCTATCCACATAAAAAAATAAAGTCACAAATGTTATCAATTACCTTCATTATCTACATAATGCAGTAAACATTTTTGTTTAGGGAGTTGCTAAATGGTTGCCAAATGTAGAGAGAAAATATGGTTAGATGATAAGTTGTTAAATTTAGAAAGTTCATTTAGAGAACTGTTGGAGATGAATTTTTGTGTTAACTATTTAAATTGTTGATTTAGGAAGTCTATTAGAGAACTACTGGAGTTGCTCTTAGTCACCCCGTTTAACAATTTTATAATTAAAAGTGACTAAATTGTAGTCACTAAACTTTAGTAGGTGGGAAGCAAACAGAACCTAAAGTTTTCCATATAGTGTGCTACTAGGTGGAAACCAAGAAAGGGCAGACACGCCCCCAGCATGCTTGCTGATGGGATTCTCTGTTTAGGGTTTGGAAACCACATTTTTTCAAAAGATTTTTAGTTCTCTAAGAGAAACTAGTTTATTTTCTCTTGGAATATAAATTCCTTAGAAAAATAAAATTCTCAAACTAGCCTTTAATGGTTGTATACGTCCCTAATTGGTGGGTACACTAAATTATACTTCTTCTGTCTAGAAGTTAAAAATTGGAATTATTAAATTAATGTACAACCTAGGCTGGCCTTTGCATATACGAATATGGTCTACTTCAGAAATATGCAGACGAACCCATGCTTGTTGAATGCATCCCTTCGTGGTTACATGGCGGCGTGGTCTTTACTATTGCCCATGCAAATAAATGTTGGTGGATTCAACCTTATCAGCAAAACCGCGAGCCGGTTATGGATGCTTTTGCTTTTGCTGTCTCAGAGCAACTCCAAAAGGAGAGTAGGCTAAAAAGTTTTAAGAGTGAATTATGATGGGTACTCCAACAGTTCCTTTAAATGTGACATATGGTGTAATCTGTACAGTCGTTGGGAGGCTGTGGATGATCCGATACGTTGGGAAATGGATTGGGGAGGGATGGAACACACCAAAATATGAGGGAGAGGAGGTTGTAGACCTTGAGGACCGGGGCACCACCGAACCAGTTGCTATAAACGGTCCTGTGAATTTTAGCTAAATTCCTAAGACTGTGGAGTTCATTATTGATGGTCTAGTGCACACTGGACGGGTTCCTGTAGGGGTCCGGTGCACATAAGACCAGTTTAAAAATCATCTAGAGGGGTTGAATAGGCGAAAACTGAAATTTACAACTTTAAACAACACTTGTTTCCTCGGTTAGCGGTTAGAACAAGATAAACAATAATTCGAGTATAGAACTTAAGATGTTTTCTTGCAAATGTGTTGCTTTCAGAAAATGCGAAATAAACTTGAAGCAACACAACTAAATATATAAGGAGAATAGAGCAAGAAGGCTTAGATAAAGAGAGGAAAAAACTAGTTCTTCCTTGCAAGAGTTGCTTCTTAGAATGAGACTTTTAACTTGAAGCAACACAAAGTAATAACAATGAAGAATAGCACAAGAGAACGTTAGAGAGAGAAGATAAACAAATCACAAGCAATAAACATAAGAGATATGGGTGATTAGTTTTACCGAGGTTCGGTTCATCGAAAACCTAATCCCCGTTGAGGAGTCCACAAAGGATGGGTCTTTTTCAACCCTTTCTCTCTCTCCAACGATCACCAAGACAGACGAGTGTTCCTTCTTCTTTGTAAACAAAAGGTCGAAGTCTCTATAAGGCCAACCACAAAGATAAGGGGCTCTTGATAGCTTTACAATGAATGGGAGTCAAAACTCCACGCTCAAATGATCACAAGGAGTAGCACACAATTTCTCTCAATGATTCTCACAAGGCAATATCTCTAAGCACACATCAGTAGCTCTATATGGCTTGATCTCTCTTTTGTGGCACTTGTGAGACTTTGATGTGTGTAGAAGTATTGCTCTAGTAGATAGGAATGAATGTCCAACTCTTGTGTATGAATCATGTGAATGGGCTGGTTGGGGTGGCTTTTATTGCCCTCAACCACCCATATAGCCGTTATGGTGTGTCTGCCAAAAACAGTGCATGAGAGGACGGTTTGCGGCTAGGCCCGGATGGTCCATGACCTTCCAAAAGTCGAATTTGACAGCCCAACGGCTAAGTCAGATATCCCAATGACAAGATTAATGGATGTCTTCCTTCGGTGACGACTCACAGATGGTCTGCCTTTGGTCCCGGATGGTCCGCGCCAGCTCTAAAAATCCTTTTGCTCAACTTGTCACCTTCGGACTCTAGCAAATCAACACAGGCGGATGGTCCGTGAATTATAGCCGGACCGTCCGCGTATATAACCGGACGGTCCGCGAGAAGGGGTCGGACGGTTTGAGCACATGTGAATTTTCCAAAAAGAGCTTCTGACCGGAATAAGACCGTGTCCAGCAGTTTACCCATAGTTTACCCAAAACGTTGTTTTTGCACTGTTCTGCACTGTAGATTACATTGTTCGAAGAGTGTAGTTTGAATATGGGTATAGGGATGGGTAAGCTGTTGGAGATAGTCTAATCTACGTTATTTTGGATAGTCTGCATTAGGGGCTCGGACGGTCCGCACTTGGCGATTTTAGAACTTGAGTTTCTGACTTGTCGTTGATCTTTGAACTATCTTCTCCAAGTTGCTTTGGCTGAAATTTGAGAGAGATCCTATGACTTAGAAAAATATATCAAGTGGCTTTCCAACTAGTCTAAGTCATAGATCTTGGACATTTTAATTGTCTAACTCATATTTCTTCTTTTGCTCAAACTAGCTCCAAAATTGTGAATTGTTGATTCCGAGCTTTCCAGCCTCCTTAGATGTATTGAATAAGTTCTCTAGGGTATTTAGAACTTATCTAAAGAGTAGAACTATTGTTAGTTCAACTATTCCATGTTTTACCCCCTATTTGGTTGGATTTGGGCTGATTATGCCTTAGAAACTAAACTGATGAACTTATGAACGTATGAATCAAAGACTAGGCAAACTACATAGTCCATATGGTTGTGATGGTCATCAAACACCAAAATCAATATAAGATATGGTTTAAGACCATTTCCCTTTCATGGTTCTTGTAGGGGGTCCGGTGCACCTAGACTGCAACTCCTAAGTTCTTTTTTCCTTGGTTCTTCTTCCAATAAATTTGGAATTTCTTGAGCACCTTCTTGTTACTTAGACAAACATAATTAGAGAGTGATCTAATTGACTAAGTCAAAGGAACTCACCTCTATCTCCTCTTCTCCATAGTTTTCCTATTTCACCTCAAACAGGAACCAAAATGGCACTTCATCTACAAATCAAGTTGGAATGCAAACCGAAGTGTCAAATACATAGTAAATGGTGTATGCAACATATTAAAATTTTCAAACCTCTCATACTCAACCTTTTTCATGAAGTTGCTCTTTTTAGCCTGTTTGAGCTCAATGTTGGACTCCAAACCTTCAAGTCACATAAATTGATTACTCTAGCCATCTCTTGAGTTCCAACACCTTCCAATGGTCACTTAGAACATTTCCAAACTTAGGAGTGACCCTATTTCAAAGTGCACTTAGCTCTTTGGGCCCTTCCAGGTTCTGACTTTGATACTTCTCCACCTTCTAGTGACCATGATTCGACTCAAGCTAGGATCTTGAGCCTTATGACTTAAACCATAAACCATATGAATTACCATGATGGTTTTAAGTCACGTTCATATGTCGTGGTCTTCAATGCACCATGTCTCTTCTCAGCTTGACCAACCTTGATCTCTTACAAGAACCTCTTCTTCACCTTGGCTTTAGGTACCTCGGTCCTCTATACCTTCTCCTTTGCTCTTGTTATCTCGAAGTACTTCTTGCCTTCGTCCTCATTTCAATCAACTGTCTCCAAGCCATGTACATTGTGTCACACTTAGTCAATGTCCATCCTTCAGTTTGTCTTGTGATGTCCATGATGCATAATTGGCTCAGCTTATTGGACCATCACATTTGATCACCTTGTGTTCAACCTTTCAAGTTGTTTCCTAAGTTCTTGTTCAGCACTCAACACCTAAGTTAATCCTAAAATGAGGAAAGTTTCAACTATAAAGTTTTAGATATTGTTAGACACTATAACTTTATTATATGATGTGTCTTCATCCTAGATTATTTGAAAAATAATAATTGAAATATCAAAATATGTGAATTTAAAACAAACATGTGAGACACTAGACAACTTCAAATAAAAAAACTTATCCATAGAAAAATAAAAATTAGATTGGCTACTACAACTTTGGTATTAACCTTAAGATATTCAAGGCCATTATAAATTTTAAATTTTGAAATCCAAAATCTATGAATTTATGACATACATTTGATACTCTACACCACTTCATATATTTTTTTAACTAGCTGTAGATTGTATTGTGAATTACAAATTGCAATAGTCTGTATGTACGTAGGGGTGGTAATAGGCTCTAAATTTTACACTATAAAATTTAAGGATTGAATCAGACTTTATTCCTATTCATTTTTGAACTAAAATTTATTAAGAGTCATAAGTTTTTGCGAAGAAATTTTTGGATCATGCTCCATTACCACACCTATATGTATGTAAAGGTGCCAAAACAACTACTCACTCGTCTTAAAATATAGATCTTTGTAGCCCTCTTTTTTCGTCCACATTCATGAAATGATAGACAATTAGACATACATACGAAGAGATTAATTAATTAATGTTTGTTTAGTCTAAAACAAACTATATTTTAGACCGGAGGGAGTTGAATAGAAATGTAGTCCGTAGATCTAAAATTATCATCAACGTTGGTCCATGTTCCCTTCCTATAAACATGACAGCAGCAATGTAATGCTCTACTCTCACTGCTACCAAAGCAGTACCAAGAATCAACCACACCTAGAACAGAACCCAATCATTGATTTGGTGTTCTATATGCATCCCTGCACATCCCGTATATATTACAAACTTTAATATCAGTGGTGCACGGTCAGATCAAGGCGGGCTAGTCTGGATATCCCAGCAGCTAAAATTGATACTATATTTTTGGATGCAAATTGAAAGGACTAAATAAATATGGACTAATTTTAGATCTAATTATTATACAAGTGATAACTAATTAATTGATGATTAGGTCATGTTTGTAGCGCCACATATGAGTGACTCGTTTGGCCTAGTTAGGATTAATAGGTTGATCTCTTGAGAACTAGTCACTGCAATTGGTTTTGAAATGACTTCACGTTTTATCCTCTTACTTATTAGCATGAAAACACAGTGCTGATTTTTAGCACACTGGATTCAAACAGCTGGTCTTAAGACTGTTTCAGTCACCATGAGTACAGCAGCAATTGCCAGATGCATGCATTACTATTTACTATATATATGAAGTATAAATAATATAATAATTGGCAGCAGATTAAGGTGACGTTTGGTTCATAAAATATAACATAAACGGTAATAGTAACGATTGACATTTAGACTAATATTGATAATAAGGTTGAATAAACCGGTATTCGTTTTTTAATGTGGAATTTAATTATAGTTAAACTTAAATAAACATAATTTAACATTATCAGTTACATATCACGTTACAATTACGTGAATCAAACAAGAGCTTTGCTCCACCAGCCAGTACAATCATTCCCGGGGCCGGGAGACATTGCAATCTCCAAGCCTGATTCCGTGAGCTGAACCTGGACGTTCCGGTTGACGAGGTCCACATTTTTTTTTTCCATTCACGTCACGGCGCAGGTGCGTGTACGAACTACGAAGCAGCCGAATATTGCGTACGGGCCTGGTCCCACATTATCTGACACTGTCGTCAGATTATAGAGATCATGAAGGAAACTTCAGAGCTCTTGTTCCTGCGATCCCATCATTCTCAATTCTCCATTTTTCTACTCCTATCCTCTATAGTATCCACACACACATACACACACTTTAGAGCAGCAGATGCATTTCAACTTCTCATCCATGAGATGAGAGGGAAACAGAAAGAATTACATCCTGCTTGTTGTTGTTTTTTTACCCACGTGAATTGCACGTGCTAGCTAGCTAGCTAGACCTTATTTGCTAGCTACCAAGTCTGCACACACTGACAGACGGGACCCATAGACGTTCAGAAACCAAAGAAAATCGAAGGATCATTAGAACATTCTTAACCATGATCGATTATGCTCTCTAGAATAGAATACCTCATTGACCTATATATATATATGGTTTTAAGAAGAAGATTGATTAAACCGATGGGTTTTCAGTTCACACCTCTAAAAACCAAAGGATGTGAAGCTGCATCTGCCGGTGGGGCCCAGGGCCCAGACAGGTAGGTCCCAGAGATTACCCTGGGCCCAGTCGTCAGTGTCCTCCATATCGCCCTCCCACGCTGGCGGGGCCACGAGCATGGCCTCGGCCAGCTCATCCCACATCTTGGGCGACTCCACCACCTCCACGTCGGTCCCGAGCAAGACGTCCCACGCCACATCGTCCTCGCCTGCAGCCAGCGGCTCCGGGCTGCCGGTGTCGTCGCTGCCGCCGGCGCCGCCGAAGCAGCAGCCGCCCTCCCCGCCGGAGGCCTGCATTGCGACGAGGTCGGGCCTGAACCGGACCTGGGCCGCGGCCTCCAGCGCGGCGGCGCGGACGTCGTCGGGCTCGGCGGTGGCCGGGCGGCGGAAGCGGTGGACCAGGCCCGGGAAGTTGAGCCGCGCCTCGCGCCCGCGCAGGCGCAGCGCCGCCACGTCGTGCGCCACCGCGGCCATCTCCGGAGACTCGAAGCTGCCCAGCCAGATGCGCGTCTTCTTGCCCGGCTCTCTTATCTCCGACACCCACTTTCCCCACTTCCTCTTCCTCACGCCGCGGTACGACTGCCCGGCCGCGACGACGCCCGGAGCGCTGTTGTCGAGCACCATCTCCATTATATTGTTGCAGCGACCAAAAGCTTCTATCTTGTGTATGTGTTCCTTCCGTTCCGCCACCTCTTGTTTTCTGGACGATGAGAGCTGACCAAGTTACAGTAGTGACGAACTACAACTAAGCTTGATGAGCAGTGTTTGATCGACAAATGCTGTAGACTGTCGATGCGATGTTGCAGTGAGATGGAAGAGCTGTTGGTGGTGCTGGGAGTGGGAGGTGCATGCGTGCATGTATATATAGAGACTAGGAGGGAGACGAGGAGTGAGCATCAGATGTGAAGGTCGACGAGAGAAAGAGGTGGGGTGTTGTGTTGAAAGCGCGCGCATGGGTGCATGCATGGGGACGAAGAAGAGAGCAGGAGGACAAGCGATAGCGAGGTGAGGTTCGACCTGGGTGGAGACAGCTGGAGCCTGATACGTGTCCTTTTCCCAGGATTTCTTTTTGTTTCATATACATGTATATTTAATTATTTATTTATTATGGATGTCTGTCTGGATCCAAAAACACATTAGAGGCGAGAAGATTGTGCTGGTGCATTATCCACCGGCACAAGTATATCAGTCATCAGAGATGTTGGGCTCGCTTTAGTTTGAGATCGAGGCAGCTTCCTGGATAGTGCAAGGGCTTTTTGGAGGTTAGCTTGCTTGGACTATGTAGCAGTGTACTTGACGTCTTAATTATTTGTGGCAACGACATGGAGCTGTAGCTACCACTTTGGTTTTATGTCTCTCTCACTAAATTAGTGTTGACACGATTGTATTTTTATTTGAGATTGAAATATTTCTGTGGGTCTAAATTCAAAGTTCTCAGAAAAATTGGGTAAATATTTGTGTATATTAGTTTTGCTAGAAGAAGATTTATGTACAAGTTATTTTATTACTATTTGGTAATGTTTATAAAAAAACTAATATACAATTGATTTAGTTAGTAATTAGAAGAAAGGTCACTTAACTTACTTAATAAAACCAACAAAAATTTTAGTAGTTTAGTAACAGTATTATTTAACTGTAGTAAAATATTTAGCCTATGAAGATAAAAGAATGAATCAGAGACAAAAAGATATTAAGTTTTTTATATAATTTTTATTTTTAGTAATTAATCTGCTATACCTTAAATTTTAGGAAAATTAGAGGGGGTATAATATGTAATTACTATTTTTTTTGTAAAATTGTTTATTTTTTGGATACTATAGGATGACAAAACTAAAAAAGACAAAACATGTGACAATTAAATCATTGTCACGTCATCAAAACCGCCAACTAAAACTCTCTCGGTGGTTATTACTATTGGTAAATGTTTATAAAAAACTAGTGTAAAAATTGATTTAGTTAGTAATTAGAAGAAATATCACTTACTTTGCTTAATAAAACAAACAAAAAAATTAGTAGTTTAGTAACAGTATTATTTAACTGTAGTAAAATATTTAGCATATGAAGATAAAAAGTGAATCAAAGACAAAAAGATATTAAGTTTTTTATATAGTTTTTGATTTTTAGTAATTAATCTGCTATACTTTAAATTTTAGGAAAAATAGAGGGAATATAATATCTAATTACTATTTTTGTAAAATTATATAATTTTGGATACTATAGGATAACAAAACTGAAAAGGACAAAACTGGTGTCAATTAAATCATTGTCATGTCATAAAAACCACCAATTAAAATTGACGGGTTTTATAAAGCTGGAGAGGTTAAACAATCAGTTTTGAAGGGGAGGGTGAGGTTGTCCGCAACTGTCCTCTTCCCTATCGTTGTTCCTGTTCAGTGTCACTTTGCTGCTGCATCGCTCGTCCCTATGCTTGTCTCTACGCCCTACAACTCTACATGCTTGTATAGGACCGCGCCAGATGTGGTGGGCTGCAAGTCTGCCCCCTTGCCCTCGAAACCCGCGCACGACATTGTTTTTTATAGTGAAAATGGTAATATAGGTGATGAAAAGTACGAGAAATAATATTTTATGGTTGTAGTGGTGTATAGAGGAAAATTTTAAGGGAATCCGCTGCGGGAGAGGGAAAAGCAAGGAATGAAATCTTAATGATGTGGCACAAAAGTGATATATAGAGAAAAAAATTAGGGGAAACCGTTGTGGAGAGTCTGAGGTAGTTCACCCTCTAAAAGTTAGGGGTTATATAGACTTTTTCACTAGAAATAACGTGCCTCAGCTTGAAACCTATGAACTTTCTTGCACTTGTGTTTTTTAACACATACTTTTGATAAATTCGTTGGCCTTGCTGGTATAGTCCACATTTGCAGCCATCAAACGAAAATGATGTTTTCCCTTCTTTTTGGGGGCAATGGAGTCTATACTAAAACATACAAAGCTTATCAAACTCTAAAGGTATATATATAGACATTGCTTAATCTTATGCATGGCTTTGAAAATTTCTTATCAAATGAATCAAAATATGTTCTTATGTATGCTTAATAAGGACAGGGCGAAACCCGCTGGAAATATACCTTGGTGCACAACTTAAGAAAACAAACAATTTAGAAAAAAAATTATGGTGAAGAAAACAAACAATTTAGCCAATTAGAAAAACACACGTAGAGTGTAGAGATGGTAATGGGAAATTCTTGTTGGGAATAGTCCCACATTGTTTGGTGAGGGTAGGAAAGCATGGTTTATATGGTTGAGGGTGCAACCCCTAACAAGCTAGCTTTTTGGGAGAGTGTTGGCCCAAAAGACCTAAAGCCCGCTGCTAATACGTGCGGGCGCGTGTGTCGCGACCCGACAGACTGGGTGGGCGCACCGTGTGTGCGAGCGGCCCCGACGGACATGCCATATGTCGGCGGTCCGGTTCCAACAATTGGTATCAGAGCCAGGTTGACCTAGTGCATTCTCAGACAAATCTCGGCTCACAATGGGTGAGGGGGAGATTGTTGGAAATAGTCCCACATTAAGCATGATTTATATGGTTGAGGGTGCAACCCCTAACATGCTAGCTTTTTGGGGGGAGTGTTGTCCCAAAAGACCTAAAGCTAATACGTGCGGGCGCGTGTGTCGCGGCCCGACAGACTGGGTGGGAGCGTCGTGTGTGCGGGCGGCCCCGACGAACATGCCATGTGTCGGCGGTCCGGTTCCAACAAATTCTCCGTCGCGTTTTAGCTTCCCATCCTCATTCCTACTGCGAAATTTTTTCCCACGAGGATCCATACGAACGCCTGCGGGGGACATTTTTCCCACCCCATTCTCCGTCAGGGATCTCCATCACTGTTTAAATTATAATTATATGTTATTAATGCAAAATATTATTATTTATACATATTGTTAGATTAAGAAATCATTATGTGTACATCAAAGTATCATTTGTATAATGAGTGATCTTTTGATAAGATAATTATTTATTTTTATCATTAACTATTATATGAAAACGTCGTATATTTAAGTTTAACGGATCTCCGCGGGAAACGGGGATGAGGAAAGCTTTCTCGTCCCGTCCCCGTTTATCCGTCGGAAGAAAATTTTCCCGTTTACATCCCCGTGGGGAAGAAACGTTTTCATCTTCGTTCTCTAATGGAGGAATTTCGCGTGGAGAATTGAGGATCGGATCTCATTGTCATCTTTAGTAGAGGAGAGGAGGAGGAACGACGCACATTGCAGACGTAATTTTAGGAGGTGTATGTACGCCTTGTTTTTGAAAAGGAATTATGGAGGGAAGAAATTCCCGCACTGCATAGTATTGAAATTAAAAGAAAATTGTTTTACAAGGCAGCGTTCTGGACACGAGCCAAATGTTGATTCATAACAGAAGGTTGGAAAAAGTTACGCCATCGGCGCAGGCCAAGCTAGGATCTTGCTTCCTATATAGATAGAGCATCTTGAACAGTGTCTCACATTGATGTCCAATACTGATAGTCAAGAAATAATTACTCTAACAGTGTTCTGTTTCACAAATTTTCATTAAAAAATTAGGCCGAGGCTGTGGTGCAGGAGATATAACGTTTCGGTTAGACCTATCTTTTTTTACCGCGTCGTGAAACATTCATCAAAGTAATCCCGATGAATTTTTCTATCACCTTCCTCTTTGCTCCTGGCATAAACCCTATGTCCGAAGACTGAACCTGGATGCCTTTTATGTGGCCCACATTTCCTCCTCCGATATTTACGAATCATAAGAAGCGTAAGGTCGTCATCAAAATAGTCATTCTCACAAAAAAATGATGTGTCTGCTGAGTTCAGCCATCTCCTGTAATACACCGAAACAGGACAAAACACTATGTATTTAGTTATCATCTGCACATATTAGTGATCAGTCATGAACTACGACCGAACTGAATTCAGGCATTCACCTACACTGTCGCAGGAGCACATGTTCGATCAGCACAGCTACAGGAGCAAGAACGAGCAGCACGCCTGGATGGAGGAACAACGAGCATCAGCAGGGAAACGACTGTGTTCCGTCAAAGGGCACGGGCCGCTGTTTGGGTGCAGGGTCACTGGCGTCGGGCAGGAGCAAGATGCAGCGGCATTAGCGAGCAATACGGAGGATCGGTGGGAGCGAAATTGAAAACCTTGGGCTGCGCGCGGTAGGGTTTGCGGGAGGGAATGGCGGGACTGGAGGCAAAGATTTTGGATAACTCACTACAATATAGAGGCGGTTCTGAACCTTTTTTATAGGCATTTTCAGAATAGCCTGTGTTGATGATTTCCACTTGAGCTTGATGTAATAAAACCGATAATGGAAATCAATTTTTATTGGCGGTCGATGTAATAATACCGTCATTATAAATATTTTTCAGAAAACATAAAATAAGTTTTTAAAAATAACAAAAGAATATTTTAGTTAGGAGAAACCCCACCGGTATTTTTCGCATAAAATTCACGGTTTACGTGGCGACTGGGAATCAAACCCAACCTCATCCACTTCACCCATAACGTGCCTTGTCTAGTTTGAGGTTTTGTTGCCCATATGTTACAACAAACTGAATGTAAATCTCTAAACCTTTAGTATAAATATGTTTTTACTGGTGATTTATTAAGTCGGACGGGCCATTTTATTTCACTGACCAAAATCAACTGTAAAAATTAGGCGCTACCGCATGTATAGAGCTTTTTCTATTAGTGACGTACTATCCTGGTTTGAGATTTTTTTGTTGGACTTAAATTATTTTTTGATGACTCAACATCTCGTATTCAAGTTTTAAGGCGTTTTTATGGGGCACTTCTTTGGAGATGCTCTCTTGGATCGTCACAAATTCTTGAGATCACGTTCCGTGCCAGCCTGCTAGGCGCCTTTCTCCTCTGAAGATCGTGTTGTCAGTGTCTGTACTATATAATTCACAAAAAAAAAACATCTTCGTTTCATGGTTAATAATAATCCGTAGTAGGCTTTTGCACTCCTGCTTCTTCAAGAAGAAGAAAAATGTTTTTATGTATCCGATAAAATATAGTAGAATTCTTTTAGTTGCACTAGTTTTTTCTTCATACATGATATAATTATAACTGAGAACATAAGATATTTACAGATGAACAAAATATTGCATCGAGCTAATAATACTTCCTCTATTCTAAAGTAATAGTTGTTTTAGCTCTTGGTTTTGTCTATATTAAAATAGATGATGATTAATCTTGATATATATAAAACATATATATTAAGGATTGTATGAATCTAATAATTCTCTAAAACGACTAATATTTTAGGATGGATGAAGTATTTGAAACACATTTGTAGACCGTACATGTTGATTCTCCATCAAATGAGGATGACAGTACTATTATAATTGGAATTTGCAGGACATTTTGACTCCGATCCCGCGCACCGAAAGGCTCTAGCAGCAACTTTACTGGTCTATAAATAAGTGTTTTGTAGCACTTTCAACACAGCTGTAAATACAGTAGTGTTAGCAATTAATAAACTCTTCGAAGATACTAACGCTTGATATGGTTTCACGTACCAATCAACACCTGTCAAGCTACTAGCGCTCCACATCACCCCCCACCACCGCGATGTCACCATCCTTGATTCTCGTCACATGTTTGTATTTTCGGCTTACTCCTGCGATAGATTTGACCTATACGCAGACAGGGTCAATCTTCACCGGATCCTCGAGGAACTACATGAGTACCGAAAATTTGCACGTTGCCATAAGATCCAATTTTAAATCTATGTATTAGGTAGCTTGCACGCGTTGAACCTAACACCTGCTCCCTCCGTTCTGAAGTACGTATGAGTCGTTTTTACTTTTCTGAAGAGTCTAGGTATTTTAAATTTAACAAAAATTATAAAGAAAATTACAAAGACTTATTGTTGAGCACATTTTGTGGCACTGGGCATGGCTGGACAGTCCGAGCCACGGACGGTCCGCCTGTTGGGGAACGCTTAACAACAAGTTTAGACCTCCCCAATATACATGAAGTACAGCCGATTGCGGGAAACCATCAATTGAACCAATCAACCAGTATATCAATTCCTTTAGGGCACGTTTGGTTGGAGAGTCAATTAGAATGGAGCGTCTCCATTCCAATTTTTGAGAATGAAGTTATTTTGTTCTACATTTGGCAAGCAGAACAGAGCCGTTCCATTTTTTGTTTGGTTGAAAAATAGAATAGAGCGAAACCACTCATTTCTTTGTTTGGTTGGAGAGCCATATGAGTGCAGAGGGGAGGAGAGGAAGGAGAGCGCTCGCGTCCGGGAGAGCGCTCGCGTCCAATCGTTTTGCTGGAGCGGGAGTGTTCCAAATGTTTATGGTAAATTTTCATATGGAGACTCCAAGAGCCGTTCTGTTCTTCTTTTGTTAGAAACCAAACATCCAGAAAATAGGAATGGAGCCGCTCCATTCTCCTCCACTCCTCAAACAAACACACCCATACTTTCTTGCCCTAGGTGTAGCTAGTAACGTAGCCTTCTTTATCTCAATCTTCACCTCTCTGTGACTCTACATCGTCTAGAGGCGTCTTGGGTGGCCTACCGATCACAAGACAAACCCTAGTATCTCTTCTCTCTGATGGGTCCCTCCCAGGAGGCAAGATCCAGGGGCCATTGGCGAACGCCACTAGCCCTGCGCACTCGTGGACCATCCGGCCACGAGACGCGGACCATCCATCTCGGAGCAGGAAACCTCGTTCCTGCTGCCAGGTCGCGGACCGCCCGGCCCTAGGCCATGAACCGTCTGCGCGCCGAGAGCCTGCCAAGTGAAACAACTCCCATTGATTGGCGCCCAGGTCGACAACAACACACTTTTTTGCGACTCTGCTGGGGGAAACTGAGATTGGATTTACCAGATCGGTCCCATTATGGCCAGTTCAAAGGATAACTCTGATGTCTCCCCTAATAACATCATCAAGCCAACTACGAATGACCTATCAGTTAAAGAATATCAAAGGCTAGAAGATGCTAGGAAAATGATGCTGGCAGAACTCGATGATCTGTTTTTGGCTGATTTCAAGGTCGACCGAAACCAGAAGCTCATCCGACTGAGGGAATACAACCTGGTGAGTCTTTGTCCTACTACAATCAGACCCGCTGTAAGTAAACCCTACGACATCCAAGTTCTTTGATCTTACATAGAGGAATAGCAGGAACAGATGCAACAAATCTTAGGGGCGTACAAGAGGATTATAGGAGGCTAGCACGTGCATTTGATAAATCTGCTATTACTAGTTTTCCATCACATGATGCCCAAACTAAGAGAACCTACAAGACCCATCGACCATGAATGGGCATGTCCAATCCCAGCACTTTTATGGGATGCTGATGAACTCCTATAACGACCAACCACATCCTCCGCCACCTATATGGTAACAACATGTGCCCCTGCGCATGACCGAACAGTCCAGGGCTAAGGCCAGATGGCCCAGCCTAGCGTCGGTTGGCTCCATCCCCCACGACGAGTCACCAAAAACCACGTTAGGGACAATAGCATCGGTTGGCTCATTTGACATGTTTGTAAAGTGAAATACAATGTTTCTTGGTACAATAATCCAATAGAATGTACAATTTTGTGATGTTATGCATTAGAGAATGCATATTGACACATAGATTTAAATATCTAGTTAGTTTTTAAATGAGCATGCAACATACTAAAATCATATGAAGGCAAAAAATATATCAAATATGTAGATCCTAAAGAGATATACAATTTTGTAGTTGATGACTTCTTCATTTGAAATTATTTAGAGTAAAAAATATATATTAAGTTATGAGAGATTTGAAGAACATTTAATTTTTTAACTTTCCATATGACTTTGAATAGATATACAACTCAAACCAAAGTTGTATAATATGTGAGATATAAAATTTATCAAACACAATTTACTCTTGTGAACGATGTATATGTATATAACACTAATTGTCCTAAGGGATATATAGGTTGACCCTTTGCTCTTTTAAATTATGGTTGGATGCACCTTTTACAAATAAGGTTTTGATACGGTGCAATGACCATGGTGTGGATTGTTGTAAACAATAAATGACACAATGAACAATGTTAGGATTATTTTGAACAATAAATGATGCAATGACAATAGCGAGGATTATTATCAACAAAGGAATGCTAGGTCATTATAATTGCTCTTGAATGTTGTCATCAACTTTGTGATGAGGTATGACTACTTTAGCTTGCTTCAAGGTTGGTAATTTTGATCCCATTAGGGTTTGTTTCATTAGTTCCCTCTTCCCTCCTATGAAATTGAAGCGCATGATAGAGATTTGATATGTAAAAGATTAAACTCCCATGAATCCATTTCAATTCCCATCCAATTCTCATCAAACCAAACAAGTCCATAAGGAGTATGTTAATAATCGAAACCATGAGAGATGTCACTAATAGTGCAAATTTCTACTTCTTATTGTTTGGCTTGCTACAAGTTGTAATGACACTTTCTTTGCTTTACCTCCCATTATGGTGGAGGTAGTTGTCAATGTACTTCCAAAGACTTGTTACTAGACCTAGAGTCAGTCATTTGATATAAAACACTCATCTACCAATATCTCTTGTGGCAAAACAAATGAGGGCTGACGTAGATAGGTTGCTATATGGTGTTTCCTCTAGCCTGGCATATGGATCTAGTGGCTTTAACAATATGGTTCGAGTGAAGGTCCAAAGCAAAGAAATAAGCCCTACTATAACCTTAGTGGTTGTTTGGATCCTTTTATTTTAGAGGAATTATAATTTACTTAACATATTAAGTTATTTGTCTTAGAATTTATCATTCCATAACTTTTCCATGTTCATATATAAGCTTAACTTAAATTCATACGATTTGAGATGAAAATTGATTAAATAAATCACCTAGCTATGTTTATATTCGTACTGCTTCCCTACACCCGAAATCCAACATATAAGTATCTCTCCTTGTATGGCTAACAATAATATTCAGATATATTACATATACGACCATATTAGATTAATTAATATATGTCTAAATTATAATTATTAGAATTAATTCAATTCTAAGGATTCAAACTGGCCTTAACATAATTTTATTATATATAGACTGTTATTTGAAATGGGGATGTAATGTGGGTTCTCATAAGATAATTTAGGGTTCCAACCTCTTTAGAAAGAAACTATGCTATACTCCATGGAGCTGGTAAGGTGAAGCAAATAAAACTTTTCGAGTAACAACATATTTCTTAAGTGCTTGTTTGAGAGCAAGGATATTGAAGGAGACGAGGGGGCTAAAATCCCTCACTAGTCAATTTTAAATAGTAAGGAATTTGAGCCCCTCAATCCCTCCAATAGCTTTGCTCCCAAACAAGGGCTAAGTGTATACGTTTTTTCATTGCAATGGAGTATGAGCTAGGATAAGTGCATGTTGCCGCACACTAGATTTGGTGTAAAAAAAACCTCAAATTTTTGCTTGATATATTCAGTTAGGCCTCGTATGGATCCTTGGAATTAAATTCCATTCTAACAATAGTAATTTAGGCACATATGAATTAAGCTAATATGGTTTTATGCAAAATATATTTGTATACTATTATTAACAAGATGTCGAATATATTTATGTGCTACTTTTTTTTACTATAGAGGAGTGAGCCGAACATTGTCCTATAAGTTATAGAGTAGAAACATATTCTACTAATATATAAAATCAGTTCTCATCCTACACCCTATAAATTTGAGATATGATTATATCTGAACTTTGAAAAGTGGTGAAATGAAAAATTTCAAACCAAATGAGTTACTTGATTAAGAAAATTTTGATTCCTCCAAAATGAATGGATCCAAAAGGCCCATTAGGCTATTTTGAACAACTTATTTATTCTTACCACTCTATAAACAGTAAAATCTATAGTATAAAACGGTGTTATATATGGTCATACGCATGATCCGGTAGCCAAGCGATGCCCACCTTGATCCGAGAAGAAATCATAAAAAAATGCATAACAGTAGAACCATAAATGGCCTATATGCATGACACTCCTATAAAAGAAATGCTGCTGGTGCTGGACAAGAGCGTACGGAGGAATCGGGGCATCGGCATGGCGGTGGCACTGCACTGCCGGCCGCTGCCAGCTAGCGTACGTCGCCGCCGAGGGGGGCTGGCCGGATGATTGGGAGCCGCGCCGAGCCCTGGCATGCAGCTGACCCGGCGCCGCGCGTGAGCCCACGCGAGGTAGGACAGGAGCCCAGGAGGGGTCAGAGTCAGAGAGGTTGAACCCACGCGGCAGTGAATGCTTGGATCGAGAGCTGGCCAACAAAGGAATTCAAGCGGGAGTGTCCGTCTCGCGCCGAGCTGTGCTAGCAGTGTTAATGGCACCGGGCCGGGCCTCAGCTCGTGGCCAGCTTAGATTGGGTGTGTGTTCTGCTGGTTTGCTCTGGTGCATCAGCCATCGGCCATGCAGTCGAGAGTGCGCCGGTGTGCGTGCATGCATCTGCTGCACCTGCACATCGAGCTGCATCGCTCTGCAGGGGGTAGTTGAGGTTTGCAGCAATCATCGGTACGGTGTTCAACTGTTCATCCATCCGCGCTGTACGTTGTTGTGTCGTGTTCACCGTACACACTGTGCCTTGGGTTGGGTAACTGTTTTCGTAGTCACCTTCCTTGTTCGATCATTCCCATTATACATATATTTGATGGGATTGAAAAAAATTAAAAGAAGTTTGATTTACTTGGTATTTAAACCCAACCAATCATATATGGATTGAGAGCTAACCGAAAAAGTTCTAAAATGTCATTGCACCACATCATCCATGACTTGCAGAGATATCTATAACTATTCTTAGCGCGTAGCATGTCCATCTCGACCATTTTTTTCTTTGTGTTCATGAAATAAAAATGAGGAAATTACACGGCATATATATATGAGACATCAAAGGTTAAGAGTTAAGACTTTGCTTGAAGGAGATAGTAACATTAAATTCTTTCATCTAGTGGCTAACCGTAAACACCGTGAACAACACATTTTTATACTAGAACAAGAGGATCGGAAGGTGTTATAGTACGTGATGTACAATTAAAATCATACACCACCACATACTACACGTGAAGAGAATGGTTTCACTTTGCGTGAACATGAAATTGATGATATCCCACAAGAGTGACAATTGGGAAAACGAGATTCTTGTTTCTCCATTCATAGAAGAGGGAGCTAATCTTTTTTGTCTTTCAGGTGGAGCATAATAAAGCTCCAAGACCAGATGGGTTCCTAGCAGATTTTTTAAGTGTTTTAGGAAATTATAAAGGAACACCTATTGAAACTCTTCAAGGATTTTCATGACGAGCATTTACCGCTTTTTAGTCTTAACTTTGGGATTGTAACCCTTTTACCAAAGACTACATAAGCTAAACAAATTCAACGGTACCGCCCGATTTGCCTACTCAACATTAGCTTTAAAATTTTCACTAAAGTTGGTACTAATTTAACAAAGTGGCCGGTACAGTAGTAAGCCCTTCACAAACTGCCTTTATGTCAGGTAGGAATATGATGGAAGGTGTGTCATAATTCTGCACGAGACGATACATGAATTACATATTAAAAAACAGAATGGAGTCATTTTTAAGATTGACTTTGAAAAGTCCTATGATAAGTTTAAATAATGGTCCTTTCTCCAACAGACACTTAAGGGTTTCTCTTCCAAGTGGTGTCAATGGATTGATAACTACGTTAAAGGAGGTAGTGTCGGAATAAAGGTCAATGCTGATATTGGCCATTACTTTCAGACCCATAAGGATTTGCGCCAAGGAGACCCAATGTCCCCTATTTTGTTCAATATTGTAGATGATACGCTCACAATTTTAACCACGCGAGCTAAGGCTGATGGCCAAATTAATAGAATTATTTCGCACTTGGTGGATTGTCGATTTTGCAGTATGCAGATGATATCATACTTTTCATGGACCATGATTTAGAACAAGCCAAAAACATGAAGCTCTTGTTGATTGTTTTTAGCAGATATTCAGACTGGAAATAAACTTCCATAACAGTGAGATTTTTTGCTATGGGGCAGCAAAAGATTTTGAGTTTCAGTATATTTAACTTTTCGGATGTAATCCTGGAGTATATCATTTTAGGTACTTGGGGATACCTATGCATCATAGAAAACTTCGAACAATGATTGGAGGATAATTGAAGGTAGATTTGAAAAAAAAGCTAAATTGCTGGAAGGCAAAATACTTGTATTGTGGTGGGCGGCTTATATTACTTAATTCAATCTTAAGTAGTCTTCCTATGTTCATGATGTCTTTCTTTAAAATACCAAAGGATGCTAGAAAGAAATTAGACCAGTATAGATCTCGTTTCTTTTGGCAAGGAGGGAAAGATAAGAAAAAAAATTGTGTGGCTAAATGTGACATACTGTGTCGCCCTAAAGATCGGAGGTCTTGGTATTGTCGATCTAGCTATTAAGAATAAGTGTCTGTTAAGTCAATGGTTATTCAATTTGCTTAATGGGGATGTAATATGTCAATCGTTAATAAAAAAACAAGTACCTAGCTTCAAAACAGTTGTTGCAAAGTTGGGATGAAACCTCACGATTCACAATTCTGGAAAGGTCTTCTAAAAGTGAAAGATCAATTTTTAAAATGAGGATCTTTTACTGTGAACAATGGATCACAAGCTAGATTCTCGGAAGACATCCGGTTGGGTCAAAGACCTCTTTGTGAGTCATACCCACAACTTTTTACAGTTGCCCGCAAACCACATGCAACAGTGCAATCGTTTTTGTATGCATTTTTATCGTTTAGGAGGGCTTTAGTGGGTGATAAACTCGTTGAGTGGCCAACGTTGGTGACAAATATAGTTCATGTTAATTTGATGAGGAAAGTGACATTTTCTCTTGGAGGTTACATATGAGTGTAAAATTTACAGTTCACTCGATATATGGATTTCATATGAACCAAGAGGTCTGTCGGTACCCTGAATCAGGGGTACCCCTTACTACAATATGAAGGCACGGTGTTGGAACTTGCTCTCCCGAACAAGATGATCCAACGTGGGAGTGAAAGGGATGCAAACAAGGTTTTAGCTTAAGAAGGCAATTGCTCTATTAATCCAGCCTCTCAAGGGCATTATGCGGGGGTATTTATAGGTGCCTGAGTGCCCAGCGTCATGGATTAAGGACGCATGTGCCCTCAGGCGCCTAGGTCATCCCCGGAATATTCCCATAAAGCAGGGTTACAAACTGTCATTACAGAAAAGCCTTCACAAACCGGGCCCGTAATGCGCTCAGCCGCGCGAGGCCTGTTACAATGGGCCGAATTCTACGTGGGCCTTCGCGTTGGACGAGGCCACGAGACGGAGCGACCTCGTCGTAGGCCTTCGTCTTGCAGCGTTTTGGACGAAGGGTGGAAACTGCCGGCCGTTTAGCCTCCGTTGGTTCGGTGAGATCGGCGAAGGCATCGAGCGAAGGGTGGCGTCTTCGCCTTCGCCCCAACATTTGCCCTCCGAGGGACCAGTTCGACTAAGTCATCTGGTGCCGAAGGCGTCGCTAGATGGTGGAGACGCTGCCCTCGCTCGAAGTGGTTCCGCGGGGGTTTTTGATGTGACCGTTGACGGACGCAGCACTGTTGGACTGCGGGTTTCCCGAAGCGTCGCATCCCGTGTATAAAAGAGGGCAGGGCGGCGCGGGTTAGGTACTCTTTCTGCGCGCCGCAAAACCATAGCCTCCTTTTGAAACCTTTTGACCGCTCGTCTGCCCTCCTTGTTCCTGCTCGTCGGAGATCTGGCCCGTGTGAAGCAAACCGCCCGCCGCCACCGACGGTACGTAACCATGTCGTCCTCTTCCTCTTCTGCTGCCGATACACCGCCGGCCGGCGCATCGTCCGAGGGTACGCTGAGCAACATGGCGGCGGAGGAGTTGCATCCTAGTGACACAGTGGATTCGGCGTGTCGCGGATGTCCTCGGTCCGCGTGCACGACATGCAACAGCTTGGATATTTTGGCAGCGGGGTGGCGCGTGTCCCGGGGGCGGAGGAGGTCCCCGAGCCAGAAGGCGAGTTGGTCGTCTTCGAGGCCTTTTCGCCGCTGGCCTTCATCTGCCTGCGCATCAATTCGTGGAGGAGGTCCTGCGTAGATTCGAGGTCCAGGTCCACCAGCTGACACCGAATGTCGTGGTGGCCCTGGCAAAGTATGTCTGGGCGACGACTTCGTACGGCGGGCAGCCCTCTATGGAAGTCTTCGCGAAGCATTATTGTCTGCATTGGCAGAAAAGGAAAATTGGACATAAGATTGCACAATTTGGATCTTGCACATTTACGCCGAAGACCGGCAAGACTTCAATGGAAGTCGTGGAGTTGGTGCCCTGCGCCCGCAATAAATGGGGCAACTGGTGGGACTTTTGGTTTTACGTTTCCGAAGGCACAATCGAAGACCATCCAGGGCTTCCCGTGGCCGTCATGTGCTCACATTATTACATAGTGTACCCGCAGTTCGAGGTCGCGGAGGATGATGAAAACGAAGGGGCCGTTCGGTGCGCTGTCCGCATGAGTAGCGAGCGCGACCTTGTTGAGGAGTTTGTCGGGTATGGGGTATGGCCCTTGGCGCATGGCTGGGCGCTGGGCGAAGTATGCCCTCACTAGATGCCCTCCCGTGGCGGGATGCTAGTGCGAAGTCCTGCCTTTGCACTGGATTTGCATGGCCGAGATCCTGCCGCATTCGTGTGTGAAGCGGAAGACGGTGCGGCGAGGATCGTGGGTCGCTACGTGCCGAAGACAGAGGGTCTGCGGAGCTGGGATATCTGTGGGTCCAATGACAGGCTGAATCGGGTCTTCGAATTGAACCGTTTACCGTACGATTGTTATCTCGGGGAAGACGCCGCCGACCGCCGCGGGAAGAAACCGATGGGCGGTACCGAGGAAGGGCCTTCGCAGGAGACTTCCCCGGCCACTAAGAAGAGAAAATTAGGTACTATAGTGGGGGAAAGGGGGTGTCTGATAATTTTGCTGTGGGGTTGATGGGGACATGTGCGGCCCCCGGGGGAAGGATGTCTTCGCCCGAGCTCCGAGAGTCTTCGGCGCGAATGCTGGAGGTTACCGGGGGTCGGTGGCCAAAGAATCTTCCGATCCCCTGGGCAGAGGGCGAAGACATGTCTACGTCTCGTATAGCTCATGCCTTGAGGATTTTCCCTTACGGGTGGAATATTGCTGCTGTTGTGTCGGCAGTGATGAACAAGGATCGCCAGGATGCTGCGCAGAAGCGTCGGGCGGTCGTCAGGCTCCCCGATCCTAGGCATGAAGCGAAGAGAGCGCGAAGGAGTGCGAAGGCTGCCGCACCCGGTGGTAGCCAGCCGACGCTGGCTGCGAAACCGGCCGCACCCGGATCCAGTAAGGTGCCGGAGAGCACGAAGGCAGTCGTTGCCGGCGGAACCAAGTCTGCCCTGGGCGGAGCTGCGAAGGTCCGGGAGCTGCCTTCGCCGGGGAGACGCGTTGCCGACTTCGGCACGAATATTAGCGTGGACGACTATTTCGTTGGTAAGTAGGTTTTTTTTGACCGGTGGTGCGTTGCAGGGTCGGGAACCGCGGTGGTTGGGGTGAAGGGTGGTGCTTTCTGCGCGAGCAGCGAGATTTCGTCGGCCGCTGCCGTCAAGGATGAGGCGGGCACCATGTCCCGCCGGCAGAGGGAGGCGTCGCAGCAGCTGTCGCAGCAGCTAAGTCAAGTAAGTTGAGCTGGACTTCGATGTTTGCTGTTTCCATGGGGATTGTGGTCTTATGTGTTTCTGTTAGGCGGCCGACTTCGCCGACCGCGTGGTGTCGGGTGCCCTTACTGCAGATGTGTCTGTCGAAGTCGAGAGACTTCGGGCGCAGCATGCGGATGCCGTCCGGGAGAAGTCGGCTGCGGAGAGCAAAAACCGCAGGCTGGCGGAGAAGGTGGCCGCCTTGGAGGCCGAGAAGACGGACCTCTGGCGCCAGCTGGTGGAGGAAAGGAGGGAGGCCAACCAGGCCATCGCCGAGGCGCAGGCTACGCAGGCGGAGGCCAAATTGGCGCGGGTGAAGGGAAGTCTTGCCAGCCAACGCGCTGAGGAATGGGATGTGAGGTTCAATGCTATGCGCGGCCGCGTGGACAAGGCCGAGGCCTCTACGCGCTCAGAGGTTGAGCGGACGCGCGCACAGCTCGTGGACTCGTACCGCGAGCTGGGTGCACGGACTGCTGACTTCGAGGTGCCCGACCGAGAGGCGGGCCTTCGCTTCCTCGAGTGGTTGCAAGAGGAACTGCTGGTACTCCCGACCATCGTGGAGGGTTTCATGTCCTTTGCCTCCCTCGTCACTTGCGAAGGGGCCATGAATGCGCTGTCCCGCGAGGGGTGCACACATTATGAGGTCTTCGACCAGTCTAATGAAAACTTTGAGCGCGAAATTTTTAAGGTCGAAGACCCTGTGGTAAAGGATTCCGCGGGGGCACTCTTCGATCGGATGTGGGGTCCTCATGGCCGGGAGGCGGTTAGGGAGCGGTCTGATCGAGCGAGAGAGCAGGTAAGGCTTGTTTTTTGTTTCGTGTGGTTGAATGTGGGTACGTGTGGGTTTGCTGAATGAGTGTGATGTTGCTGCAGATGGCGCGTGCCGAGGATGTCGAAGACCTTAGGGATCTGAACGGCGTGCAGCCCGAGGCCGAGGTCAACCCGGTGCTGCCCGAGGCTGAGGTCGACCCGACCCTGCGCTCGGAAGCAGTTGAGGGCTCCTCTGCCGGACATGTGTCCACTATGTCCGGTGAAGGCTCCTTGACAGCCCCTGCGCCGACGGTGGAGGACCCCCGAAGGAGGTGGCGGAGCTGGCAGCGGAGGATCCCATGGCGGCGGCCGGGCCTGCGCAGGTGGCTTAGTAGGTGTGGGGGAGTTAGTAAATTTTGTCTGTGTTACTGAACCTTGGTTGCTGCGCAGGTTCAAGATTTTGGGCCTGCGCACGCAACTGCTACTGACACTGCTAATTTTGTGGCGGCTTCGACCGTGGTTGCTGAAAATGAATCGGATGATTCTGTGTCTAAGTTTTTTGAGTCTGATGATTCTGGGAGTTCGGTTGTGTGGACTGAAGAGTCTTCAGATGAGGACTTAGATTATTTTGCGGCCTTGGATGTGGTTGCGGCGGAGGCTTCTCCGCGTGTGATGGATGCTGATGTTTTTCCTGGTCCGAGTGCTGGGCGCAGGCGGCGAAGGGCGGTGGCAAAGCGTAGAGTGAGTGAGGTGGAGGGTGGGCGTCTTCGTGTGGATAGGGCTGGCAAGCGGGAATTGTTGTCCTCGCCAGCTGGGGCGAGTGTAGGTGAGGGGGAGTTGCGAAGTCTCTTTGAGGGTGAGGAGCTGAGGATAATGCTGTTTAACTACAGGGAGATGGGTGTGCCCGTGGGGGACTTGTGCACTTGATCTAGCGTGTTTATTATGTCGGTCCGGCTGCACCTGTAGTCGGTTTTTGTACGGATAGTCTTTTGAGGGAGACTTCGATTTTGCGCACTTGTCGTGCTAGTCCGACTGCACCCTTAGGCGACTTTTACACGGATAGTCTTTTGGGGAAGACTTCGATTTTGCGCACTTGTCGTGCTAGTCCGGCTGCACCCTTAGGCGACTTTTGCACGGATAGTCTTTTGGGGAAGACTTCGATTTTGCGCACTTGTTGTGCTAGTCCGGCTGCACACTTGGCCGACTTTTGCACGGATAGTCTTTTGGGGAAGACTTCGATTTTGCGCACTTGTTCTGCTAGTCCGGCTGCACCCTTAGGCAACTTTTGCGCGGTGTGTCGCACGCGAGGGTAGCCAGCGCTGCCCCTCGCGGTGACTTAGTTGTGGTCGAATGCCGAAGACCGTCGATGCGGTCTTTTTCGACGTTGTAATTTTTGCGGGGGATTTTTTGTGTGTATATTACATGGCTCCGCCTCATTAAGAACCTCACCCCCGGGAGGAAAAGAGTGTGGGCTGGAATAAAGTTGTTTTGCAAATTACAAGGGCGAGCTGGCCCTGAGGAGTCAAACAAAAAATTTGCGGAGATTGTCAATGTTCCAAGAATGCTCTAGATCCTCGCCGGATAGCGTTGTTAGCCTGTACGCGCTGGGGGACGCCTTCGTCTTGACGATGAAAGGGCCCTCCCACTTTGGCTCTAGCTTGCCCCGGGACTCTGTCCGAGCTGTCCGGACGAGTACGAGGTCTCCTTCGCTGAATTCCCTCGGATGACTGTGTGGTCGCGCCATGCTTTTGTTTGAGCTTGGTATTTGTTTAGGGCCTGTAGGGCGAAGACGCGGTCTCCGTCGATGAGGTCCTTCGAAGTAGGCTCGTCTACGTCGGGGACGACTAAAGTGACTGTCCGCAGTGACCCATGTTTTATTTCTTGCGGGGTCATGGCCTCCGATCCATATAGAAGGCGGAAAGGGGTGAACCCAGTCGCCCTGCACTCAGTCGTGTTCAGCGCCCAGACCGCTTCAGGTAACAGGTCGGCCCACTTGCCTTTCTTGTTGTCGAGGAGCATTTTCTTGATGGCTGTGAAAATTTTACCATTGGCGCGTTCCACGACTCTGTTGGATTGCGGATGGTACACTGAGGCGAAGGCAAGCTTGGTGCCAATGGAGAAGCAGAAATCCTTGAAGTCTTGGCTGTCAAATTGCTTGCCATTGTCAACTGTGAGCTCGGACTGGACTCCGAAGCGGTAAACAATGTTTTGCCAGAAGAATTTCTGGGTAGTCTTCGATGTTATTGTGGATACTGCCCTCGCCTCGATCCATTTGGTAAAATACTCGACGGCGACGAAGGTGAACTTGAGGTTCCCTTGCGCCGTGGGTAGGGACCCGACAATGTCCAGGCCCCAGCGCTGAAGGGGCCACGTGTGGGCGATTAGCTTTGTGAATTGCGAAGGGCTTCCTGAGCGTGGAGAAAACTTCTGGCAGGCTTCGCATGACCTTGTGACCCGATTTGCAGCGCAGATCATAGCGGGCCAATAGAAGCCTTGTAGGATCACCTTTGCGGCTAAGGCCCTAGGCCCTGCATGAGAGCCGCAAGTCCCGCTGTGGACTTCGCGCAGGATTTGGATGCCTTCGGTCTCGGTGACACATTTAAGCATGGGTTGGCTGACCCCCTTCTTGTAAAGCTGGCCGTCGAAGAGCGCAAAGTCCCAGCTTCGGTGTTTGAGGCGCTTGGCCTCGTTGATATCGGTTGGGTGATAGTACCCCTGCAGGAACAGGGTTATTGGTGCCCGCCAGTCTTCGACCATGATGAGGTTGACTATGCGGTGGCCCTCGTTGTCATTGGTTATTTGAAGGCTCTCTGGGCTGCAGACGGCTGGCGTGCCGATGACATGGTAGAATACGTTGGAGGGCAGGGCCTCGCCTCTGGCGGCTGCCTTGGCCAAAGCATCGGCCTCCTCATTCTTGGCTCGGTCCACGTGTTGCAAGGTGAAACCTTTGAATTGCCTCTCGAGACTGCGGATAGCTGCGAGGTACTGCATAAGTGCGGGGTCCTTTGCTGTGTAGTCTTTCTCGACTTGGCTGGTGAGAGCACCTAGAGGGGGGGTGAATAGGTGATCCTGTAAAAACTTAAACTTATAGCCACAAAACTTTGATTAAGCGTTAGCACAGTAATTGCCAAGTGGCTAGAGAGAGTCAAAACACGATAACCACAAGAAAGCAATCACAGAGTTGACACGGTGGTTATCCCGTGGTTCGGCCAAGTACAAAACTTGCCTACTCCACGTTGTGGCGTCCCAACGGACGAGAGTTGCACTCAACTCCTCTCAAGTGATCCAATGATCAACTTGAATACCACGGTGTTTTTCTTTCCTTTGATCTTTTCCCGTTTGCGAGGAATCTCCACAACTTGGAGTCTCTCGCCCTTACAATTGAGTTCACAAAGAAGCACGGAGTAAGGTGGGAATGAGCAACGCACACAAGACTCGAAAATTAGAGCAACAACACGCACACAAGTCGCAACAAGAGCTCGCAACGCAACACAAAGAGTTCACAACTCCACAAGAGCTCTATATGCTATCACAATGAAACGAATGCGTGAGATTGATGTCTTGGTGCTTAGAAGAGTTGTAGGAATGCTTGGTGTTCTCCTCCATGCGCCTAGGGGACCCTTTTATAGCCCCAAGGCAGCTAGGAGCCGTTGAGAACAAATCTGGAAGGCTGATCTTGCCTTCTGTCGTCGGGCGCACCGGACAGTCCGGTGCACACCGGACACTGTCCGGTGCCCGATTTCTTTCCTTAAACAGTCCAGTCGACCGTTGCCGACCGTTGCAGATCTGGCGCACCGGACAGTCCGGTGCACACCGGACAGTCCGGTGCCTCCTTCCGACCGTTGGCCAGACCACGTGTCGCGCGCAGATTCCGCGGCCGACCGTTGGCTCGGCCGACCGTTGGCTCACCGGACAGTCCGGTGCACACCGGACAGTCCGGTGAATTTTAGCCGAAGTCGCCGGAGAAAAAGCCCGAGAGCGGCTGGTTTGCTCCGCGCTGGTCTGGCGCACCGGACACTATCCGGTGCACACCGGACAGTCCGGTGCCCCAGCCCGAAGCAGCCTTTGGCTGTACACAGCCAACTTCTCCTTTTCTTCTTCTCTCTGTTTCTAACACTTAGACAAATATATTAGTACACAAAACCAATGTACTAAGTCTTAAAAACATACCTTTACTTGTGATTTGCAACTTGTCCATCCATGGGCATAGATTCACATTTAAGCACTTTGTGTTGGCACTCAATCACCAAAATACTTAGAAATGGCCCAAGGACACATTTCCCTTTCAATCTCCCCCTTTTTGGTGATTTATGCCAACACAACATAAAGCAACTAGAACAAGTTCAAAATCACTTCAAATAAAACAAATTTGAGTTTTATTCAATTTTGGCATATATGGATCATCCTTTGCCACCACTTGGTTTGTTTTTGCAAATCAAACTCAAATCTCTATCTCTAAGTCAAACACACATGTTTAAGCATAAAGAGAGTCATTCCAAAAGAGATTGATCAAAAATTTCAAAAACTCCCCCTTTTTCCCATAATCAATATTTCTCCCCACAAGAAACCAACTTTTGACATAAGAGATAATGAAAGAGTTTTGACAAATCAAAAGCTCTACTCTACTATTTTCAATGAAAGAGTTTTGACAAATCAAAAGCTCTACTCTACTATTTTCAAATCTCTCAAGTGGTAGCTGATCCATTTATTGCTTTGGCCTTTATTTTCTCCCCCTTTGGCATCAAGCACCAAAACGGGATCAATCTTGGCCCTTTAACCCCATTGCCTCACAAAAATCTTCAATTAAGATCAAATGGCAATAAGAGTTCATGAGATGAACTTGGAATTAGTTACCCTCTCATCGGAGTGCAGTGGAAGTCTTTCATGGTCCAAGTCCATCTTTTCCCTTTCAATTCTCCTTCGAGACTAAGTCAGACAAACTCAAGCATATGGTTAGTCTCAAAGGGTCAAGTTGTAACACATCTCCCCCTAAAACTGTGCATCACTTTGCAACGGACTTGTGAGGTCCAGGGAGTGTTTGTACAACTTGAGCACCACAATAAACAACAAAATGCAGAATGAACATGATCAAAGGCATAAACACATGTATGCTATAATTCAATCCAAGTTCCGCGAATCTAAGACATTTAGCTCACTACGCAACCTGCAGAAGGTCTTCTCATCTAGAGGCTTGGTAAAGATATCGGCTAGCTGGTTCTCGGTGCTAACATGAAACACCTCGATATCCCCCTTTTGCTGGTGGTCTCTCAAAAAGTGATGCCGGATGTCTATGTGCTTTGTGCGGCTGTGTTCAACAGGATTTTCCGCCATGCGGATAGCACTCTCATTATCACATAGGAGTGGGACTTTGCTCAGATTGTAGCCAAAGTCCCTGAGGGTTTGCCTCATCCAAAGTAGTTGCGCGCAACACTGTCCTGCGGCAACATACTCGGCCTCAGCGGTGGATAGGGCAACGGAGGTTTGTTTCTTAGATTTCCATGACACCAAGGACCTTCCTAAGAATTGGCACGTCCCCGATGTACTCTTCCTATCGACCTTACATCCAGCATAATCGGAGTCTGAGTATCCAATCAAGTCAAAGGTAGACCCCTTTGGATACCAGAGCCCGTGGCAAGGCGTAGCAACTAAATATCTAAGAATTCGCTTCACCGCCACTAAGTGACACTCCTTAGGATCGGATTGAAATCTAGCACACATGCATACGCTAAGCATAATATCCGGTCTACTAGCACATAAGTAAAGTAATGACCCTATCATTGACCGGTATGCTTTTTGATCAACGGACTTACCTCCTTTGTTGAGGTCGGTGTGTCCGTCGGTTCCCATCGGTGTCTTTGCAGGCTTGGCGTCCTTCATCCCAACCCGCTTTAACAGGTCCTGCGTGTACTTCGTTTGGGAGATGAAGGTGCCGTCCTTGAGTTGCTTCACTTGGAACCCAAGGAAGTAGTTCAACTCGCCCATCATCGACATCTCGAATTTCTGCGTCATCACCCTGCTAAACTCTTCATAAGACTTTTTATTAGTAGAACCAAATATTATGTCATCGACATAAATTTGGCACACAAATAAATCACCATCACAAGTCTTTGTAAAAAGAGTTGGATCGGCTTTCCCGACCTTGAAAGCATTAGCAATTAAGAAATCTCTAAGGCATTCATACCATGCTCTTGGGGCTTGCTTAAGTCCATAGAGCGCCTTAGAGAGCTTACATACGTGGTCGGGGTACCGTTCATCCTCGAAGCCAGGGGGTTGCTCCACGTACACCTCCTCCTTTATTGGCCCGTTGAGGAACGCGCTCTTCACATCCATTTGGAACAACCTGAAAGAATGGTGAGCGGCATATGCTAGCAAGATACGTATTGACTCTAGCCTAGCCACAGGAGCAAAAGTCTCCTCAAAGTCCAAACCTGCGACTTGGGCATAACCTTTTGCCACAAGTCGAGCCTTGTTCCTTGTCACCACCCCGTGCTCGTCCTGTTTGTTGCGGAACACCCACTTGGTTCCCACAACATTTTGCTTGGGACGAGGCACCAGTGTCCAAACTTCATTGCGCTTGAAGTTGTTTAACTCCTCTTGCATGGCCAACACCCAGTCCGGATCTAGCAAGGCCTCTTCTACCGACGTCTTCTTGAGGAGTCGGTGAAGGTAGACCCTGTTGATGGCGTGGCAAGCCGTGTTCACGGCTTCCGACCAAAACTGCTCGGGGGTCTTAAATTCTCCAAGCATCGTCCTCGCCATGTCGATTAGCGTCCTGTTCTTCCTCTCTACCACACCATTTTGCTGTGGTGTGTAGGGAGCGGAGAACTCGTGCTTGATCCCTTCCTCCTCAAGAAACTCTTCCACTTGAAGGTTCTTGAACTCGGACCCGTTGTCGCTCCTTATCTTCTTCACCTTGAGCTCAAACTCATTTTGAGCTCTCCTGAGGAAGCGCTTGAGGGTCCCTTGGGTTTCAGACTTATCCTGCAAAAAGAACACCCAAGTGAAGCGGGAAAAGTCATCAACAATTACTAGACCATACTTACTTCCTCCTATACTCAGATAGGCGACGGGTCCGAAGAGGTCCATATGCAGCAGCTCCAGGGGTCTTGAAGTGGTCATCACATTCTTGCTGTGATGCGCTCCTCCCACTTGTTTTCCTGCTTGACAAGCTGCACAAGGTCTATCTTTTTCGAATTGTACGTTAGTCAATCCTATCACGTGTTCTCCCTTTAGAAGCTTGTGAAGATTCTTCATCCCCACATGTGCTAAGCGGCGATGCCACAGCCAGCCCATGCTAGTCTTAGCTATTAAGCATGCATCTAGACCGGCCTCTTCTTTTGCAAAATCGACTAAGTAAAGTTTGTCGTCTAATGCACCCTTAAAAGCTAGTGAACCATCACTTCTTCTAAAGACAGACACATCTACATTTGTAAATAGACAGTTATACCCCATGTTGCATAATTGACTAACAGATAGCAAATTATATCCCAAAGACTCAACTAAAAACACATTAGAAATTGAGTGCTCATTAGAAATTGCAATTTTACCTAACCCTTTTACCTTGCCTTGATTCCCATCACCGAATACAATTGAATCTTGGGAATCCTTATTTTTGACGTAGGAGGTGAACATCTTCTTCTCCCCCGTCATATGGTTTGTGCATCCGCTGTCGATAATCCAGCTTGAACCCCCGGATGCATAAACCTGCAAGGCAAATTTAGGCTTGGGACTTAGGTACCCAACTCATGTTGGGTCCTACAAGGTTAGCACAAATCTTCTTAGGGACCCAAATGCAAGTTTTATCACCCTTGCATTTAGCCCCTAACTTCCTAGCAATTACTTTTCTATCCTTTCTACAAATTGCAAAGGAAGCATTCAAAGTATGATATACTGTAGAAAATTCATTTACTACTTTCCTAGGAGCATGACTAACATTCTTTCTAGGCACATGATGAATAGCATTTCTCCTAGACATATTTCTACCATGCATATAAGAAGAGCTAGAAGCAATCATGTGATGAGAATCAAAATCATCATAAGCATTATAACCCCTATAAGCACTTCTAGATTGTCTTCTATCATGATATAAAAAAGCATGGTTCTTTTTAGTGCTAGTAGCCATAGGGGCCTTCCCTTTCTCCTTTGCGGGAATGGGAGCCTTATGGCTTGTTAAGTTCTTGGCTTCCCTTTTGAAGCCAAGTCCATCCTTAATGGAGGGGTGTCTACCAACAGTGTAGGCATCCCTAGCAAATTTCAGTTTATCAAAATCACTCTTGCTAGTCTTAAGTTGTGCATTAAGACTAGCTAATTCATCATTTAATTTTGAAATAGAAACTAAGTGATCACTACAAGCATTAATATCAAAATCTTTACACCTAGAACAAATTGCGACATGTTCTGCACAAGAATTGGATTTATTTGCTACTTCTAATTTAGCATTTAAATCATTGTTGACACCTTTTAAAGTAGAGATGGTTTCATGACAAGTAGATAGTTCAAAAGAAAGCATTTCATTTCTTTTAACTTCTAAATCATAGGATTTTTGAGCTTCTATAAATTTATCATGTTCTTCATACAATAAATCCTCTTGTTTCTCTAAAAGCATGTTCTTCTCATTTAGAGCATCAATCAATTCATTAATTTTGTCTACCTTGGTTCTATCTAGACCCTTAAACAAACATGTGTAATCTACTTCATCTTCATCACTAGATTCGTCCTCACTTGAAGAAGCATAGGTAGAGTTCCGAGTACATACCTTCTTCTCCCTTGCCATAAGGCATGTGTGACGCTCGTTGGGGAAGACGGTTGATTTGTTGAAGGCGGTGGCGGCGAGTCCTTCATTGTCGGAGTCGGAAGAGGAGCAATCCGAGTCCCATTCCTTGCCTAGATGCGCCTCGCCCTTTGCCTTCTTGTAGTGCTTCTTCTTTTCCCTCTTGTTCCCTTGGTCCTGATCACTATCATTGTCGGGACAGTTAGCAATAAAATGACCAAGCTTACCGCATTTGAAGCATGAGCGCTTCCCCTTGGCTTTGGTCTTGCTTGGCTGTCCCTTGCGACCTTTAAGCGCCGTCTTGAAGCGCTTTATGATGAGGGCCATCTCCTCATTATTTAGCCCGGCCGCCTCAACTTGCGCCACCTTGCTCGGTAGCGCCTCCTTACTCCTTGTTGCCTTGAGAGCAACGGGTTGAGGCTCATGAATAGGACCGTTCAACGCGTCGTCCACATATCTTGCCTCCTTGATCATCATCCGCCCGCTTACGAACTTCCCAAGAATTTCTTCGGGCGACATCTTGGTGTACCTAGGATTTTCACGAATGTTGTTCACCAAATGAGGATCAAGAATGGTAAAAGACCTTAGCATTAGGCGGACGACGTCGTGATCCGTCCATCGCGTGCTCCCATAGCTCCTTATCTTGTTGACAAGGGTCTTGAGCCGATTGTATGTTTGGGTTGGCTCCTCCCCCCTTATCATAGCAAATCTCCCAAGTTCGCCCTCCACCAACTCCATCTTGGTGAGCATGGTGACGTCGTTGCCCTCGTGAGAGATCTTGAGGGTGTCCCATATTTGCTTGGCATTGTCCAAGCCGCTCACCTTATTGTACTCTTCCCTACACAAAGATGCTAAGAGAACAGTAGTAGCTTGTGCATTTCTATGAATTTGTTCATTTATAATCACAGGACTATCCGAGCTATCAAATTTCATTCCACTCTCTACAATCTCCCATATGCTTGGATGGAGAGAGAATAGGTGACTACGCATTTTGTGGCTCCAAAATCCGTAGTCTTCTCCATCAAAGTGTGGGGGCTTGCCGAGTGGAATGGAAAGCAAATGCGAATTCGAACTTTGAGGAATACGAGAATAATCAAATGAAAAGTTCGAGTTAACCGTCTTTTGTTTGTAGTCGTTGTCCTCATCCTTTTGGGAAGAAGTAGACTCATCGCTGTCGTAGTAGACGATCTCCTTGATGCGTCTTGTCTTCTTCTTCTTCCCATCTTTGCGTCTGTGGCCCGAGCTTGAGTCGTTGGACTTGTCATCCCTTGGCTCGTTGACGAAGGACTCCCTCTCCTTGTCGTTGATCACAATTCCCTTCCCCTTAGGATCCATCTCTTCGGGCGGCTAGTCCCTTTCTTGAAGAGAACGGCTCTGATACCAATTGAGAGCACCTAGAGGGGGGGGTGAATAGGTGATCCTGTAAAAACTTAAACTTATAGCCACAAAACTTTGATTAAGCGTTAGCACAGTAATTGCCAAGTGGCTAGAGAGAGTCAAAACACGATAACCACAAGAAAGCAATCACAGAGTTGACACGGTGGTTATCCCGTGGTTCGGCCAAGTACAAAACTTGCCTACTCCACGTTGTGGCGTCCCAACGGACGAGAGTTGCACTCAACTCCTCTCAAGTGATCCAATGATCAACTTGAATACCACGGTGTTTTTCTTTCCTTTGATCTTTTCCCGTTTGCGAGGAATCTCCACAACTTGGAGTCTCTCGCCCTTACAATTGAGTTCACAAAGAAGCACGGAGTAAGGTGGGAATGAGCAACGCACACAAGACTCGAAAATCAGAGCAACAACACGCACACAAGTCGCAACAAGAGCTCGCAACGCAACACAAAGAGTTCACAACTCCACAAGAGCTCTATATGCTATCACAATGAAACGAATGTGTGAGATTGATGTCTTGGTGCTTAGAAGAGTTGTAGGAATGCTTGGTGTTCTCCTCCATGCGCCTAGGGGACCCTTTTATAGCCCCAAGGCAGCTAGGAGCCGTTGAGAACAAATCTGGAAGGCTGATCTTGCCTTCTGTCGTCGGGCGCACCGGACAGTCCGGTGCACACCGGACACTGTCCGGTGCCCGATTTCTTTCCTTAAACAGTCCAGTCGACCGTTGCCGACCGTTGCAGATCTGGCGCACCGGACAGTCCGGTGCACACCGGACAGTCCGGTGCCTCCTTCCGACCGTTGGCCAGACCACGTGTCGCGCGCAGATTCCGCGGCCGACCGTTGGCTCGGCCGACCGTTGGCTCACCGGACAGTCCGGTGCACACCGGACAGTCCGGTGAATTTTAGCCGAAGTCGCCGGAGAAAAAGCCCGAGAGCGGCTGGTTTGCTCCGCGCTGGTCTGGCGCACCGGACACTGTCCGGTGCACACCGGACAGTCCGGTGCCCCAGCCCGAAGCAGCCTTTGGCTGTACACAGCCAACTTCTCCTTTTCTTCTTCTCTCTGTTTCTAACACTTAGACAAATATATTAGTACACAAAACCAATGTACTAAGTCTTAAAAACATACCTTTACTTGTGATTTGCAACTTGTCCATCCATGGGCATAGATTCACATTTAAGCACTTTGTGTTGGCACTCAATCACCAAAATACTTAGAAATGGCCCAAGGGCACATTTCCCTTTCAGCTGGCGACTACCTTGGAGTCTGTTCTGATGATGCAGGTAGTGACACCGAGTGCCTGTAGCTTGCGAAGGCCGAGGATGACAGCTCCGTATTCTGCTATATTGTTGGTGCATCTGTCAGACTCTAAAGCAAAGCTGAGGCGTGCTGCATATCTGTGCTTGACCCCTGTGGGTGAGGTAATGATTGCAGTGTCGCCTGCCCCCGCATGGCACCATGCGCCATTGCACTGGATTGTCCACACCTTCTCTACGGACATGTTCGGCTGCGCTATTGGCCTAGTCCAGTCGACGATGAAGTCTGCCAGGACTTGTGACTTGATGGTTGTCCTGGGCTTGAATGTGATATGGTAGCCGGAGAGTTCGGCTGCCCATTTGGCAATCCGAACTGATTCCTCCGGGTTTCTAAACAATTCGCCGAGTCCCCTATATGAGGTGACCCGGACCTTGAACGCTTCAAAATAATGGTGCAATTTGCGCGAAGCCATAACAACTGCATAGGCGATTTTTTCCAGTTCCGTCATATTGCATTTTGATGTCGTGAGTACTTCGGAGACGTAATAAACTGGACATTGCTTGATCGTGCCCTCTCTGCCCTGCTCTTGAACCAGTGCTGCGCTGACCGCATGCGACGAAGCTGTGTTGTAGAGCAACAGGGGTAGCGAAGGGTTGGGGCTTGTAAGAATCGCCAACTCTGACAGGTACTGCTTTAATGAAGCGAAGGCCGCCGCCTGCTCTGGTCCCCATGCGAAGTCTTTTGCGCCGCGGAGTGTTTTGAGGAAATGGAGGCTTCGCTCTGCGGATTTGGAAATGAATCTGTTGAGGGCGGCCAATCTGCCTGTCAGTCGTTGGACGTCTCTGGCTGACTGCGGGGGCGTCATGTTGATGATGGCCTGGATTTTGGTCGGATTGGCCTCGATCCCGCGGTGCGACACCAGGTAGCCCAGTATTTTCCCCTGGCGAACGCCGAAGACGCACTTCTCGGGGTCTAGGCGAAGTCGTGCTTCCTGCATGTTCGCAAACGTTTCGGCGAGGTCAGCCAGATGGTCTTCCTTGCTTCTGCTGGCAACGACGATGTCATCCACATATGTGAATATGTTTCTGCCGACCTGGCTCTCGAGCACCGTTTTGGTGAGCCGAGAGAATGTGGACCCGGCGTTCTTAAGTCCCTCCGGTATTCTGATGAAGCAATACGTGCCGAAGGGTGTTATGAAACTGGTGCTTGCCTTGTCTTCCTCCTTCATATATATTTGATGGTAGCCGGAGAAGCAATCAAGGAGTGACATGACTTCGCACTCGGCCGCACTATCGACGATTTTGTCGATCCGAGGCAGCGGGAAGTTGTCTTTGGGGCAGGCCTTGTTGAGACTGGTGAAATCAATGCACATCCGCCATTTGCTGCTCTTCTTCTGTACCATCACTATGTTGGCGAGCCATGTAGGATAGGCGACTGGCTCGATAAATTTGGCCTCAAGCAGGCGATGTACTTCGGCCTTGGCGGCTTCTGTCTTCTCATCAGACATCTTGCGCAGCCGCTGTTTCTTCGACCTCACCGAAGGGTCGATTCCCAAGCTGTGCTCTATGATGGAGCGACTGACTCCGACCAGGTCGAGGGCGGACCAGGCGAAGACGTCTTTATTTTTGGACAGACAGCAGAGGAGTCTCTCCTCGTCATGCGGAGTGAGGTCTTCGCTGATGGTGACCGTTTGCTTGGGCATTGCTTAGTCGAGGGGGACAGTCTTGGTCCCATCGTTGCTCTGCAGCTGTGCCTTGTCGTGTTCTTTGGCGGTTGGGCTGGCAGACTCGGGGACCTCGTGCTGGGCCGTGAGGCAGTGTACGTTCCTTTGCCCAGGAACGAAGTCTCTTTCTATGTTGCGCGCGGCCTGCTGGTTGCCGTAGACTGTGATCGCGCCTTGCGGACCTGGGATCTTCATGCATAGGTAAAGTTCGTGAATGGCTGCCTCAAACTTGTTGATGGAGCCCCGACCCATTATGGCGTTGTACGGGTACACCATGTCGACGATGTCGAACGTGACTTGCTCACTTCGTGCATTGGGAGCTACACCGAAGGAGAGGGGTAGCTCTATTTTGCCGACAGGAAAGGTGCCCTTGTCGCCGAAGCCATACAGTGGGTTGTCCGAAGGCTTAAGCAAGTTGTGGCTGATACCCATGCGGTCGAAGGCATGGAGGAAAATGATATCCGCCTAGCTGCTATTGTCGACTAAGACTTTGTGCAGGTCCCAGCCTGCCACGCTGCAGTTGATAACCATGGCGTCGATGTGGGGTGCGCTGCGCAGGTCGACGTCTCGGGCGTCGAAGGTCAATGGCACATGGGACCACTTTGTCTACATGACTGGACTGGTGACGACGACGTGGTTGATGCTGCGGTAGTGGTCCCTCTTTTGTCGCTTCGTGTCGAAGTCGACACTGGACCCCCCAGTGATCATGTGAATGACTCTAGCTTATGGCTGATCGGCGAAGTCTTCTTGCTTTGGGGCCTGGGGGTGGTTGGGGTGGTGGATGTTTTGTTGTTGCGGGTGTGGAGGTGGGAGTGGGGGAGGTACGATTTGTACCTCCTGGTGGTGTTGGTATGCGTGGTGAGGTGGATGCGGGACAGGGCCATGGTTGTATGGCTGAGGGGGTTGTTGGTATGTGTGCGCGACAACTCTAGGGTTGTCGGCTGGTTGCGCCCGTGCCATCCTGTCTCTGGTGGCCTTCGTCTCTGGGCAGTCTCTTGTAGGGTGCGCGCAGTCTTCGCCGTGGAACAAGCAGTAAAATCTGCGCGGCTGCTGTGCACGTCCCCGGCCCCGACCACGAGTTTCGTTTCCGCGGCCCTGGGGGAGATATTCCTGGCGGCGGGGGGCCTCACCAGCGGGGTGCTGGTTGGCGATGTTGTGTACCTGCTGCTGACTTCGGCCGTCGCGACTGGAGTCTGCCTGCGAAGGCCTCGTCCACGTACGGCTGGACTGCGAAGGGTCTTTAGGTTTCCTCTGAGACTCGACTTTGCGCTGGTGGAGCTCTTCGGATCTAGCGTATTTTTCGAATAGCTGATACAGCTCCTGGAGGTTCCTGGGCGGATCTCTGATGCAGTGGCTGTAAAGGACGCCAGCCCTTAGACCACTGATGGCGTAGTGAATGGCGATTTGGTCATCAACCGAAGGCAGTTGCGACTTGAGAGTCAGAAACTTGCGGTAGTACTCTCGCAGAGTTTCTCTTTCCAGCTGCTTGCATAGTGAAAGTTCAGCCAACACGTCGGTGTCTGGGCGGTACCCTTGGAAGTTGAGCAGGAATTTGTCCCGGAGACTTCTCCAGGAGTCGATGGACAACGGGGGCAACCTGGTGTACCAGGTGAGGGCCGGGCCTTCGAGGGCGATGATGAATGACTTGGCCATCGTGGCGTCGTCCCCTCCGGATGATGCAACGATGACCTGATAGCTCATGATATACTGTGCTAGGTCAGTGCTGCCGTTGTACTTGGGATAGGTCCCTGCCCTGAAGTTGGCGGGCCATGGTGACACTTGCAGGTGTGGCGCCAGGGGACTCCGCTCATCGAGGTAGTTGACACCTTCGAAAGCTACGGCGTGCGAGATGGCGTGTTCGCGCTGAGGGATGAACAGGTCTTCGATTTGTGCGCGCTGTTGGAGGGGTGGGCCGTGTTGTAGACCGAGTTGGCCTTCGCGCTGCATGAGCGTGATCTCTTGCTCAAGCTCCGGAGCCTTCTGCTCTTCGTCGCGTATCATCTGGCGCACCTTGGCTTGCGCAGACACACATTGGCGCTTGGCCTCGAGGATCTCTTTTTGCTTCTGGAGGTTGCGGTTCTTGATGCGCAGGGCACGCAGCTGTAGCTATTCCTCTGCTGAAACGCCGATGACTTCGCCGTCCTCGGTGGCGTCCGCGCCCTCCGGTGGAGCGAAGCCTGGGGGAGGTTGCGGTTGTCCTCCGGAGCTGCAGGTGCGGAGACTGCCTTCGGGTGTGGGTTGTTCATTGCGCTGCCTCTTGCTTAGTGTGTCGTCTTCGCAGGCTTCTTGGTGGGTGGTGTCGCCGAGGGCCTTGCCCTTTTTCTCGGCCAGCAGCGCTGCCTTCGCAGCTTCGTCAACGGATGGGGCTACCTCCGAGCTAGCTCTCTTGGGTGCCATCGCGGGTGGTTTTTCGTAGCACGAACGGTGGGCGCCAAATGTTGGAACTTGCTCTCCCGAACAAGATGATCCAACGGGGGAGTGAAAGGGATGTAAACAAGGTTTTAGCTCAAGAAGGCAATTGCTCTGTTAATCTAGCCTTTCAAGGGCACAGTGCGGGGGTATTTATAGGTGCCTGAGTGCCCAACGTAATGGATTAAGGACGCATGTGCCCTCAGGCACCTAGGTCATCCTCGGAATATTCCCACAAAGCAGGGTTACAAACTGTCATTACAGAAAAGCCTTCACAAACCGGGCCTGTAATGCGCTCAGCCGCGCGGGGCCTGTTACAATGGGCCGAATTCTACGTGGGCCTTCGCGTTGGACGAGGCCGCGAGATGGAGCGACCTCGTCGTAGGCCTTCGTCTTGCAGCGTTTTGGACGAAGGGTGGAAACTGCAGACCGATTAGCCTCCGTTGGTTCGATGAGATCGGCGAAGGCATCGAGCGAAGGGTGGCGTCTTCGCCTTCGCCCCAACACACGGTGTCCATGCGGCTATCTTTAGTCGTGCGGCAAACAACGCCCAACCCCACCACGTGGGTAGCTCCGGGAAGTGTCGGACCCCTACGGTGTCAACGGTGGGTCCAGACCCCTACGGGAAGTGTCGAACCCCTAGATACACAGACCGGACTTCCTGGCGGGATTCAAAACCTCCACAGGTACAAACCAGATCCCTAGGACGGGTCCCGGACCCCTCAGGAGGGTCCGGACCACTCATAGTAGGGTCCCGGGACTCCAAGGAAAAGAATACCCAGGCCTTAATCAAGGCCAGGCGGGGGTACGGTGCTAACACGTGTCCGGACCATACCGCGAGCGCTCCCACTCCCCGCTCAGGTGGAGACCCGATGCTGCCACACAGCCTACTTCCTGTGACGTAAGCCAGTGGGCAGAGCCAGACGTAAGGCCTCTAGGCCGCGCATTTATTGCGGAGGAGGCATGCCGCCTGTCAAGCTGGCAGGTGATGTGCCGCCTCAGCATTAAATACGCCCTGTCTACTCCACTGACAAGCGATGTGCCGCCTCAGCATTTAATGTGCCCTGTTCGACCTGCTGACGGCCGGCGACCAGGCCATCCTGCAGGCGGCGTGCCCATCCGCTCCGGTGGCAGGCAGTACGCCCGTGCTACGGCATGCATTGTGCTCATCATCACTCGTACGTTGCCAGTGAAGCTTCCGCTGCACGCCGATACTACGCAGGCTACGGATATCAGGGCGCAAGGAGATTGCACTGGCGACCAACATTAGTTGCTTCAAGTAATACATTCGTTATGTCCCTGGGCTCGCATGTCGGGGCTCAGCACACTTGTACGTGCCCCCCTTCAACTATAAAAGGGGAGGCACGCAAAGTTACAACTCAAGCTCACTTAAGCTCACTCAGACACACTTAGACACAGCTCAGGCTCACAAGTTCATACAAGCTCTCAAGATCAATACATCACACAGTGGAGTAGGGTATTACGCTCCGGCGGCCCGAACCACTCTAAACCCTTGTGTGTTCTTGTGTTCGTTCATCGCTCAGCAGACAGTCAAAACGCTTAGGTCCCTCCTCATCTTAGGATTTAGGGCGGGTGCATTCCGCCACCCGGCCGGAGATTTCCTCTCTGACAAGATCCCTTTTAGACACAAAATAATTTGGAAATTGAAAGTTCCACTTAAGATCAAAATATTCCTTTGGTATGTGCAACAAGGTGCCCTACTAACAAAGGACAACTTATCTAAAAGAAATTTGGAAAGGTAGTCAGATTTGTTGCTTTTGTAATAGCAATGAAACTATTAACTATATCCTTTTTTTAATTGCCACCTTGCTAAAAGCATTGGGAGGGTAGTTCGGATATAGTTATCGGACTAAAAGCACCTACCTCGGTCCAACATAGGTTTCTCGGGTGGTTGTCTGGGGACTGTATAAAAGAAAGGCGTGTTATTTTAGTAGGTGCAACAACTTTATGTTGATCGATTTGGCGATGTTGAAATGATATTTGCTTCAACAATGCAAAATATAACTCTTTTTTAGAAGTTGTCTTTAGAGGAACATACTGGCTAAGGTCTTGAGGGTTGTTGTGGCCCGTGGAGACCAGAGATAATTTCTGTTTAGTGAGCTTAAACTTGGAGGTAGTAGCTATAAAGCTTTTCGCGAATAATGGATGGAAATATAATTATAGAATATGTCCTCCTTGATTAACGTACTACGCTCTGCAAGCTTTTTCCAGCAACAACTAGTTTTAGACCTATAATAATGTACGCTGTGTGCGAATTCGAAACCATAGAGACGGGAAGGTTTTTTCCATTATCTAAAGAAAATATCTCTAAAGTATTGGGCGATTCTTGTGTGGGTCCCAAACAAAAAAATCGATAATGTTGGTTATCTTATCTACTACCTTCGTTCTCGAATATTTGTCGTCGGATAGTTTATTTTTGAGCTAAAACACGACAAATAAAAAATAACGGAAGGAGTACATTAAACGGACGATCTATCTCGGTCTAAAACAGACTAGATGGCGTTTAGTAGCCGACGTGGCTGTCCACGTCGCCACGGGAGCGGGGGCGGACCTACATGTAACCCAGTGAGGGTATAGGCCCACCTCATTTGTCTATTGCAAGTAGCAGAGCATAAATTTTCACCATTAGATTTCCTACTCAGTCTAGCTTAAATGTTCAGGCTATGACATTTTAGTGTTAGTTGTTGGGAGTATGCCCTCAATCATATATTTATCCTAGGTCCGCCCTGCACGGGAGGCACACGCGTGAGTCGTGACTGACGCCAGCGACTGGAGCAGTTCGATCACGTACGGAGGCGGCGCTGGCGGAGAAACGAAAGGGACATTCAGAGACTCTGAAGATGAGGCATCTCAATATGGCCTAGCATGCTGATGCAAGCATTACAAGCCATGAGGTCAGTGTCCGAAGAAGCTTCCGAGCTCGTGCGCGGAAGAGGACATTCGCAGACTCTGATGATGTGCATATGGTAGGATTCTCCCATCGCATTCTAATCTTGATTCATTGGACTAACTACTACTACTACACATGGTGACTACCATCGAAACAGCGCAGGCTAATAATGTACAATCAGGGCAGAGCTTTCTGTCTATCTGTCTGATTTTGTCAGAGATTTGGGCTGACCCTTAGGCATGACATGTTTTGTAGAATTTTTTCCCCCATGAATTGATGTATGTAAGCGCGTAGAGTAATGACACGTGTCCTCTCTCTGGTGCTCGCACACGTTAGTTTGTTTATTGTTGCGGTGCGAAAGTTACACTGCATCTCGGCTATCTCCCGGTCCCAGTCACTGCGGCTGGAAGAAAAGTCCAAGCTCGACGAGATGGCTCGGGCTTGCAGCAGCTCGGCTCGACTCGGACTGGTTAGACGTTCAGAACGAGTCCGAGCGGCCTGTTTTTGTGGCTCGTGAAAAGAGCGAGCCAGCTCGGCTCGGCTCGATGCAGCTCGCGAGCTGGCTCGTGGCTCGACCCAACAACAATTTATTACATAAAATCTTAATTAGCATATAATATTAGTACCGAATAGACAATAATTTATGTTATTTGAGATTACTATACAAAATCTTAATTAGCATATAATATTAGTATCGAGTAGACAATAATTTATGTTATTTGAGATTACTATACAAAATTAATCTATTTTCTATATTATATTAGTGATATATCTATTTTACTAATTTAAAATATGTTATTTAAAATATTTTTAAGATTTTATATTATAATTTAGAGAGAAGATTTATATTTATGGCTAGGCTCGTTGGTTCGGCGAGCCGGCTCGCAAGCCCGGAGCGAGCCGAGCCGCTTTTCCGAGCTCGCCATGGTGGGAGCGAGCCGCAGCTAGCCGAGCTCGGCTCGTTTCCACCTCTACCAGTCCCAGTCCGAGAACAGACGAAATGGCTAAAACACACAACGTCCAGAGATCTTACAGGAAAAAAACGTGGAAATGCGAACAGAAATGAGAGCTTCAACACAGAAATCAAGCTAGATGGTCGTCGTTCTGCATGGCATAACAAAACTTCTAAGGACTGATTTGGTGGGTAGATACACTAGTACAAAGAAGCTTTATAGTGACGGTTGTAAACCCATTTTCACTGGTGTTTCTTAGAACTGTCGGCACTAGGAGCCAGTAAAAATCATCATTTTTATAAGCGGATAACTGAGGACCGCCAGTGGAAACGGTCGACGTAATAAATCCGCTAATAAAAATTATTTTTAGAAACATTAAACGGGTTTTTTAAAACAACAAAAAAATTATTTAAGGAGAGGACTCACCCCACCCACCTGTCTCCGTCGAAGTCGCAAGTCACGGCATTTTTCGCGCAATATTCGACGGCTACGCGGTTGTTAGTAATCGAACCGTCGACCTCACCCTTGCGCGTACCCTCCACTACCACTCCGTTTATGGCATGCATTGTGTCTAGTTTGTAGTTGTTTTGTCCACATATTACAACCATTTGAGTGTAAATTGCTTATTTGAGACTCTAAACGAATTCAAATAAAAAAGTTGTCAACTACAAAGTTGAATAACTTTTGAAATTCTACAACTTTTATTTTGACACTTTTTTCATCTGGGGTAGTTTGCAAAATTTGAATTTTAAATTTGACATACTTAGATTCATTTTTAGAACCGAAACGAGTTTAAATAAAAAAGTTGTCAACTACAAAGTTTCATAACTTTTAGAGATCTATAACTTATATTTTGGTGGTTTTGTCATACGAGGTCGTTTGAAAAACTCGAAAAATTAAGGATAAAAATGATTTCTAGTGGCGGATTTTTAAGAAAACCGCCACTAGAAATCGATTTCTACATGCGATTCCTTAAGAAAACCGTCACTAGAAATCATGGATTTTTACAGGCGTTTTTCTTAAGGAACCGCCACTAAAAATAGAACAGTCGGTTGATAAACAAATCCGTCTGTAAAAATATATCGTTCCATAGGCTTTGAGCCTTTTTCTACTAGTGAGATCACGAGGATCCACCAAATCAGCTCTAATAGTGTCCTAAACCCGTTAACCACGACGGTGCAGAGAACATGTTCTCACTGGAAACTAGTAACTCGTTCGCGCCCCGCGCGAGTCTTTAACTGATGCTGTTTAAAGAATTAAAAGAGTGTTGCATTGTTATACTCGGTGACAAATAAGGTTAGCTCACAAATAACAGTTTAGAAATAAGTTTAGAATCAATATGTTTAACTATGGGGTCATCTCCTTTCCTGCAAGATTCTCAGAAAGAGCATCACTACCCTTTACGTACAACTTCCATCTTTCCATGTTTCTGCCTCAGCAGTGTAGGATTTGAAAAGTCTTTCAACTTCTGAGAAACTATTTGGAACAAAAATAAACGAAATCAATGTACTCTAAAGGGGAAAAAAGGTTAACAATGGTGTTGCTAGAAGCCTAGAAGGCTTAATTGCATGGCAAACTCAATCACAAATAGTACCTGATGTTTATAAAGAAAGAAAGTAGCTAACATATCCGTAGGCCACAGCTAACGATCCTATGGACTAACAAAGACCATTGCCATAGTCAAACTACAGGACAAAAAGAAACTTAGTTTCAGATCACCTACTGCATTAGACATTTGAGACCACCAAATGAAAAATGAGTTTTTTATCCTGTCAGCTTAATTAGAGAAGACATAAAGAACTCGGTGCTCAGTTCATGGAAACCTAATCCAATTTGAGAGTGGAATCTTACCTGAAACAGTAAAAATGGAATATTCATTGTTTGCACATAAAACAAAACATGACACTCTATCAACTTGGACTGATGAAGAAAAAGAAAAGGCTCATCGAATGACAAATAGACTTAACATGGATAATTGAACAATGGAACATAGCCATTGGATCGTGGGCTTTTTCCCACCCTAGGAAACCCCTGAATTGTGCACTTCTCAGTTCTCACCCCTTCCTCATATTCAAATGAATACTAAAAATAGATAAATTTTTTAATTCCAACTATTTTCCCTAAAAAACTTAGCAAGCAACTACTACCAAACTGTAATGTGCTCTGGTGAATTAAAGTGAATTAAAATGGTGTGCAGATGTTAATACTACTCAACTATTATCAGCTTGGTTACTTGTAAACACGTTACAACTCACTCTAGAAGCTAATAGATATTCTAGATACCATGCATAGTACGTACACTAAACTACTTATAGACAACATAATAGACTAACAGATATAATCGGAATGCATGAATGATCCTTTATGCTATAAGTGCAAGGAATTGGTCAAATGGCTACTAAGTGTCATTCTCTTAGGAAGCTAAGGTTGTTTGGTTTTGGTATTCCAGAACATCGTTTCTTTGGAATAGATATTCTTGATAACAAAGGACAGGATAGGTTGGTTCAATTGCTATTATTAAAATGCTAGAAAGTGAACCAAATGAAGAGAGATTAGATGAAGAACTAAATAATTTGATCCAAGATAAGTGGGACTTTGGGGTGAGGAAGATGGACAAGTATGAATACATAGCTTCTTTCCCTGATAAATGTTCTTTAGATACCTTTGCTAGAGTAAGTAGTCTTGAGATGCCTATATACAGGTTCGGAGTGAAGATCTCTAAATCCATGGTGGACCTAAAAGCATCCTCTATGCTGAAGAGCATATGGGTTGGAATTTTCAATATTCCTAACATTGCTCGGGAGGAAGGAATTGTGAAATAGATATCTAGTGATGAGGACATCACTCATATATATACAATGCACGGACTGATAACACGAGCACATGCATGACAACTTATCTCTAAGTTTGTTCTAACCTAGTCAATTGTCTTTTAGAGCTTACGCTTGGTGCCTTGCATGTTTTGATGATTAGGAATTATGGAGAGGACAAGCAAGGACTTGGGAAGGGACACAGTGTCAAGGAGAAGCTAGGATGTTTACAACAAGAGGAAGCCAAGTCCAACTCAACTTGCTCTCCACCTTGGAGTTCAGGACCAATCTGCACTCAAAATGGTGCATCCGAAGTCCATTTAGGTCATGCTTTATATGGATGGAAAGGTAAAGAGATAAGCTTTCCAACCTAACTAGAACGACACAAAATTTCTTTAGAGTCAACGGAAATCAACAAAATAAGTCAGCATCCAGATTCTGTTTCGGTGTTGGTTTAGATTTGTCTTGGTTTAGTTTTTTGATCCTTTGCATCTGCTGCCATCCCATAAATTCAATATTTAAAATAGATTCCATCATTTTTCATCTCATCATCTTGTTTTCATCACATTAGTTTGTGTCTAGTTTTGTATTTTGAGCATAAATCTCGCATACAAACTGATGAGGACATCCTCCACTATTACCCGTTAGCAAAGACGCAATTGGCCCAGTTGGCCCAATTGTAGTCGGACGGCGACCGTGTGAGCCTCAGAATTATCCCACCTCGCTTAACTTGGGAGGAGGAAGCCACTTTAAAAGGGAAAGCCACCCTTCCCCCATTGGACTAGTCTTTTGGGGCGATTGGGCCTTTCCCTGAGTTGGGTGTGCTTAATGAACTGTTGGGCTCCGAGCAACCCTAATTTGTTGGGCCTCGGCCAACCCCACCTGGGCTGGGTGTATCACAAACTCAAAATTTAGTGTTATTGTACTTTCTGGAAAGCTTAGAAAATTCTTTGTAACTTTCTTATTTACGATATTGGAAGTAAAATTGTTTGTGACCCTAAAATTTTGGATCAGTCTGTATTTCGGGGTCAATACCTCCCACTTACTTTAAACTAAAGAGGCATTCCATATATCTAAAAGAAAGAGAAAAAGGAGAGCTACAACTTTCGTGTTGTGAGTTTTTGCATTTGAGATCGTAAATTTGCTAAATTCACTAGTACAGAGAAGCTCTATAGTGGCGGTGGTAAACCTATTTTTAGTGGCGTTTATCGTAACCGCCAGTGCTAGGGGCCAGTAAAAATCATCATTTTTACAGGCGGGTAACTGAAGACCGCCAGTGAAAACACTGGCGGTCGGCGTAATAAAACCGTCAGTGAAAATCGATTTTCACTGCCGGTCGACGTAATAAAACCGCCAGTGCAAATCGTTTCCAGGAAACATAAAACAGATTTTAAAATAGTAATAAAACCACTTACATAAAATTATTTTAAAACAGTGCAAGTCGCGGCATTTTTCGCGCAAAATTCGCGCAAATCGTTTCCAGGAAACATAAAACAGATTTTAAAATAGTAATAAAACCACTTATATAAAATTATTTTAAAACTGTGCAAGTCGCGGCATTTTTCGCGCAAGTTAGTTTGCAAAATTATTCGACAACTTTTATTTTGACACTTTTTTCATCCAAGTTAGTTTGCAAAATTTGAATTTTAAATTTTACATACTTAGATTCAATTTTTGAGAACCGAAATGAGTTCAAATAAAAAAGTTGTCAACTACAAAATTTCATAACTTTTAGAGATCTACAACTTTTATTTTGGTGGTTTTGTCATACGAGGTCGTTTGAAAAACTCGAAAAATTAAGGATAAAAATGATTTCTAGTGGCGGTTCCTTAAGAAAACCGCCACTAGAAATCGATTTCTACAGGCGGTTCCTTAAGAAAACCGCCACTAGAAATCATGGATTTCTACTGGCGGTTTTCTTAAGGAACCGCCTCTAAAAATACGATTTCTAGTGGCGGTTTTCTTAAGAAACCGCCACTAAAAATAGCACAGTCGGTGGATAACCGGATCCGTCTGTAAAAATATATCGTCCCGCAGGCGTTGAGCCTTTTTCTACTAGTGATTGTCAGTTGAAGTTAGAGCATAAAATTTGTAGCAGATAGACGAGAATTTTTTTGATACTCTTGTGTGTTTCTTATTTTTGCGGCACTTTTGTGGAAAAATATAATATAAAAGGCAAGTGCAAGAAAAAAGCAGCACAAAACAAAAGAAAAAAGAAAATAAAAAATTAGAAGTGCTTGTATCCATTGTGTTTTTTGTGCTTCCTTAAACTAGTTCTAGAAACACCATTGATCTGTGCAACTCTGTGATTATTGTTTCTTCCAACTTGTTCCCTTGTTGTATCTAGGTCCTTGTTACCTCCTGTGTGTCTTACTCCAAATATTCTAATACATTTTTCTAGACTAGCAACTAGGACGAGTACTTCGAACACTTATTCAGCATTGCTATCTATTACTGACTTGTGTGCTATAGATATATCTTTAGTGAGCCTTTCTAAATCTCCACATTTCTCTCGAGCGAAACGGGTTATGTTTTGTCGCGGTTTCTTTGGAAATGCTAAAATCAGATGTTTGATTGGAGCAATTCCCAGTCCAGTGTGGAGGACTTGTTTTATAATCAAGAATTCATCAAGTGCTAGGGTTCTAATAAAAGGAGCTTATAATCTGTAGCAAACAAGCAAGAATTTTTTTGATACTCTTGTGTGTTTTTTGGTTTTTGCGGCATTTTTATCAAAAGAAGAGAATCTAAAAGGCAAGTGCAAGGAAAAAGCCACACAAGACAAAAGAAAAAAATAAATTAAAAAAAATCAAAAGTGCTCGTATCCATTGTATTTTTGTGCTGCCTTAAACTAGTTCTAGGAACACTATTGATATGTGCATATCTGTGATTATTTTTTCTTTCAACTTGTTTTCTTGTTGTATCTAGATCCTTGTTATCTTTTGTGTCTTACTGTAACTGTTCTAATACATTCTCTTTAGGTCAGCAGCTAGGACGAGTACTTTGAACACTTATTCAACATTGTTATATGTTACTGACTTGTGTGTCACAGATATATATTTAGTGAGCCTTTTCAAAGCTCCACCTTTCTCTCGAATAGAACAAGTTACATTCTGTCGAAGTTTCTTTTGAAATGCTAGAATCAAATGTTTGATTGGAGCAATTCCCCGTCCTATGTGGAGGACTTGTTTTGTAATCAAGAATTCATCAAGTGCCAGGGTCCTAATAAAAGGAGCTTATTCCATGTCTTTACAGTGCTATGTTGATTTAGTAGGCATGCATGGTTTGGGCCATTTGAAGGAATCGTAACAAAATGGCGGTGGAGAATATGTTTCCTAGCTGTACAACTATTATCTTGTATGATGTGATTTCTTACCTGCATTATTGGGGAACACTAGTAAAAAAGTAGAGGAGGTGCCGACCCTTGAAATGACGGTGGATTCCATGAAGATGTGGCTGCAGAAATTATTCAAACCAAGGCGTGATGTTGTGTCTGATATAGCTGTTATTTGATGGTCCGAGTGAGTAGTATGTTGTTCTGTTGGTCAGGCCAGTAGTTAGTTGCTGACAATCAAGTCCAACTTTATAAATCCAATAACAAATAGCATTGCTTTATTTTATTTTCTCCATTCAACAAGAAAAAGAATTTGTATAGATCACGGTAATAATGCGCGGACACTGTGCTTGTTGACTATAAATTGGAATTTTTACAGAACCACTTGTACAACCTTTTGCAATGACGTATGCGTGCAAACGCAATTTTTTTTGCAGGTGTACTTTAAATTTTGATTTCATAATGTGAATGTACGCACACAGTAAATCAAGGAGCTCGGCTTTTTGTGTGTGGATATTTTATACATCTCTTCTCTCAAAATTAAGAAGTGGTTTCCTAATTCCATAGCCGTTGTTGGGCCAAATGAACTGCGTTCTTTTTTCCTGACAGCCCAAATTATCTAGACTCCTTTTCTTTTCTTCGGTCGAAACCTCATTGTTTCTTCGCCCAACCAGACCTTTTCTCTTCTACTCCCAAATCATCCCACCCCGGCCCATCTTCAAATCCTTGCATGGCTCATAGTTGATCTGTTCGGTTAAGAGCATAATACAACAAAATACACATGCTCTGGCACTGGCAGCACAATACAAATTTTCACAGAGCAGATTTTGTTCGGTTAAGACTTAAGAGCACAATAAAACACAGGGGCCATGCATTAGAGCCGTCCAGCACATATTAGTGTCGTCCAGGCGTCCAGCACAAATATCCAGCAGACCAGCATATAGCCTCACAGGCTCACACAGTCACAGCACAGGAGACATACCCAGCACAGCAGTGAGCAGGCTAACATACATCACTCGGCAGCTAGAAGCCTAGAAACTTAGTCCATCCTCTCTCCTTTTTTCCACATAATAAACAACTTAGCCCATCCTCTCTCTTTGGTCCATCCTGAAAGTCAAATATAGTAAAAGCAAGATAACTGACACGAAGAACAACATGAGCAAATAACAACGACACTGCAACATATATAGGACACATCCAACACGGTCACTGTTTAGTTTTCCTCTACAGTGTTGCTTGGCGAATGGCGACGAACGAATAGTCCTGCAAGTTGGGCCGGGCCGTGCCGACCCGGCACGGGCCCATCATGCTTCGGGCTTAAATATTTCGGGCCGTACTAGCACGGATTTCTTTTGGGCCGAGCTAAATCATGCTCACCTCCTAAAATATAGGCACAACACAACGGGCTTTCATCGGGCCGTGCTGGCCCAAGCCTGACCCGCAATTAATCATCATATGACTAGGTCAGATACATAAACAAGTCCAAATCTCTCAGGCAACAGAAACAACAACACACAAAAATACAGAAACAAGTCATTTATTTAAATAAACATTTACAATAAATTAGACAACACAGTTTGATTTTATTGATTCTACAAGGTAAGAATGACCCTAAACATGAAAGACCCAGGGATCAAAAAGGAAAACAATAGAGCAATATGATGAAAACAAGCAGCATGGTGTACTAGAGTTGCCTGCTCTACCTCGTCGGATTTGGCGTCGCTGTCGAGCCACAGCTGAGCGGTGCTCATCCATTTCCGCTTATCGCCGTCGTCGGCCTTGGCCTCCGCGTCTCCGCCTTTCTTGGCGGCCTCATCCTTCAACTCGTCGATCACTGCAGGCCACGGCGCATGCACCACCGCATCAGCGAACCAGGTGCGGAGAAGAGAGACCACAACACGCGCGCGCATATATACGTAGGAAGGAAGGAGTACATGAAAGGACAGCAGGAGACCACTTCTCAGTTCTCACCATCGACGAGGAGACGCACGCAGAGCTGGAGCTCGCGCCTAAACACCTCGATCTTCTGGCGCTCCTCCTCGAGGCTCCTGATGCAGGACTCGATCTCCGCCGGCGCACCCTTGGCGGCCGCCATCCCTCCGGCGCTCCGCACGACGAATAGCCCGAGGTCCAGACCCAGATCCAGGCCCATTCCGATGCCACCGACGTCCAGCCCCACAGATCCATCATCGGCGCTCGGCGGTGGCCTAGAACCTAGAGGAGGGAAGGACCGGAGGGAGGAGGAGGACGGAGACCGGAGGAACCGAGGAGCCGCGGCTCTTGCAGTCGCGCCGTCGGGACTCGGGAGTGGACGAATGAAATGAGCGTGAGGGTTACGACGCGCGTGACTGCGTGAGTGCGTGAGAAACCCTAAAATGTGTCGGGCCGGCTCGAGCACGGCCCACTATGGCGTGCCGGGCTACTTGGGTCGTCGGGCCGACAACCAGAGCACGGCCCAGTCCGCGTAACGTGTTGTGCTGGCCCGAGTAATTTTTGGTGGTGCTGGGTTGGGCTTCGTGCCACTAATTTCGTGCCGGGCTCGTGCTGGCCCAGCAGGCACGGCCCAAACCTACAGGACTACGAACGAAGGCTGCACGGTGGTCGTCGAGCGTCGGCTGGTGGCGATCGAGCGAGGCCACTGGTGGCCGGCCGGCTGCGGCTGGTGCCTAGTAGCGCGCGGTGGCCGCCATGAGGCGGCGACCGATGGTGGCTGTTGCTGTGGCTGGGCGCTTGGCTAGGGTTCGCCTGAGTCCCGTGCTGGCGTGATGTGAGGTGGGAGCGCTGGGGAGACTGAGTCTCATGGGACACAACGGGAGCTACAGTCATTTTCGGCGGCCAGGAACCGCCGAAAATAAGGCCTTTGTCGCCGAAAATAAGCTATTTTCGGCGGCCTTAGGCTTATTTTTGGCGGTTCCTGGCCGCCAGAAAAAATCAGCTGAAAATAAGCCTTTATTTTCGGCGGCCAGCTGCTTAGCCACCAAAAATAATTGTTGACTATCGACGGCTGACACGTGGCCGCCGGAAATAAGCTATTTCTGGCGGCCCGCTACTTATTTTCAGCGGCCTACTGAGGCCGCCGAAAATTAATAATTTCAGACAAATTTTTTTGAAAAAAATGCAAAAAATAACAGAAAATTCATCAACATTATAATCACAATAAAATGACAGAAATATAAATCCACAATTGCACAATTCACAAATAGTCCACAATATAAAGTTGGAGTCCATTACAACATCCGAGTTCACAAATAGTCCATAATACATAAAGTTCACAAATAGTCCATTACAACGCACAATTCGGCACAAAACTAAACCATCACATATCGGGGTCGTTGGAGTTGTGACCACTACCTCCAGAAGCGAAAAACTCGTTGACGAAGTCGTGTAACGGGTTTGGATTCTAAAGAAAAAAGAAGACATTAATAACGGCAGTGTTTACATGCATGACCACTATTCAAATAAGTTGTTTGTCAAACTAACCTCTCCTGGAGTAGCTCCCTCTCCTGCAATAGCTCCTCCTGGTGCTGGTATCACCGGTGGTGGTGTGTTGTGGCCCATGACCCCGGATCCCTACAAAATCAAGTTTAGTCAAGATTTGAAAGGTTGATACAAACGACAAGTCTTAACTAAATTGAAGCACCTGAGGTGGAGGTGGCGGAGCATGTAATCCCCACTGAGGCATCAGCGGCTGAAATTGAGGGAAAACAAATGATTGCTGCTGTGCCTGCTGTGGAAACCAAGACTGTTGCAAAAATAATATATTAGTTACAGAACCAATATCGAGCGTGTTGAGAATAAATAAGACACTCACGTTCATTGCTTGTTGCGCCTGTGCGTTGTAAGAAGTCATGTACTCTGATTGCTGTTGGAGGAATGTCATTTGTTGTTGCCGCAGCTCTTCACGAAACTTTTCTTGCTGCTCCCTCATAGCGTCCGCCATGCTAGATACAACTGTAGCTGTTGTTGTGGGAGCTGCTTGAGCCAGTGAGCCGTGACTAGGCTGATATGTGATGTATGAGCATGATGGGCTAAAAGGCCAACTCTACAACTAGTGGCTCATGTGTTCCCGGTTTTCGGTTTAAACCGAATAAAATATCTGAACACCGAAATTAGTTCTGTTTCTGCATGTTGGTAACCGAAAAATAATTCGGTTTGTCTGGTTTCGGTTTTTTTATTTCGGTTCCGATTATTTCGGTTTTTATGCCCAATCCTGGTGTCTCGCATCCGCTTCATTTCTTCTATCTCCCTTGAGCTCAGATCTCTCTCTCCATTCTCTCTCAGCCAAGCCAGTGCACCAGGGCAAGGCTAATCTCTACTACTCTATAAGCCTTCAATGTAGGCGTCCACAACCGTGCGCCAGGTTCTGCTGCGCAATCCTCTCCCTCCGCACCTCATCGCACGGATGAGCTCCCACCACGCCTACGCCGCTCTCAAGCGTCTCCCCCACCGCGCCATTCCATCCATGGTGGTCGCCTCTCAATCGCCTCCCCCACCGCGCCATTCCATCCATGGCGCGCGGTTGTGTCCGTGCAGTTAGGAACGCCTCCCCGACCGTGCGAGATCTTCAATCAGTGCCTCCCCCACCGTGCCTATAGTGATGGAGATGCGCTGCCACCAAGCCAGAGCCGCTCTCAATCGCATCCCCCACGGCGGTAGATCCACAAACCCACACCCTCCTCCACGATCGTCAATCATGCCCTGCCCCTCAATAGCCGCCCGCGCAACCTCCTCCGCCTACCCTGCCTGAGCTGCCTCGCCCCTGCCCTACAACCGCTGCCACCTGAAGGATCTGCAGCGGTGGCAAGGAAAGCCATCGCCGCCACATGGGACGAGCGGTAGGCGGCGATTGACAAGCACGCAATCCCCCACCCATAGAGGTCTAGTCGTCGCTGCTACTTTGACCCCCTTCGCCGGCGACGAGAACCACCAAGTAGGCCCTCCCCTTGGCCTTCCTTTCATGTTGCAGTAAACAGTGTGGGCAGATGATAGCCTGCTGTGCGCGCTGTGCCTATCGTAGTCATGCGTGGGGGAGGCGAAGGACAAGATGGCGGCCACGGGTGCCACCAATGTCAACCTCTCTGTGCTGCTCATGCAGGATTCATCGTTTTGCACAACATCGCTGCCACTTCGTGTGCTGCTCGAAGCTGGAGTGGATGGGGCTCTCATTGTTCAACATATTAATCATATCTCATTTTGTTGAACAAGGTAAGATTTTTTTTCTTGCATTGATCCATTCCAATCCGAGGCCACCTGAATTAGTCATATGATTATATCAATAATTTATTTTATTCCCGCTTTTTATAGTGTGTTGAAGAAATACACATCCAAGTTCATTGGTTGTTGTCTTGCGAATCTTGTAGACGATGGAACTATAATTAAACAGCTTCTGACACAAGTAGACACTTGGAATTTTCTTTTAACACAAAAGGGTTGATACATTATGCTATTTTCTAATATGCAAGGTGGTTGATATGATTCCACACCTAAAAACATGACATTGTGCGGGTCGGTGTGCCACCGCCTGTAGGGTGTTCGAGGAAAATGCCAGTGAAGGATGTGGTTCCGTTGACTAGCATGGTGTATATTGGATTTTGGAAGACAATCTCACACCTGGATCTGAGTGTCTTGTTTATACTTTTGCATTTTTTATGTGGTCATATTATAATATGATTTAATACATCTTGCATTAGTCTTTATAGTATAGGACTGTAAATTCATTTTCTGTGTCCTCTATAAAATTGTCTGTAATTCTTTGTTTGAGATCATTGGAAAAGACTCCTTATCTACCTGGTTATGAGAAGAAAAATAGCTATACTGCATGATTGATTATTGGAAAATAATCCAAAGAAATTAACATATGTTAGCTATAGAGTTTTCTGTTTTTGTATTTTTCATGTTTGAGATTCATCTTGTAGTTGTTCGTTGCAATTTATGTTTTAAGAGATTGTGCGAGTGTTCTTGGTGTTGTGGTTGAGTTCTTGCTCTTGTGTGTTTTGTCTCCTCTCTCCCTCTTGCGCTCTTGGAAAATTGTAACTCCCATCAACCTGTGTATGGATAGCAAGATACTGTGATATGTGAAGATCTTTGTGAGGAATTGACTATAGTGTAAGTTGTGGTCTCAAGTTGATCATTGGATCACTTGTGAAGGGTTAGGTGCAACCCTTGTCCTTTGGACACCACAATGGGGATGTAGGCTCTTCGAAGTTGAACCTTGGTTAAAAAATCACCGTGTCTTGTGTTCATTACTTTATGCACTTTGTTTTTCCTTCTCCCACTCTAAGTTCTTGATCTTCACTTGATATGGCCCTTGAACTAATTCTGTAATCAAGTTGGGCACCAAGTGCAAGAACTTCTCTCTTCTCTTACATTCATGGATCTAGTTTTGATCTAAGTTATAATTTGAGATTCAAGTTTGTATTAAGTTGTGAATTTTTAGGTGTCACATATTCACCCCCTCTGTAGGTGATTATCAAGCCGGTTACACGTGGTCGCTTTCTGGTTGGATGGTTCGGTCGGTATTGGTCGTAATTTGAAAGTCGCCTAGAGGGGGGGGGTGGATAGGCGAAACCTGAAAATTATAATTCTAAATCCAAACTAGATCCCTTGATTAGTGGTTAGAACAAGATTCACAATTATCGGAGTATAAAACTAAATCCTTTGCTTGCAACGAGTATTGTTTTCAAAGAGTGCGGAATTTAATCAATAGCAATACTACTAGAAGTGGAGAATAATGCAAGAGGGCTTTAGACAAGAAGAGGATAAACACAAGTTCTTTCTTGCAAGGAGTTGCTTCTCTAAATGAGAATTTAACTTGAAGCAACACAAAAATAATATTAGCAAAGAGTAGCGCAAGAGAACTTAGAAAGGGAGAGAACAAACAAATCACAAGCAATAAACACAAGGGACACAAGTGATTTGTTTCACCGATGTCGGCGTTTCGAGACCGGGGGGTCCCTAAGCCGACGAGTGAATGTGCCGCGTGCCCCAGCCCAGATGGGTCGAGCGCGTGGGCGAGCGCGAAGGGGGGAAGCGAGGTGGCCGGAGACGGGCGTGAGAGAGGTGGAAATCCCGCGACCTTCGTGTTCGTCCCGCGCCCAGGTCGGGTGCGCTTGCAGTAGGGGGTTACAAGCGTCCACGCGGGTGAGGGAAGCGAGCGGCCCCAAGAGAGCGCCTGTCTCGTCCTCGTCCCCGCGCGGCCAACCTTCTCTAAGAAGGCCCTGGTCCTTCCTTTTATAGGCGTAAGGAGAGGATCCAGGTGTACAATGGGGGTGTAGCAGAGTGCTACGTGTCTAGCGGGGGAGAGCTAGCGCCCTAAGTACATGCCAATGTGGCAGCCGGAGAGATCTTGGCACCCAGCTGGTGTGATGTCGTGGCTGTCGGAGAAGCAACGGAGCCTGGCGGAGGGACAGCTGTCGGAGCGGTTGAGTCCTTGCTGACGTCCTCCTGCTTCCGTAAGAGAGCTGAGAGTCGCCGTCGTCACAGGGCTTGCGGGGCGCCATCATTGCCTATCTGGCGGAGCTAGCCAGATGGGACACCGGTCTTGTTCTCTGCGGCCCGAGTCGGCTCGGGGCAGGGTGATGATGGCGCTTCCTGTTGACGTGGCTGGCCTGCGCCCTAGGTCGGGTGACGTGGAGGCTCCTCCGAAGCCGAGGTCGAGTCTGTCTTCCATGGCCGAGGTCGAGCCCGAGCCCCTGGGTCGGGCGAGGCGGAGGTCGTTCGGCAGAGGCCAGGGCGGAGTCCGAGCCCTGGGGTCGGGCGAAGCGGAGATCGTCGTCTTCCGGGGCCTAGCCCGAGTCCGAGCCCTAGGTCGGGCGGAGCGGAGTTCGCCGTCTTCCGGGGCTTAGCTGTAAACCCTAAAATATAAGTTTAAGAAAATTATAATTTTTTTATTGGAAGAATAAAAATTAGAGTTGATGAGTTATTTTTCTTTCATGCATACAAGCATTTAGCTAAATGGATAAAATAGTGAAAAAAATAAATAAATAAAATTTAATTATGCATCATGCTGATTTTTGAATGTGTATCTAGTTTTATTTAAAATCTAATCTTAGACTTGAAATTCATATCATAGTTGAATATAGTAATCCAAAAAAATTTCGAAATAGAAAATTAAAAAAAAGGGAAAGAGCATAATTGTGTAAGGACCAAAATTGCTCAGCCCATCACCTAATCCCATTCCGTCGGCCACAGCACGTCAGCACCCCTCCAAAATCCTTTTCTTTATTCATTTGTAATCCTTTTCTTTATTCATTTGCCATAACCTGTGTCACCATATATCAGCATGACATAAGCATGCAAATTAACGCAGCCGTATAAGTCTTATACGTATACCGGCCGCGAGAAACCAACGTTGCCAATTTCACAGCCGGCTGATCAGTGGGGCTCCCGGGACTGGGTCCTCTTCTTTCGCCCTGGGTGGCTTGCATGCTGCTAGTCGCCTGTATTGCCGCCATATCCGTTAGATTCGTTGGGATTCCAGGGGAAGTAGTTAAGATTTGATCATCACCCTGCTTATTAGTAAACACCGCGCATCCCGTGCTCTTGGAATCTATACACAGCCTCGTCGAGTCGTCCCCTTTTCCCCTCCTCTCCATCGTTGCCACATAATCCACGCCAGCACCCGATGCAGCCTCGGCACGTTCTCCTCTCCATCGTTGCCGCGGCCGCCTGGGGTCTCGCCGGGAAAAGTGGTCCGCTGCGGATGCTCCTGCGTGGGGGTAGCCCTGCTCGCCCGGCGTCCCCAACCCTGCGTACAGCGCTGGCGCTGTTCCTCTTCTCCTCCCTGTTCGCCCAAAGTAGTGCGCCGTCGTGAGTGAACCCCGTCCATCCGTCGATTAACCACGATTCCTCGACGGAGCTGGGTACCGCGCTGCTGGGTGGGCACCAACGGTGAACTCCGTCCGCGCCGCTGTCTCATCCTCTGGCGCGAACTCGCGGGACTCGCCGTCGCGTGTGGCTGGACGTGTGGTAGCTCGGTGCGGCGGCTGTTCTTCGCCGGGATATTAGCCGGACTCGCACCGCGTAGGGGTCCACCATCGCGCGCCAAGAGCACCGTGCGGGCGTGGCTGATTTCCCCCAGGCAGGAACTTCACCTCCGAACTGACCACGGCGCATGGACCTCGGGTGAGAACCCTTAGCCGCTTCTGTTTAATTCATCCATGCTTGTAGTACTCTGTAGGCTAGGATTTCAGGGCTCTGACGACCGGTGCGTCGTGGGCTGGTGATAATGTTTAGTGGGCGCTGCTGTTCTGGGAGCTCGCTGCGCCATGGTGGCCCTCGGACGCTCCCTGGACTGCCTTGCGAGGCGAGAGGATTGGCGAGGGAGGTTGAAGATGGACTGGGCGCCGTAGATTGAGAATGGGTGGTCCCGATTAGCTTAACTTAACGCTTCAGATGAACGAATCTAGGGCGCTGGTTCGTAGACGATCGGTTAGATTTGATCATGGCGTGAATCACTGCTGATCGCTGATCTCTGATCGGGCGGCAGTAGAAACGTACCGGTTCATCTTTTAGCAGATGTAATCGTGGCCCTTCGGTTCAGATCGGACGGCCAGAACTGTTCCGATACCCCCCTTCGGCTGTGGCATTTTGTGTAAGAGTCCCTGGACCTATTGCTAATCAGCCCGCCATCCGCGGAAGTTCAAAAAGAATTACGATTCAGTCCTTTTTATTCCGGATAGGTCCCTGTCCTTTAGGAAAATTGAATCTGACGTCCTACTATTGGCCAGAAAATTATTATTAAACATAAAATTTATCCATAAACTTGTTTAATTAATAACTTTCACATTTTAACTCCGTTTTGCCCCGTTCTAATTGCGTTGGACCCGTATTAACATTGACTACGCCATAGTAAAATTATTTTACCATGTAACATGTTCTCAAAAATAAATAATTAATTTGTCCAACCCATGGTTATTGAATTAACATGTTTAATGTGAGTTACTATGGGATTTTAATTATGATCATCTACTGGAATATGATTCTATTATAACTAAGATTAAAAGTTGAGTTAGCTACATCTTTTCTCACATGACTTATTTTAATCACCATAATATATAGTTTTATTGATTAATCACTTAGAACCTGGTAAATCATATCTCCTTAACCACGACTCGATCTTAGTGGTTCTCGATCCCTCGATTTCGTTACGACGCGTAGATCATTATTATTCGGTTTGTACTTATGTTTGGTGTGATGTTAATTTTGTCTATACCATGTCTGTTTGTATTGCTACGACTAGCGCGAGGACACGTGTCATCTGAAAAGCAAGTTGGTACCTGGAATCTCAAGTGCCAGGCAAGTTGTGCCCTTGATCACTTCTTTTACCCACTCATGTTCTAATTAATCATAATGATCTGCATAGGTTAATTTTGATGGGACCTAATAGGTTACCCTAGTTTGTTTATCCTGAATACCTTGTTTAACCCCTGAATCACTTGGGTAGTTCTGCTACTGCTTTATATGGATTTGGGTTAATATTTCATTATATCTATGTTCCAATTATGTTGTTATTTTATTTATGTTCATGACAAGATCATTAAATGTTAATTGGAACATAGAGCTTAACTTGAGAAACACGTGCCACCACAAGGGTTTATGGACGCCCTTGGCTGACTAATTAGGAAAGCTAGTGGAGGACTACCTTACCCGAAAGGGGCAAGGGCAGTAGGGGAGTGGTCAGTGTAGGGAGGACCTCGGGAGGATTTTGCTGCGATGGCGGTCCTGCAAGGGATTCCTGCATTGGAGCTTCCCATAAACTGTAGCGGGTTTTCTGAAGCTAGTGGAACTTTGTAAAGGCCTCGTAGTGTTACCCTGCCTCGCCTCCTCGGTAGAGGTGTATGGGAAGTCGCGATCCCTTGGCAGATGGGTAACATGACTTGTGGGTAAAGGGTACCACCTCTGCAGAGTGTAAAACTGGTATACTAGCCGAGCTCACGGTCATGAGCAGCTCAGGACTCTCTGATGATTAATTTATGGAACTAAATTCAATTTGTCATATGCATTGCATCGCAGGTGATGTTGTTACTTTTGTTCTACTACTTAATTGGGTTGGTATTTACTTATACTTAGTAATTGCTAATAAAATTTTGACCAACTTTAAAAGCAATGCTCAGCTCTAACCATCCTCTTTGGTAAGCCTTACACTTCACGTGAGCTCCCACCTTTGGCGAGTTCATGCACATTATTCCCCACAACTTGTTGAGCGATGAACGTATGTGAGCTCACTCTTGCTGTCTCACACCCCCCCCACAGGCCAAGAACAGGTACCGCAGGATGAGGCGCATGGAGGATGCTGTGGCGAGTTCGTGAGAGATCTAGGCCGTCGTCTCCCAGTCAACTTTGGGTTGCTGGACCGTTGTCTACTTATAATGTAATTATTTATTTATTTTGTATAGAACTCCTGTTATGTAGTAAAGATGTGACATTCGATCCTGTGCCATGATTCATCATATGTGTGAGACTTGGTCCCAGCACACCTGGTGATTATGTTCGCGCCCGGGTCTTGGTGCCCCTAAAATCCGGGTGTGACAGAAGTGGTATCAGAGGGAATGTTGACTGTAGGACGAAACCTAGATAGAACTGGACAACCAATACTTACTTACCTTACTCTGATTCTTTTCTAAACTCATCTTAATCTTTTCTCATCTATTTCCGCTTACTCTGATTATTCTTACCTTTTTCTTCTAAAGACAAAAGTGGATTTCACACTTTGAAATCTTGTGCCTAAAGTGATCTTTAGGAATAGGAGACCTACCCTTAGGAACAAAATCAAAACTATTTTTTTTGCAAATATTTGTATGCCTGAATGTTTGTTCTTATGATACTTGTTTGATTTGGATCTTTGATTGAGTGTGATGAGTTGTGGAGTAATGTCCACAATTACATCTGCATATACATATAGGCATAAAGGATAATATTTATAAAATAACTAGATAAACTAGGTTATCCCTCATTAAAATATCTAGCCTAACAATATCTATCTCATCTTAAAAATTCTATCCTACACTCATAGATCCATCTTATCTTAACAGATACTCTATCTTGAAAAGATTTTATCTCATCCTAATAGATCTAACTGACCTTAAAAGATTCTATCTTATCCTTATGGATTCATCTTGCCCTAATAAGCATATTTATCCTGCACTAGTGTAACAACCATGATCTAATCCAATGTAATTAGATATTATCTAGTCTAATCTAATTATACCAATCTAATCTAGATCCCATCTAATCTAATATGATCCAATCTAAAGTGAGTCATCTAACATGTTAGTTAATCTTGGTGAAATAGATTAAACTCTACTTCTATAGTCATGTTTTAACCTAAAATTGGTGCCCTGCACTAACTTGGTCATATACAACCAACCTAACCTACATGTTGGGTTGCATAACCTGCCTAACCCGACCTAGAAGCAAAACAACAAGACAGATTCTGTTTAAACTTATTTAACTCATAACCACCGACTAACCTATTTTGTTTACCTACGAAACTGCCTTAACCGCATATCTCTAATTCGGATAACAACATCAAGAACGAAGACCAAAGAGGATCAACGTCATCAAGAAAGGATAAGCACCAACTCAAGTCTTCAAAGATCAAGTTGAATCGCCAGCGGAATCAAGATCCACGGTTCTGGATGAAGTCTTTCCTTATTATACTCTACCTTGCCACAACCTATACTTGTCATAACCGTACCTCATCTGATATAATAAATGTCTAGACATACATATACATATAAAAAAAACTTAAAACAAAACTTTGATTCCCAAAACCAAATGAGAAACTAAAATTCTAGACCAAACTTATTGTATCCTCCTTCTTACTAATCTCGAGGACGAGATTATTTTTAAGGGGGTAGGATTTGTAAACCCTAAAATATAAGTTTAAGAAAATTATAATTTTTTTATTGGAAGAATAAAAATTAGAGTTGATGAGTTATTTTTCTTTCATGCATACAAGCATTTAGCTAAATGGATAAAATAGTGAAAAAAATAAATAAATAAAATTTAATTATGCATCATGCTGATTTTTGAATGTGTATCTAGTTTTATTTAAAATCTAATCTTAGACTTGAAATTCATATCATAGTTGAATATAGTAATCCAAAAAAATTTCGAAATAGAAAATTAAAAAAAAGGGAAAGAGCATAATTGTGTAAGGACCAAAATTGCTCAGCCCATCACCTAATCCCATTCCGTCGGCCACAGCACGTCAGCACCCCTCCAAAATCCTTTTCTTTATTCATTTGTAATCCTTTTCTTTATTCATTTGCCATAACCTGTGTCACCATATACCAGCATGACATAAGCATGCAAATTAACGCAGCCGTATAAGTCTTATACGTATACCGGCCGCGAGAAACCAACGTTGCCAATTTCACAGCCGGCTGATCAGTGGGGCTCCCGGGACTGGGTCCTCTTCTTTCGCCCTGGGTGGCTTGCATGCTGCTAGTCGCCTGTATTGCCGCCATATCCGTTAGATTCGTTGGGATTCCAGGGGAAGTAGTTAAGATTTGATCATCACCCTGCTTATTAGTAAACACCGCGCATCCCGTGCTCTTGGAATCTATACACAGCCTCGTCGAGTCGTCCCCTTTTCCCCTCCTCTCCATCGTTGCCACATAATCCACGCCAGCACCCGATGCAGCCTCGGCACGTTCTCCTCTCCATCGTTGCCGCGGCCGCCTGGGGTCTCGCCGGGAAAAGTGGTCCGCTGCGGATGCTCCTGCGTGGGGGTAGCCCTGCTCGCCCGGCGTCCCCAACCCTGCGTACAGCGCTGGCGCTGTTCCTCTTCTCCTCCCTGTTCGCCCAAAGTAGTGCGCCGTCGTGAGTGAACCCCGTCCATCCGTCGATTAACCACGATTCCTCGACGGAGCTGGGTACCGCGCTGCTGGGTGGGCACCAACGGTGAACTCCGTCCGCGCCGCTGTCTCATCCTCTGGCGCGAACTCGCGGGACTCGCCGTCGCGTGTGGCTGGACGTGTGGTAGCTCGGTGCGGCGGCTGTTCTTCGCCGGGATATTAGCCGGACTCGCACCGCGTAGGGGTCCACCATCGCGCGCCAAGAGCACCGTGCGGGCGTGGCTGATTTCCCCCAGGCAGGAACTTCACCTCCGAACTGACCACGGCGCATGGACCTCGGGTGAGAACCCTTAGCCGCTTCTGTTTAATTCATCCATGCTTGTAGTACTCTGTAGGCTAGGATTTCAGGGCTCTGACGACCGGTGCGTCGTGGGCTGGTGATAATGTTTAGTGGGCGCTGCTGTTCTGGGAGCTCGCTGCGCCATGGTGGCCCTCGGACGCTCCCTGGACTGCCTTGCGAGGCGAGAGGATTGGCGAGGGAGGTTGAAGATGGACTGGGCGCCGTAGATTGAGAATGGGTGGTCCCGATTAGCTTAACTTAACGCTTCAGATGAACGAATCTAGGGCGCTGGTTCGTAGACGATCGGTTAGATTTGATCATGGCGTGAATCACTGCTGATCGCTGATCTCTGATCGGGCGGCAGTAGAAACGTACCGGTTCATCTTTTAGCAGATGTAATCGTGGCCCTTCGGTTCAGATCGGACGGCCAGAACTGTTCCGATACCCCCCTTCGGCTGTGGCATTTTGTGTAAGAGTCCCTGGACCTATTGCTAATCAGCCCGCCATCCGCGGAAGTTCAAAAAGAATTACGATTCAGTCCTTTTTATTCCGGATAGGTCCCTGTCCTTTAGGAAAATTGAATCTGACGTCCTACTATTGGCCAGAAAATTATTATTAAACATAAAATTTATCCATAAACTTGTTTAATTAATAACTTTCACATTTTAACTCCGTTTTGCCCCGTTCTAATTGCGTTGGACCCGTATTAACATTGACTACGCCATAGTAAAATTATTTTACCATGTAACATGTTCTCAAAAATAAATAATTAATTTGTCCAACCCATGGTTATTGAATTAACATGTTTAATGTGAGTTACTATGGGATTTTAATTATGATCATCTACTGGAATATGATTCTATTATAACTAAGATTAAAAGTTGAGTTAGCTACATCTTTTCTCACATGACTTATTTTAATCACCATAATATATAGTTTTATTGATTAATCACTTAGAACCTGGTAAATCATATCTCCTTAACCACGACTCGATCTTAGTGGTTCTCGATCCCTCGATTTCGTTACGACGCGTAGATCATTATTATTCGGTTTGTACTTATGTTTGGTGTGATGTTAATTTTGTCTATACCATGTCTGTTTGTATTGCTACGACTAGCGCGAGGACACGTGTCATCTGAAAAGCAAGTTGGTACCTGGAATCTCAAGTGCCAGGCAAGTTGTGCCCTTGATCACTTCTTTTACCCACTCATGTTCTAATTAATCATAATGATCTGCATAGGTTAATTTTGATGGGACCTAATAGGTTACCCTAGTTTGTTTATCCTGAATACCTTGTTTAACCCCTGAATCACTTGGGTAGTTCTGCTACTGCTTTATATGGATTTGGGTTAATATTTCATTATATCTATGTTCCAATTATGTTGTTATTTTATTTATGTTCATGACAAGATCATTAAATGTTAATTGGAACATAGAGCTTAACTTGAGAAACACGTGCCACCACAAGGGTTTATGGACGCCCTTGGCTGACTAATTAGGAAAGCTAGTGGAGGACTACCTTACCCGAAAGGGGCAAGGGCAGTAGGGGAGTGGTCAGTGTAGGGAGGACCTCGGGAGGATTTTGCTGCGATGGCGGTCCTGCAAGGGATTCCTGCATTGGAGCTTCCCATAAACTGTAGCGGGTTTTCTGAAGCTAGTGGAACTTTGTAAAGGCCTCGTAGTGTTACCCTGCCTCGCCTCCTCGGTAGAGGTGTATGGGAAGTCGCGATCCCTTGGCAGATGGGTAACATGACTTGTGGGTAAAGGGTACCACCTCTGCAGAGTGTAAAACTGGTATACTAGCCGAGCTCACGGTCATGAGCAGCTCAGGACTCTCTGATGATTAATTTATGGAACTAAATTCAATTTGTCATATGCATTGCATCGCAGGTGATGTTGTTACTTTTGTTCTACTACTTAATTGGGTTGGTATTTACTTATACTTAGTAATTGCTAATAAAATTTTGACCAACTTTAAAAGCAATGCTCAGCTCTAACCATCCTCTTTGGTAAGCCTTACACTTCACGTGAGCTCCCACCTTTGGCGAGTTCATGCACATTATTCCCCACAACTTGTTGAGCGATGAACGTATGTGAGCTCACTCTTGCTGTCTCACACCCCCCCCACAGGCCAAGAACAGGTACCGCAGGATGAGGCGCATGGAGGATGCTGTGGCGAGTTCGTGAGAGATCTAGGCCGTCGTCTCCCAGTCAACTTTGGGTTGCTGGACCGTTGTCTACTTATAATGTAATTATTTATTTATTTTGTATAGAACTCCTGTTATGTAGTAAAGATGTGACATTCGATCCTGTGCCATGATTCATCATATGTGTGAGACTTGGTCCCAGCACACCTGGTGATTATGTTCGCGCCCGGGTCTTGGTGCCCCTAAAATCCGGGTGTGACATTAGCCTGAGTCCGAGCCCTGGGTCGGGCGGAGCGGAGTTCGCCGTCTTCCGGGGCCTAGCCCGAGTCCGAGCCCTGGGTCGGGCGGAGCGGAGTTCGCCGTCTTCCGGGGCTTAGCCCGAGTCCAAGCCCTGGGTCGGGCGGAGCGGAGTTCGCCGTCTTCCGGGGCCTAGCCCGAGTCCGAGCCCTGGGTCGGGCGGAGCGGAGTTCGCCGTCTTCCGGGGCCTTGCCCGAGTCCGAGCCCTGGGTCGGGCGGAGCGGAGTTCGCCGTCTTCCGAGGCTTAGCCCGAGTCCGAGCCCTGGGTCGGGCGGAGCGGAGTTTCCTATGGCGCCTTTGGCAGGGCCTGACTGCCTGTCAATCTCACTCTGTCAAGTGGCACTGCAGTCGGAGTGGCGCAGGCGGCGCTGTCCTTCTGTCAGACCGGTCAGTGGAGCGGCGAAGTGACGGCGGTCACTTCGGCTCTGCCGGGGGGCGCGCGTCAGGATAAAGGTGTCAGGCCACCTTTGCGTTAAATGCTCCTGCGACTCGGTCGGTCGGCGCGGCGATTTAGTCAGGGTTGCTTCTTAGCGAAGGCAAGGCCTCGGGCGAGCCGGAGACGTGTCCGCCGTTGGAGGGGGGCCTCGGGCGAGACGGAAATCCCTCGGGGTTGGCTGCCCTAGTCCGAGGCTAGGCTCGGGCGAGGCGTGATCGAGTCGCTCGTGTGGACTGATCCCTGACTTAATCGCACCCATCAGGCCTCTGCAGCTTTATGCTGATGGGGGTTACCAGCTGAGAATTAGGCGTCTTGAGGGTACCCCTAATTATGGTCCTCGACAGTAGCCCCCGAGCCTCGAAGGGAGTGTTAGCACTCGCTTGGAGGCTTTCGTCGCACTTTTTTGCAAGGGGACCAGCCTTTCTCGGTTGCATTTTGTTCCGGTGGGTGCGCGCGAGCGCACCCGCCGGGTGTAGCCCCCGAGGCCTCGGGGGAGTGGTTTCACTCCTCCGAGGTCTTAATGCCTTGCGTAATGCTTCGGCTGGTCTGGTTGTTCCCTCATGCGAACTGGTCGTAGCCCGGGTGCACGGTCGGGGCCCAAGTTCTCGGGCTGGTATGTTGACGCTGTCAACGGTTCGGCCGGAGCCGGTTTTGCGAGAGCAGCCCCTGAGCCTCCGCACAGGGCGAGAGGGCGATCAGGGACAAACTCGGCTTTTTTACATACGCCCCTACGTCGCCTTTCCGCAAGGAGGAGGGGGGGAGAGCGCCATGTTACCCTCGATGGGCACCGAACATGGTGTCTCCGGTGAGCTGCAAGCGGGTAATCCGAGTGGACGTCCGTGCCCCGTTCGTTGGGGGTCGGCTAGGGGCCCAGAGGCACGCCCAAAAGTACCTGCGGGTGATCTGCCGGACCCGGTCCCCTGGCGACGGGTCCGAGGGCTCGATGCCTCCCTCCGATGGGATTCCGTTACAAGATCGCTCCCGCTGGTCTCGGAAATGTCCTAGGGTACCTCGGGAGCGCAGCCCGAGCCTTGGCTATGTATCGAACGTACCCCTGGTCATCCCTCGCTCGGCGTCTGAGGCGACTGTGAACCCTTCGGGGGCCAGCCTTCGAACCCCTGATCAGTAATGGGCGCGGAGCCCGAGTAGCCTGAGGCGGCCATGAAGCCCTTCGGGGGGCCGGCCTTCGAACCCCTGACCAGTAGTGGGTGTAGGGCCCACGCGATCTGAGGCGGCTGTTGAACCCCTCGGGGGGCCAGCCTTCGAACCTCTGATCAGTAGGGGGGGCTCGGAGCCCGGTTCCTTCACAGGGAAGGATCCTTTTCGGGGTATCCCCCTTTCCCGGTCCCTATTGCAAGAGATAGAGAAAGAGGAAAAAGGAAAAGGATACGAAATCGAACGACGTGGCGTACCTTTCTTGGCGCGGTTATTACGGCGAAGGCGAAGCGTCGCCCGCTTCTCCTGCCAGAAGCGCCGCTTGTTCCGCCGCGGAGTTAATGCGACGGGGCGAGTGGTTGGCGGGGCGGCCGTTGCGCGTGCGCGTGCTGTTCGAGGAACGACTGTTTCGCTTTGCGTTTTTTGAATCCCGCGTCCGGTCCGGGCGGAACGCTGGAAACGGTCTCGCCCTGGTCTTTATATACCCGGGAGAGGGTTTGGTGACGGTTCTTCGCTCCGCTCCCTGCCTCTTCCTTTAGGTTTTCGCAACCCGAGAGACCTTAGCCAGAGAAGAGGAAACCACCCTTCCTGTCTCTTGCGCCGCCATCCCTTCCGTTTTGGTGATGGCTGACCGGGTAACCATCATCTCACCGCGCGATCCGTGGCCCTTTTCCACGGTGACGGCGAGCGATCTGGAGGAGCTGGTCGGCGAGGGTTTGCTTCGCCCTCTCACCGATGAGCAGCGACCAGAATGGATTCCTCCCGTGGGCGGAGTCGCTCCATCCCCACCGTCGGGGTACGTCGTGAGCTTCGTCTCCTTCCACGAGCGGGGATTCGGTGTGCCGACGGGCCGCTTTATGCGGGCAATCCTGTTCCACTATGGGGTGGAGTTGCACAACCTCACCCCCAACTCCATCTCGCAGGCCGCTATCTTCGTAGCGGTGTGCGAAGGGTATTTGGGGATCGCCCCCCATTGGGATTTGTGGACTCATCTCTTTTTCACCGAGATTTTTGCCTCGCCGACGGGGGAGAGGAAGGTCCGCGCAGCGGTGCGGGCCGGCGGCTGCACCCTCTTGCTGAGGCAGTCGCGGGCGTCGCAGTACATTCCTGCCATCCTCGCGTCCTCGAACAAGGGGTGGCAGCGCCGGTGGTTCTACCTCCGGAATGACGGTGAGTTGCTCCCGCCGTTCTCCCAGCGAGTAGTCACCGCCGCCACCGACGCCTGGCGTCATGGGACCCCGCACGAGAGACAGAAGAACCTCGAACCCCTTCTCCAGGCCCTGGAGGCGTTGCGGGAGGGGGACTCACCGCTGCGGGAGTGGTTGCCGCCATCCACCGTCGGAGGGTGCTTCCCTTGGCGGAGCGACGGCTGCCGCTTTGGGAGATGACCCCGGAGGCCGACTGGGAGGGCTCACGGATGTCCCCTGATCCCCTTCCCTTCGACGCCCTCCAATGGCGGGTGTCGGCTGCGATGGGGAAACCGGACTCCCACGCCTTCTCCCAGCTTCGGATGCGCCCCGACCAGGGGTGCGTAACTCTGGTGAGTGTTCGCTCCTTCCTTCTTCATACATCGGGTTGCTCCTGGCTCTTACGATCGGGTTTCTTTCCCCCCTTTCTTCAGGAGGTGGGGTGGCACAAGCCCTCCCGGCCACGGGTCCCGGAGGACGCGGTGGACCGAGCTGCGCGGCGGGTTGCCGCGGAGGAGGAGAAGAAGAAGAAGGACGCGGAGAAGGCCCGGGCCCGCGAGCGGAGGCGGGCTCGGGACGCCTTGGAGAAGCGCCGTCGCCAGCAGGAGAGGGAGGGACTCCCGAGGGAGCCGTCGCCGGAGACGCCCGACGACGACGACGACGACGATGATGAGGAGGAGGACGACATGGCCGCCCGTCTCGGCCTCAGCCCCGGCTTGGGGTGTGGCCAAGAGCCATCGAGCCAGCCCCCGAGCGGGCCGGCACCGTCAGTCCCCGGAGTTGGGGCATCGGGGTCCCGGCCCGAGGCACGGGGGCAACCCGAGAGGTCACCTGACCCCTCGGCCGGGGGAGCTGAGGTGGCTCTGGAGGGCCAGGTCAGGGCGTCTGCTCCCCAGGGGCCACCGCTCGTACCGGCAGCGCATGGGGGTGACCCTCAAGTCATCGTAACAGTGCCCAGGCAATCTGCTCCCCGGGTGTCCAAAGCAAGGGTGGCGCCGAAGTTGCCGGCGAAGCGGACCTCGGCGGCTGTTCCGGGAGCCGGGATCCAAGAAACCTCCCCCCAGGCGCGGTGGATCATGGCCCAGAGTGGGTAAGTATCTCGGAATGTCTTCGTCTTGGCTTTCCATTCATGTGTCTCGGCCGTGATTTTCCCTTTTTCCTCAGCAAGCGAAGCCATGGCCAGACCGACCTGGCGCCCCAGAAGGCCCTTAAGACGGCGCCGGTCTGTGCGGCCAGCGCCGCCCCGGGCCTCGTCGTTCGGCCGACCCTTTCGCAGGGCGTTTCACCGCAGGGGGCTCGGGCGTCACCTGTCGCTGGGGAGCAGGTTGCCGGGGCTGGCTCTTCTGCCGAGGCGGCCATCGTGATAGGGGAGGCGGCTGACGCCGGCGTGGTCCCGAGCCCGCCTGTCGTGCCGGCCATGCTGGCGCCTGCCGCTACCGAAGTCGCCGCCGTCCCAATCGGAGAGCGACCGGTTGCTGCCGGCGTCGAGATGGCTGATGCGTCGGCGCCCAGTGCCTCGGAAGAGGTGGGCGTGAAGGCGTGATCCATCCAGCCGGGCGGCAGCCTCATCGCTGTGCGGCGGAGCCCCGGGGCCTGGCGCCAGTTGCTCCAGTTTTGGACCCGTGAGGCCTCGGACCCTGTCTTTGTTCTCGACGATGAACAGGAGGACCAGTCCTGGGATGAGCTCCGCGAGTGTGCTGAAGCAACGGTGGGGTCGCTCCGGTCGTCGCTGGAGGTTTTCTGCAGGGACGTCCCCAAAATCCTCCAGGTAACGGTTTCAGGCATACCTTTTCCTTTCTGTGAGCGAGGCGTTCTTCGTGACGCCCCGTTTCCTTCCCCTAGGATCTGACGGATCGGAGCGCCACCAAGTCATCGTTCATCCGCCGCGAGGTCGATGTCTGGGGCTCACTGTGATCCCTGAGGACCTCGCTCGCCGGGGCTACTGCGCGCCTTTCTCAGCAGGATGCCAAGGTAGCGGACCTCCAGTTGCTCTGCGCTGACCTGAGAGCCGAGGCGGCAGCGGCGCGCGCAGAGGCACAACGGCAGCGGTCGGAGTTCGTCTAGGTCGTCGAGGAGCGGGACCAATCTCGGGGCCGGGCTGCCGAGGCCGAAAGCCGTGCTGAGACCCTCGCGACCGACCTAGCCGCAGCCCAGGTCGCGGCCTCGGAGCAGCGTGCCCGAGCCGGAGGTACGCCTTGGCCGTCCCTGGTTCTTGTTCTTGTCTGTTTCCTCCGCTTGTGCTTGAGGTCTTTCTTCTGGTTGTTCGCAGAGCTCGAGTCCGCCCTTGACGAGTCCACCAAGGCGCTCGCCGGGGCGCTTGCCGGAGCTACCGAGCAGAGGGAGGCTGACCTCGCGGCCATGTCTGAGGCCGTCTCGGACGTTTATCGGATCCTTGGCTCCGGTGACGTCCCCTCAGGAAGCTCCCCTCAAAGCCGCCTTCAAGCCTTGGGTGATCACGCACGCGGCAGAGTCCGCGAGGCGCTGCACCATGGCGTCAGGCGGGCCTTCGCCGTGCTCGCTTCCCACTATGTTGTGGACCTGGAGCGGGTTAGTGAGGGGTATTGTCTTCCTGACGAAGACGAAGCCGCCCTGGCAGAGGTTCAGCGGCTCGACGCGGTCGCCGCGGGTCCGAGCGCGGCGCTGGCGACCACCTTTGAGGCGGAGATCCTTCCCCCTGCGCCATCGCCGGAAGCCGAGATGGATCTTACCGACGGCGGGGACGAAACTGAAGGCGCGGCTCCTTCCCAAGGCGGCGCCTAACTCTTGTTGGAACAGCTTCTGTTGGATGTGTGTCTTACCGCGGCCGCTGAGGCCTGAACACTTTGTTTTTCTTGCATGAAGTCGTACTCTCCTTTCTTTCAATTTGCGTGTCCGGCCTAGCTTGTCAATAATAAGGGCGGCTTCCCGAGTTGGGTCATTTTTCGTGGCAGGTGATGAGTGAGGTGTCCCTAACCCGGAGGCATAGGAGTTCCTCGGCTCAGTCGGCCTCGCCACTTACATGCACCCACGTTCGCTCCTCGGGACCCTGCTTCTGACATAGCCGGGAGAACGCAAAAGCCCTTTTTGATCGAAAATTTTGGATGCGGAGAAGTACACCCAATCTTGACGCAGAGGGGTTCCCCCTTTTTTAGCCCCCGAGGGAGGGTCGGGCTCTGCCGAGGCGAGGCCGACCCTTCCTTGACGACTGAGACTTGTGTATGAGCGAGGTATACGAACAGCTTGAAAGCATCTTGAGGGTAGAAGCGACGTAGCTGTCGGACGTTCCAAGCGTTGCCGTAGACCTCGCCTTGACCGCCGGCCAGCTTGTACGTTCCGGGCTCCAGAACGTCGGCGATGACAAGAGGCCTTTCCGGGGGTGTGTGCAGCCCCCGGGTACCCCCAGCAAGGGCTCGGGGTGCTGTGCGATGGTCGGGGTTTTTTCCTGGTTGGCTTTGATGCCCCGTTTGGAGATAATGAACTCCAAGACCATGCCCTGGGACGCCCCGAGGGCCCACATTTCGGGGCTGAGTTCGACGCTTTTCGCTTCTTTTAGCTTGTGGATCTCCTCGCCTATCACTCTGCGCTTCCCCTTGTCGAATCGGCGCAGAGGCTGCCTGGCGGGTCGGGCTTCGGCCCGAATATCCAGCGAGTGCTCGGCGACATCCCTCGGTATGCCAGGCATGTCCGAGGGACTCCACGCAAAGACGTCGGCGTTTGCGCGGAGAAAGTCAACGAGCACTATTTCCTATTTGGGGTCGAGCCCGGAACCGATCCGGATCTGCTTGGAGGTGTCGCCACTGGGGTCGAGAGGGACGACCTTAACCGTCTCCGCTGGCTCGAAGTTGCCGGCATGACGCTTCACGTCTGGCACCTCTTTGGAGAGGCTTTCCAGGTCGGCGATGAGGGCCTCGGACTCAGCGAGGGCCTCGGCGTACTCCACGCACTCCACGTCACATTCGAACGCGTGTTTGTACGTGGTGCCGACGGTGATGACCCCGTTGGGGCCCGACATCTTGAGCTTCAGGTAGGTGTAGTTGGGGACGGCCATGAACTTCGCGTAGCATGACCTCCCCAGTACCGCGTGGTAGGTTCCTCGGAACCCGACCACCTCGAACGTCAAAGTCTCCCTTCGGAAGTTGGAGGGCGTTCCGAAGCAGACGGGAAGGTCGAGTCGTCCGAGGGGCTGGACGCGCTTCCCGGGAATGATCCCGTGGAAGGGCGCAGCGCCTGCTCGGACGGAGGACAGATCGACGCGCAGGAGCCTGAGGGTCTCGGCGTAGATGATGTTGAGGCAGCTGCCCCCGTCCATCAGGACCTTGGTGAGCCTGACGTTGCCGACGATGGGTCGACGACGAGCGGGTATTTCCCCGGGCTCGGCACGCGGTCGGGGTGGTCAGCTTGGTCGAAGGTGATGGGCTTGTCGGACCAGTCTAGGTAGACTGGCGCCGCCACCTTCGCCGAGCAGACCTCCCGGCGCTCTTGCTTGTGATGCCGAGTCGAGGCATTCGCCACATGCCCACCGTAGATCATGAAGCAGTCGCGGACCTCGGGGAACTCTCCTGCTTGGTGATCTTCCTTCTTGTCGTCGTCGCGGGCCCTGCCACCCTCTGCGGGGTGGCCCGGCTCTGTGGAAGTGGCGCCGAAGCATGACGCACTCCTCGAGGGTGTGCTTGACGGGCCCCTGATGATAGGGGCACGGCTCCTTGAGCATCTTGTCGAAGAGGTTAGCACCTCCGGGGGCTTCCGAGGGTTCTTGTACTCGGCGGCGGCGACAAGGTCCGCGTCGGCGGCGTCGCGTTTCGCTTGCGACTTCTTCCTGCCTTTCTTCTTGGCGCCGCGCGGAGTTGATGCCTCGGGAGCATCTTCCGATGGGCGGCCCTGGGGCTGCTTATCCTTTTGGAAGATAGCCTCGACCGCCTCCTGGCCAGAGGCGAACTTGGTGGCGATGTCCATCAGCTCGCTCGCCCTGGTGGGGGTCTTGCGACCCAACTTACTCACCAGGTCGCGGCAGGTGGTGCCGGCAAGGAACGCGCCGATGACATCTGAGTCGGTGATGTTGGGCAGCTCGGTGCGCTGCTTCGAAAATCGCCGGATGTAGTCCCGGAGAGACTCTCCCGGCTGTTGCCGGCAGCTTCGGAGGTCCCAGGAATTCCCGGGGCGCACGTACGTGCCCTGGAAATTGCCGGCGAAGGCTTGGACCAAGTCATCCCAGCTGGAGATCTGCCCCGGAGGCAGGTGCTCCAACCAGGCGCGAGCGGTGTCGGAGAGGAACAGGGGGAGGTTGCGGATGATGAGGTTGTCATCGTCCGTTCCACTCAGTTGGCAGGCCAGGCGGTAGTCCGCGAGCCACAGTTCCGGTCTCGTTTCCCCCCGAGTACTTTGTGATAGTAGTCGGGGGTCGGAACCGGGTCGGGAACGGCGCCCGTCGGATGGCCCGACTGAAGGCCTGCGGACCGGGTGGTTCGGGCGAGGGACTCTGATCCTCCCCGCTGTCGTAGCGTCCCCCACGCCTGGGGTGGTAGCCTCGACGCACCCTCTCGTCGAGGTGGGCCCGACGGTCGCGACGATGGTGCTCGTTGCCGAGGTGGCCCGGGGCCGCAGGCGCGGTGTTGCGCGTGCGCCCGGTGTAGACCGAGGCTTCCCGCATGAATCGGGAAGTCGCGGCATGAGGTTCCGAGGGGTATCCCTGCCTTCGGGAGGCAAAGCTCTCGGCCCGTCGGACCGCAGCGCCTTCCAGGAGATTCTTGAGCTCTACCTGGATTCGCCGACCCTCGGTGGTTGATGGCTCCGGCATCGCGCGGAGGAGCATCGCTGCGGCTGCCAGGTTCTGACCGACCCCACTGGATGCGGGTGGCGGCCTGACCCTGACGTCGTTGGCGACGCGGTGCTGGAAACCCTGGGGCAGGTGACGTACTTCTCCGGTCGGGGGTTGGCCCGCCCATACCTGCCCGACGTCCCGGCGGATCGGCTCAAGCGCTCCTGCTCCCTCGTCGAGCCTGGCCTGCGCCCCGCGGACTTGCTCGAGCTGTGGGTCGTGACCCCCCGCCGGAACGGGGACCACAGCTAGCTCCCGCGGGATGTCTGCGCGAGGCACCGGCCTAGGGAGATCACCGTCCTCCGGCATGCCGAGATGGTTGCCTTCGGAGGGATCCCCTAGCTCGACGTGGAAACATTCGCGGCTTGGGCCGCAGTCCTCGTCGCCGAGGCTGCGGCTACCGTCGGAACAGTCGGAGAGGCAGTAGTCACATGCGGTCATGAAGTCCCGCATGGCACTGGGGTTGCCAAATCCAGAGAAATCCCAACAGATGCTGGGATCGTCATCTTCCTCGGACCCAGAGGGCCTGTAGGTCGAGACGTCCGTCAACCGGTCCCAAGGCGACCGCGTGCGAAACCCCAGAGGGGTTGCACTCGCCTCAACGAGAGCGCCCGCCAAGGCAAGGTCGCTAGGCGGGTTGAGGCTGAGTCAAAATGACGTAGGATGGGAATCAGTCGGTACCTTTTGGTCGACGAGGAGCGACATAGTCACGTCGGGGACTGATTGCACTGTCGTCTCAGGTACGAGGGCGACGTCCTGCAAGCTCTCCGCGAGCGCGCTGGCGTCGTCCACTTGCTCGGGATTGGCGCGTCGCGGGGGGACGGCGCCCGCCTTCGTCTCAAACGCGAGGTCGACGCCCGACGCGCCCCCCGTTGGGGCACTGGGGATGTCGATTCGCTCGACAGCCGACGAAGCGCGGCCTCCCGCTTGGCCTTGGTTGCCCCGCCTCCTCCTCCATTGGCGGGGGAGAGGACGGGGCGAGCTCGAATGTTGTTCTTCCACCACGCGGGGAAGATGTCGTCGATTCCGCCGCCGGCGGGCGGGTTGTCGGCCGCCATTGTCGTTGTCGCGCGGCGGTGGACGGAGTATCATGTCGTAGCTGCCGTCGAAGGACATGAACTCAAGACTCCCAAAACGGAGCACCGTCCCGGGCCGGAGAGGTTGCTGGAGACTGCCCATTTGGAGCTTGACGGGAAGCTGTTCGTCAACACGCAGCAGGCCCCTACCTGGCGTGCCAACTGTCGGCGTTTCGAGACCGGGGGGTCCCTAAGCCGACGAGTGAATGTGCCGCGTGCCCCAGCCCAGATGGGTCGAGCGCGTGGGCGAGCGCGAAGGGGGGAAGCGAGGTGGCCGGAGACGGGCGTGAGAGAGGTGGAAATCCCGCGGCCTTCGTGTTCGTCCCGCGCCCAGGTCGGGTGCGCTTGCAGTAGGGGGTTACAAGCCTCCACGCGGGTGAGGGAAGCGAGCGGCCCCAAGAGAGCGCCTGTCTCGTCCTCGTCCCCGCGCGGCCAACCTTCTCTAAGAAGGCCCTGGTCCTTCCTTTTATAGGCGTAAGGAGAGGATCCAGGTGTACAATGGGGGTGTAGCAGAGTGCTACGTGTCTAGCGGGAGAGAGCTAGCGCCCTAAGTACATGCCAATGTGGCAGCCGGAGAGATCTTGGCACCCAGCTGGTGTGATGTCGTGGCTGTCGGAGAAGCAACGGAGCCTGGCGGAGGGACAGCTGTCGGAGCGGTTGAGTCCTTGCTGACGTCCTCCTGCTTCCGTAAGAGAGCTGAGAGTCGCCGTCGTCACAGGGCTTGCGGGGCGCCATCATTGCCTATCTGGCGGAGCTAGCCAGATGGGACACCGGTCTTGTTCTCTGCGGCCCGAGTCGGCTCGGGGCAGGGTGATGATGGCGCTTCCTGTTGACGTGGCTGGCCTGCGCCCTAGGTCGGGCGACGTGGAGGCTCCTCCGAGGACGAGGTCGAGTCTGTCTTCCATGGCCGAGGCCGAGCCCGAGCCCCTGGGTCGGGCGAGGCGGAGGTCATTCGGCAGAGGCCAGGGCGGAGTCCGAGCCCTGGGGTCGGGCGAAGCGGAGATCGTCGTCTTCCGGGGCCTAGCCCGAGTCCGAGCCCTGGGTCGGGCGGAGCGGAGTTCGCCGTCTTCCGGGGCTTAGCCCGAGTCCGAGCCCTGGGTCGGGCGGAGCGGAGTTCGCCGTCTTCAGGGGCCTAGCCCGAGTCCGAGCCCTGGGTCGGGCGGAGCGGAGTTCGCCGTCTTCCGGGGCTTAGCCCGAGTCCGAGCCCTGGGTTGGGCGGAGCGGAGTTCGCCGTCTTCCGGGGCCTAGCCCGAGTCCGAGCCCTGGGTCGGGCGGAGCGGAGTTCGCCGTCTTCCGGGGCCTAGCCCGAGTCCGAGCCCTGGGTCGGGCGGAGCGGAGTTCGCCGTCTTCCGGGGCTTAGCCCGAGTCCGAGCCCTAGGTCGGGCGGAGCGGAGTTTCCTATGGCGCCTTTGGCAGGGCCTGACTGCCTGTCAGTCTCACTCTGTCAAGTGGCACTGCAGTCGGAGTGGCGCAGGCGGCGCTGTCCTTCTGTCAGACCGGTCAGTGGAGCGGCGAAGTGACGGCGGTCACTTCGGCTCTGTCGGGGGGCGCGCGTCAGGATAAAGGTGTCAGGCCACCTTTGCGTTAAATGCTCCTGCGACTCGGTCGGTCGGCGCGGCGATTTAGTCAGGGTCGCTTCTTAGCGAAGGCAAGGCCTCGGGCGAGCCGGAGACGTGTCCGCCGTTGGAGGGGGGCCTCGGGCGAGACGGAAATCCCTCGGGGTCGGCTGCCCTGGTCCGAGGCTAGGCTCGGGCGAGGCGTGATCGAGTCGCTCGTGTGGACTGATCCCTGACTTAATCGCACCCATCAGGCCTCTGCAGCTTTATGCTGATGGGGGTTACCAGCTGAGAATTAGGCGTCTTGAGGGTACCCCTAATTATGGTCCCCGACAACCGAGGTTCGGCCCTCGAAGGCCTAGTCCCCGTTGAGGAGTCCACTAAGGACGGGACTCTTTCAACCCTTTCCCTCTCTCCACCGATCACCAAGACCGACGAGTTCTTCTTCTTCTCAAGGATCACTTAAGACCCCGCAAGGATCACCACACTCTTAGATGTCTCTTGCTAGCTTTACAAGCCTCCAAAACTTTGGAGGAAGTTCAATGGGAGTCAAAACTCCACGCACAAATGAACATAAGATGTAGCACACACTTTCTCTCGATGAATCTCACAAGGCACTATTGCTAAACTCACACGAGAAGCTTTCTTTTGCTTGCTCTCTCTTTTGTGGCACTTGTGTAGGTTGAAGTGGTCTAAATCTTGTGTATAGGATGGATCAATGAATAGAGGTGGTTGGGAGGGCTTGGATATGTCAACTATATGACTTGGAATGTTGCTTGGGCTCCCACACCTTGAAGTGGCCGGTTGGGGTGGTATTTATAGCCACAACCAAATTGTAGCCGTTGGAGAAGGCCGCTGGCGATGGGCGCACCGGACAGTCCGGTGCGCCACCGGACAGTGTCCGGTGCGCCGCCACGTCACCCTGTCGTTAGGGCTTAGAGCTGGTCGATCGTTGGAGGCTTTGTCCTCATGCGGCACCGGAAAGTCCGGTGCCCCTCTGACCTTCTGCTCTGACTTCTGCCGCGTTACTGTGCTGTATTGTTCATCCGTCAGAGTTGATCGTTGCGCGCTGATAGTCGTTGCTCCGCTGGTGCACCGGACAGTCCGGTGAATTATAGCGGAGCTGCGCCTGGAAACCCGAAGCTGAGGAGTTTGGAGTGTACGGCCCCTGGTGCACCGGACACTGTCCGGTGCGTCAGAACAGGGAACACTTCGGTTTTCTTTTTGCTCCTTCCTTTTGAACCCTAACTTGTTCTTTTTATTGGTTTGTGTTGAACCTTTGGCACCTGTAGAATGTATAATCTAGAGCAAACTAGTTAGTCCAATTATTTGTGTTGGGCAATTCAACCACCAAAATCATTTAGGAAAAGGTTTGATCCTATTTCCCTTTCATAATTACCAATGTGAAGTGTTCTAATTGGACCATGCATGTGCCACGTTAACTAGCCATTTTGATCGTTTGAAGTCCAAAAACTTCATTTTAAAAAAATACAAAAAAATCATGGAACATGACCTATAAATAGATGGGGTGGTTGGGTTCATTCATACTCCTCACTCTCTATTTCGCTTGTCTTCTTTCATATTGTAGCCTACCACTCTCTATTTCAATATTGATCTCCTATGGAGTCTGAACTTACAAATCTTCATTGACTTGATCAACAACTAATCTCCACAACTTTCTAACACCCCTGCTGGTGTGGGAGAGGGTCTTCTTTGATGGAATTTCTGCACATCTCTATTCCCTCACTCCACAATCTCTATTTCCATATCCATATTCTTTTTTGTATCCCTACCAAACTTTCATGGATGCTCCTCCTCCTCCCAATGATGATCCTACTGATACTACTACCAAAGCTCATCCTTCTTCCATTGAAACTCTTACCATGAATGCTCCTCCTCCTCCATCATTCAGGTATCCATACTCTCATCCATAGCCCATACTCATATGGATATCCATATGGTGCTCCTCCATATTGATCATATTAAGGGTGAAAATGGGTTGGGTATACCCATCGGAAATTGGATACAGATAGTATAAGTACTCATTTTCTCGGATATAGATTCAAATACTTTATATTCGGGACGGGTACGGGTAGTACTTGGATATTGTAGCTTTGGATTTGAGTCGGATTTAGAGCGAGAACTATGCGGTAAATACATGGATATTCGGGTCAGATATAGGTACCCGGGTTTCAGGTACCCTGTTTTCTTTTAATGTGCAATACTTCTATAAAATCATAAATTTTACACGTGAATTCATATGAAGATAAACTTTATATAAAACTCATATATCTCGAAGAGATCTACAACTTTGTAGTACATGATATTTTTGTTTGAACATATATTCATGTCACATGTGTAATTCTAATACTCCATAGCTTAATAACAGACTATATATCACATGTGTTGGACTATCTTGTGTTGTACTAGACTACTATATGATTTGAATCTTGTCATTACATTCGAACTATTGTGTTGGACTATCCTATGATCTCAACTTATTATTATATTGTTATGTTGATCTATGGTCTATGCAATGCTCGTGTGTAACTATCTTATGCACAACCTGAATTGTAGTGAATAATAAGCAACTCATGCATTATTCGACAAGTATCTGGTATTCGCATGTATCTGGCCAAATAATATACATATACGTCAATTATTCACCTAAATAAATATCTGGTCCCTATATATGTATCTGTCTCATTTCTAACTATATGTGTCCCATCCTAAATTGGATTAAACGAGTCTCCAATTATATAGAAAGGAATGTTAAAAGGACTCTACAAGACTAGTGAGAGGATTGCTCAAACTAAATTGTTTGAGTAATTTACCGCTAAGACGGATGAAGACACAAAAAGAACCTACAAATTGGTCTTGAAAAATTTGACAAAGCAACTTAAATTAGTTGAGTAAGAAGCGACAGAAGGCTCGAAGAGGAAGATGAGAAAGAGGAGCACCAGTTTCTTAATCTTATTTATGAATCATGTAATTTTTATTTTTATATTTATGTTATGTGATTTTAATTGTTTTTGTGAATTATTTAATTTTATTTCTTAATTATGTAATTAAATGTATTTTTTTTACTAAAATGATGTATTTCCTGTCAACTAAAAGTATGTAAAAGAAAAAACTGATGTGATGTTGGATATCCAATGTGACATAGACTAAACTTAGACCCCGGAACCAAACGGTCTCTTATACCATGTCCAACAGTTTACCAATATGGTTATCCAAAATAATGTTCTGCACTATAGACTGCATTATTCGTATAATAAAGTTTGAATATAGAGATGTAGATAGGTAAACCGTTGAAGATAGTCATGATATACAAGTGTACGCTGTAGTAAATAAAAGCCGACGAGAATTCAAAAATATGGTCGATCGATGATGTGCCACGGCGTGGCAACAGATACTGACCTCCGCCTTACAAAGATAAGAGGTGGTCCTCGTGAGTTTGTGACAACCAGCTGATTAGTATCGTAGCCGCATGTGGTCTCGAGCTAGCTGACCAGTGATGTACAGCGACGCACGCTAGACTACTAGTACTAGAGACAGCAACATATCATCACACACTTGAGTTGATGCGAAGGCAAGAAACATATTATGCTTGCTGAAGCATAGAACACATGTACGTAGGTCATCTATATTGGTCATACTGCTGTATCCATCGAGCATGGCTTGCGTGCTAAATAATCGGCTGGCAAGTAGCCAACTATGACTGAGCACTTTCGGTGCCGTTTGGTTTATAAAATGTAACTTAAATGCTAATGATAATTATTCACGCTTAAATACTAACAGTAAAAAGTTTAAATAGACCGATATCACTTTCTATTGTGGTATCCGATTACGGATGGACTTCAAACATGATTTAACGTTATCAAGTACCCATCACATTATAAATATGCGAACCAAACAACACCTTAGTATGATGCTTATGTTAGGGTTTTGAGTTACATGACGTACCCTCTATTCCTCTTTAGTATGACAAGAGAATGAGAGATACTATTAGGGCTTATTTAGATGCATGGATATTAGAGAAGATCAGACATAGGGATTATATACACATGCATCCAAACAAGCTCTTACAAAATACTCCCTTAATTTATAATTTGTTAGATTTTTTTTATCTTGAGGTTGAGGAACTCGTCTTATTCATTTTTTCGAAAAAATGAAAAATTTAAAGCCATACTTAAAGCATATTATATGTTAAACGATATCATAGTAAAAAAATATTATAATGATGATTTTTTAATGAGATGAGGTAGTCAAATTTGGGATAAAAAAAGTCAAATGAAGTATAAATTGGAATGGAGGGAGTATGTCCTGAAAAAATGCAACTCATGAACCATGTGAGCCGTCATGATTAGACAGGTCATTTGATTGAACCTTAAATACCACTATTACAAATAACAAACATGCATTGCCAAATTCTAAAACTAAATATTTGTCAAATATCGTGTCATATATATATATATATATATATATATATATATATGTCGGGGACCATAATTAGAGGTACCCTCAAGACGCCTAATTCTCAGCTGGTAACCCCCATCAGCATAAAGCTGCAAAGGCCTGATGGGTACGATTAAGTCAGGGATCAGTCCACACGAGTGACTCGATCACGCTTCACCCGAGCCTAGCCTCGGCCAAGGGCAGCCGACCTCGAGAGACTTCCGTCTCGCCCGAGGCCCCCCTTTTTACGGCGGACACATCACCGGCTCGCCCGAGGCCTTGGCTTCGCTCAGAAGCAACCCTGACTAAATCGCCACACCGACTGACCAAGTTGTAGGGGCATTTAACGCAAAGGTGGCCTGACACCTTTATCCTGACACGCGCCCCCCCCCGACAGAGCCGAAGTGACCGCCGTCACTCCACCGCTCCACTGACCAGTCTGACAGAAGGACAGCGCCGCCTGCGCCACTCCGACTGCAGTGCCACTCGACAGAGTGAGTCTGACAGGCAGTCAGGCCTTGCCAAAGGCGCCATAGCGAACTCCGCTCCGCCCGACCCCAGGGCTCGGACTCGGGCTAAGACCCGGAAGACGGCGAACTTCGCTCCGCCCGACCCCAGGGCTCGGACTCGGGCTAAGACCCGGAAGACGGCGAACTCCGCTCCGCCCGACCCCAGGGCTCGGACTCAGGCTAAGACCCGGAAGACGACGAAACTCCGCCTCGCCCGACCCTAGGGCTCGGACTCCGCCCTGGCCTCGGCCGAACGACCTCCGCCTCGCCCGACCCCATGGCTCGGACTCGGCCTCGGCAACAGAAGACAGACTCAACCTCGGCTTCGGAGGAGCCCCCACGTCACCCTGCCTAGGGCACAGACCCGCCACGTCAACAGGGGGTGCCATCATCGTCCTACCCCGAATCGACTCGGGTCACGGAGAACAAGACCAGCGTCCCATCCGGCCAGCTCCGCCGGATGGGCAATGATGGCGCTCCACAAGCTCTGTGACGACGGCGGCCCCCAGCTCCCTTACGGAAGCAGGGCGACGTCAGCAAGGACTCGACCGCTCCAACAGCTGTCCATCCGCCAGGCTCCGTCGCACCTCCGACAGCCACGACATCACGCCAGCAAGGTGCCAAGACCTCTCCGGCTGCCACATTGGCATGTACCTAGGGCGCTAGCTCTCTCTCCGCTAGACACGTAGCACTCTGCTACACCCCCCATTGTACACCTGGATCCTCTCCTTACGACTATAAAAGGGAGGACCAGGGCCTTCTTAGAGAAGGTTGGCCGCGCGGGACCGAGGACGGGACAAGCGCTCTCTTGGGGCCGCTCGCTTCCCTCACCCGCGTGGACGCTTGTAACCCCCCTACTGCAAGCGCACCCGACCTGGGCGCGGGACGAACACGAAGGCCGCGGGACTTCCACCTCTCTCACGCTCGACTCCGGCCACCTCGCCTCTCCCCCCTTCGCGCTCGCCCACGCGCTCGACCCATTTGGGCTGGGGCACGCAGCACACTCAGTCGTCGGCTTAGGGACCCCCCTGTCTCGAAACGCCGACAGTTGGCGCGCCAGGTAGGGGCCTGCTGCGTGCTGACGAACAGCTCCCCGTCAAGCTCCAGATGGGCAGTCTCCAGCAACCTCTCCGGCCCGGGGCGGTGCTTCGTTTCGGGACTCTTGAGTTCATGTCCTTCGACAGCAGCTACGACATGATACTTCTTCCACCGCCGCGCGACAACGACAATGGCGGCCGACAACCCGCCCGCCGGCGGCGGAATCGACGACATCTTCCCCGCGTGGTGGAAGAGCAACATTCGATCTCGCTTCGTTCTCTCCCCCGCCAACGGAGGAGGAGGCGGGGCCATCAAGGCCAAGCGGGAGGCCGCGCTTCGTTGGCCGTCGAGCGAATCGACGCCCCCGACGCCCCGACGGAAGGCACGCCGGACGTCGACCTCGCGCTCAAGACGGAGGCAAGCGCCGTCCCCCCGCGACACGCTGACCCCGAGCAAGAAGACGACGTCGGCGCGCTCGCGGAAAGCCTGCAGGACGTCGCCCTCGTACCTGAGATGACGGTGCAACCAGTCCCCGATGTGACTACGTCGCTCCTCGTCGACCAAAAGGTACCGACTAACTCCCATCCTGCGTCATTTCGACTCGGCCTCAACCCGCCAAACGACCTCGTTTTGGTGGGCGCTCTCATTGAGGCGAGTGCAACCCCACTGGGGTTTAGTATGCGGTCGCCTTGGGGCCGACTGACGGACGTCTCGACCTACGGGCCCTCTGGGTCCGAGGAAGATGACGATCCCAGCATCTGTTGGGATTTCTCCGGACTTGGCAACCCCAGTGCCATGCGGGACTTCATGACCGCATGTGACTACTGCCTATCCGACTGTTCCGACGGAAGCCGCAGCCTTGGCGACGAGAGCTGCGGCCCAAGCCGCGAATGTTTCCACATCGAGCTAGGGGATCCCTCCGAAGGCAACCATCTCGGCATGCCGGAGGACGGTGATCTTCCTAGGCCGGTGCCTCGCGCCGACATCCCACGGGAGCTAGCTGTGGTCCCCGCTCCGGCGGGGGGTTACGACCCACAACTCGAGCAAGTCCGCGAGGCGCAGGCCAGGCTCAACGAGGGAACAGGAGCGCTTGAGCCGATCCGTCGGGACGTCGGGCAGACATGGGCGGGCCAACCCTTGGCCGGAGAAATGCGTCACCTGCCCCAAGGTCTCCAGCACCGCGTCGCCAACGATGTCAGGGTCAAGCCGCCGCCCGCATTCAGCGGGGTTGGTCAGAACCTGGCAGCCGCAGCGATGCTCCTCCGCGCAATGCCGGAGCCATCAACCACCGAGGGTCGGCGAATCCAGGGAGATCTCAAGAATCTCCTGGAAGGCGCTGCGGCCCGACGGGCCGAGAGCACTGCCTCCCGAAGGCAGGGATATCCCTCGGAACCTCATGCCGCGACTTCCCGATTCATGCGGGAAGCCTCGGTCTACACCGGGCGCACGCGCAACACCACGCCTGTGGCCCCGGGCCACCTCGGCAACGAGCACCATCGACGCGACCGACGGGCCCACCTCGACGAAAGGGTACGCCGAGGCTACCACCCCAGGCGTGGGGGGCGCTACGACAGTGGGGAGGATCGGAGTCCCTCGCCCGAACCACCCGGTCCGCAGGCCTTCAGTCGGGCCATCCGACGGGCGCCATTCCCGACCAGGTTCCGACCCCTGACTACTATCACGAAGTACTCGAAGGAAACGAGACCGGAACTGTGGCTCGCGGACTACCGCCTTGCCTGCCAACTGGGTGGGACGGACGACGACAACCTCATAATCCGTAACCTCCCCCTGTTCCTCTCCGACACTGCTCGCGCCTGGTTGGAGCACCTGCCTCCGGGGCAGATCTCCAACTGGGACGACTTGGTCCAAGCCTTCGCTGGCAATTTCCAGGGCACATACGTGCGCCCCGGGAATTCCTGGGACCTTCGAAGCTGCCGGCAACAGCCGGGGGAGTCGCTCCGGGACTACATCCGGCGATTCTCGAAGCAGCGCACCGAGCTGCCCAACATCACCGACTCGGATGTCATCGGCGTGTTCCTCGCCGGCACCACTTGCCGCGACCTGGTGAGCAAGCTGGGTCGCAAGACCCCCACCAGGGCGAGCGAGCTGATGGACATCGCCACCAAGTTCGCCTCTGGCCAGGAGGCGGTCGAGGCTATCTTCCGAAAGGACAAGCAGCCCCAGGGCCACCCATCGGAAGAGGCTCCCGAGGCGTCTGCTCCGCGCGGCGCCAAGAAGAAAGGCAAGAAGAAGTCGCAACCGAAACGCGACGCCGCTGACGCGGACCTTGTCGCCGCCGCCGAGTACAAGAACCCTCGGAAGCCCCCCGGAGGTGCAAACCTCTTCGACAAGATGCTCAAGGAGCCGTGCCCCTACCATCAGGGGCCCGTCAAGCACACCCTCGAGGAGTGCGTTATGCTTCGGCGTCACTTCCACAGGGCCGGGCCACCCGCCGAGGGTGGCAGGGCCCGCGACGACGACAAGAACGAAGATCACCAAGCAGGAGAGTTCCCCGAGGTCCGCGACTGCTTCATGATCTATGGAGGGCATGCGGCGAATGCCTCGGCTCGGCATCGCAAGCAAGAGCGCCGGGAGGTCTTCTCGGTGAAGGTGGCGGCGCCAGTCTACCTAGACTGGTCCGACAAGCCCATCACCTTCGACCAGGCCGACCACCCCGACCATGTGCCGAGCCCGGGGAAATACCCGCTCGTCGTCGACCCCGTCGTCGGCAATGTCAGGCTCACCAAGGTCCTGATGGATGGGGGCAGCTGCCTCAACATCATCTACGCCGAGACCCTCAAGCTCCTACGCGTCGATCTGTCCTCCGTCCGAGCAGGCGCTGCGCCCTTCCACGGGATCATCCCTGGGAAGCGCGTCCAGCCCCTCGGGCGACTCGACCTCCCCGTCTGCTTCGGGACGCCCTCCAACTTCCGAAGGGAGACCCTGACATTCGAGGTGGTCGAGTTCCGAGGAACCTACCACGCCGTACTAGGGAGGCCATGCTACGCGAAGTTCATGGCCGTCCCCAACTACACCTACCTGAAGCTCAAGATGCCGGGCCCCAACGGGGTCATCACCGTCGGCCCCACGTACAAACACGCGTTCGAATGCGACGTGGAGTGCGTGGAGTACGCCGAGGCCCTCGCCGAGTCCGAGGCCCTCATCGCCGACCTGGAGAACCTCTCCAAGGAGGTGCCAGACGTGAAGCGCCATGCCGGCAACTTCGAGCCGGCAGAGACGGTTAAGGCCGTCCCTCTTGACCCCAGTGGCGACACCACCAAGCAGGTCCGGATCGGTTCCGGGCTCGACCTCAAATAGGAAGCAGTGCTCGTCGACTTTCTCCGCGCAAACGCCGACGTCTTTGCGTGGAGTCCCTCGGACATGCCCGGCATACCGAGGGATGTCGCCGAGCACTCACTGGATATTCGGGCCGGAGCCCGACCCGTCAGGCAGCCTCTGCGCCGATTCGACGAGGAGAAGCGCAGAGTGATTGGCGAAGAGATCCACAAGCTAATGGCAGCAGGGTTCATCAAAGAGGTATTCCATCCCGAATGGCTTGCCAACCCTGTGCTTGTGAGGAAGAAAGGGGGGAAATGGCGGATGTGTGTAGACTACACTGGTCTCAACAAAGCATGTCCGAAGGTTCCCTACCCTCTGCCTCGCATCGATCAAATCGTGGATTCCACCGCTGGGTGCGAAACCCTGTCCTTCCTCGATGCCTACTCAGGGTATCACCAGATCCGGATGAAAGAGTCCGACCAGCTCGCGACTTCTTTCATCACGCCGTTCGGCATGTACTGCTATGTCACCATGCCGTTCGGTTTGAGGAATACGGGCGCGACGTACCAGCGGTGCATGAACCATGTGTTCGGCGAACACATCGGTCGCACAGTCGAGGCCTACGTCGATGACATCGTAGTCAAGACAAGGAAGGCTTCCGACCTCCTCTCCGACCTTGAAGTGACATTCCGATGTCTCAAGGCGAAAGGAGTCAAGCTCAATCCCGAGAAGTGTGTCTTCGGGGTGCCCCGAGGCATGCTCCTAGGGTTCATCGTCTCCGAGCGAGGCATTGAAGCCAACCCGGAGAAGATCGCGGCCATCACCAGCATGGGACCCATCAAGGACTTAAAAGGTGTACAGAGGGTCATGGGATGCCTCGCGGCCCTGAGCCGCTTCATCTCACGCCTCGGCGAAAGAGGTCTGCCTCTGTACCGCCTCTTAAGGAAGGCCGAGTGTTTCGCTTGGACCCCTGAGGCCGAGGAAGCCCTCGGGAACCTGAAGGCGCTCCTTACAAAGGCGCCTGTCTTGGTGCCCCCGACGGATGGAGAAGCCCTCTTGGTCTACGTCGCCGCGACCACTCAGGTGGTTAGCGCCGCGATTGTGGTCGAGAGGCAAGAGGAAGGGCATGCACTGCCCGTTCAGAGGCCAGTCTACTTCGTCAGCGAAGTGCTGTCCGAGACCAAGATCCGCTACCCACAAGTTCAAAAGCTGCTGTATGCTGTGATCCTGACAAGGCGGAAGTTGCGACACTACTTCGAGTCTCATCCGGTAACTGTGGTGTCATCCTTCCCCCTGGGGGAGATCATCCAGTGTCGAGAGGCCTCGAGCAGGATCGCAAAGTGGGCGGTGGAAATCATGGGCGAAACGATCTCGTTCGCCCCTCGGAAGGCCATCAAGTCCTAGGTGTTGGCGGACTTCGTGGCCGAATGGGTTGACACCCAGTTGCCGACGGCTCCGATCCAACCGGAGCTCTGGACCATGTTTTTCGACGGGTCGCTGATGAAGACAGGAGCCGGCGCGGGCCTGCTCTTCATCTCGCCCCTCAGAAAGCACTTGCGCTACGTGCTGCGCCTCCATTTCCCGGCGTCCAACAATGTGGCCGAGTACGAAGCTCTGGTCAACGGGTTGCGGATCGCCATCGAGCTAGGGGTCAGACGCCTCGACGCCCGCGGTGATTCGCAGCTCGTCATCGACCAAGTTATGAAGAACTCCCACTGCCGCGACCCGAAGATGGAGGCCTACTGCGACGAGGTTCGGCGCCTGGAAGACAAGTTCTTCGGGCTCGAGCTCAACCACATCGCTCGGTGCTACAACGAAACCGCAGACGAGCTGGCTAAAATAGCCTCGGGGCGAACGACGGTCCCCCCGGACGTCTTCTCCCGGGATCTGCATCAACCCTCTGTCAAGATCGACGACGCGCCCGGGCCCGAGGTACCCTCGGCTCAGCCCGAGGCATCCTCGGCACAGCCCGAGGTACCCTCAGCCCCCGAGGGCGAGGCACTGGACGTCGAGGAAGAGCAGAGCGGGGTCACGCCTGATCGAGATTGGCAGGCCCCGTACCTGCAATATCTCCGTCGAGGAGAGCTACCCCCCGACCAAGTCGAGGCTCGGCGGGTAGCGCGACGCGCCAAGTCGTTCGTCTTGCTGGGCGATGAAGAGGAGCTCTACCATCGCAGCCCCTCGGGCATCCTCCAGCGATGCATCTCCATCGCCGAAGGTCGGGAACTGCTGCAAGAAATACACTCGGGGGCTTGCGGCCACCACGCAGCGCCCCGAGCCCTTGTCAGGAATGCTTTCCGGCAAGGATTCTACTGGCCAACGGCGGTGGATGACGCCACTAGAATTGTCCACACCTGCGAAGGGTGCCAATTCTATGCAAAGCAGACCCACCTGCCCGCTCAGGCTCTGCAGACAATACCCATCACCTGGCCCTTCGCTGTATGGGGTCTGGACCTCGTCGGTCCCTTGCAGAAGGCACCCGGGGGCTACACGCACCTGCTGGTCGCCATCGACAAATTCTCCAAGTGGATCGAGGTCCGACCTCTGAACAGCATCAGGTCCGAGCAGGCGGTGGCGTTCTTCACCAACATCATCCATCGCTTCGGAGTCCCGAACTCCATCATCACCGACAACGGCACCCAGTTCACCGGCAAAAAATTCTTGGATTTTTGCGAGGATCACCATATCCGGGTGGACTGGGCCGCCGTGGCTCATCCCATGTCGAATGGGCAAGTAGAGCGTGCCAACGGCATGATTCTACAAGGGCTCAAGCCTCAGATCTACAACGACCTCAACAAGTTCGGCAAGCGGTGGATGAAGGAACTCCCCTCGGTGGTCTGGAGCCTAAGGACGACGCCGAGTCGTGCCACGGGTTTCACGCCGTTTTTCCTGGTCTACGGGGCTGAAGCTATCTTGCCCACTGACCTGGAATACGGCTCCCCGAGGACGAGGGCCTACACCGATCAAAGCAACCAAGCTAGCCGAGAGGAATCGCTGGACCAGCTGGAAGAGGCTCGGACAGGGCCTTACTACACTCGGCGTGGTACCAGCAGTCCCTGCGACGCTACCACGCCCGAGGGGTCCGGTCCCGAGACCTCCAGGTCGGCGATCTGGTGCTTCGGCTGCGCCAAGACGCCCGAGGGAGGCACAAGCTCACGCCCCCCTGGGAAGGGCCATTCGTCATCGCCAAAATTCTGAAGCCCGGAACATACAAGCTGGCCAACAATCAAGGCGAGATCTACGGCAACGCTTGGAACATCAAACAGCTACGTCGCTTCTACCCTTAAGATGTTTTCAAGTTGTTCATATACCTCGCGCCTACGCAAAGTTTAGTCGTCAAGGAAGGGTCGGCCTAGCCTCGGCAAAGCCCGACCCTCCCTCGGGGGCTAAAAGGGGGGAGACCCCCTCTGTGTCGAATTTTTCCTCGAAAAAGGATCTCTTTTTAGCAGGATTTCTTTCGTGCTTCTTGACTACTTCGGAAAGCGGATCCTGGAAACGACGGAGTACACGTAAGCAGCCAAGGCTGACCGAGCCGAGGGACTCCTACGCCTCCGGGATACGGATACCTCACTCATCACCTTCTGCGATAAGTAACTCGCGTTCGGATAAAGCGACTCCGTGGACCGAACAAGTCTTCACGTTCGGAAGCTCTCCTGCCGAAGCAGTCCTTCAAGCTTTCTCGACTAAGTTGGGGACAGGGCCTCATGGACGGGTGAAAGTACGCGTAAGCGGCAAGGCCGACCGAGCCGAGGGACTCCCACGCCTCTGGGATACGGATACCTCACTCGTCCCTTCCGCGAGAAGCAACTCTCGCTCACACAAACATCCCTGTTACCCCGGCGGTGGGGACGGAGCGGCTCCGCCCACGGGAGGAATCCACTCTGGCCGCTGCTTGTCGGTGAGGGGGCGGAGCAAACCTTCGCCGACCAGCTCCTCCAGATCACTCGCCGTCACCGTGGAGAAGGGCCACGGATCGCGCGGGGGGATTATGGTCACTCGATCCGCCATCACCAAAATGGAGAAGATGGCGGCGCGGGGGGCAGGGAGAGCGGTTTCTCTCTTCTCCGACTAAAGTTTCCCGGGTTGCGAAAACCTAAAGGGAAAAGAAGGGAGCAGAGCGAAGAACCGTCACCGAACCCCCTCTCAAGTATATGAAGGCCAGGGCGAAACCGTTTCCAGCACACCGCCTGGACCGGACGCGGGATTCAAAAAGCGCGAAGCGGTACAGCCGTTCCTCAAACGGCTCACGCACGCGTAACGGCCACCCCGCCAACCACTCGCCACGTCGCATTAACTCCGCGGCGGGACACGCGGCGCCTCTGGCGGGAGGAGCGCGCAACGCTTCACCTTCGCCGTAATAACCGCGTCAGAAAAGGTACGCCACGTCGTTCAATTTCGTATCCTTTTCCTTTTTCCTCTTTCTCTATCTCTTGCAACAGGGACCGGGAAAGGGGGATACCCCGAAAAGGATCCTTCTCCGTGAAGGAACCGGGCTCCGAGCCCCCCCTACTGATCAGGGGTTCGAAGACTAGCCCTCCGAAGGGTTCAACAGTCGCCTCAGATCGCGTGGGCCCGACACCCACTACTGGTCAGGGGTTCGAAGGCCAGCCCCCGAAGGGTTCCATGGCCGCCTCAGGCTACTCGGGCTCCGCGCCCATTACTGATCAGGGGTTCGAAGGCTGGCCCCCGAAGGGTTCACAGTCGCCTCAGACACCGAGCGAGGGATGACCAGGGGTACGTTCGATACATAACCGAGGCTCGGGCTGCGCTCCCGAGGTACCCTAGGACATTTCCGAGACCAGCGGGAACGATCTTGTAACGGAATCCCATCGGAGGGAGGCATCGAGCCCTCGGACCCCGTCGCCAGGGGACCGGGTCCGGCAAATCACCCGCAGGTACTTTTGGGCGTGCCTCTGGGCCCCTAGCCGACCCCCAACGAACGGGGCACTGACGTCCACTCGGATTACCCGCTTGCAGCTCACCGGAGACACCATGTTCGGTGCCCATCGAGGGTAACATGGCGCACTCCCCCCTCCTCCTTGCGGAAAGGCGACGTAGGGGCGTATGTAAAAAGTCGAGTCTGTCCCTGATCGTCCTCTCGCCCTGTGCAGAGGCTCGGGGGCTGCTCTCGCAAAAACCGGCTCCGGCCAAACCGTTGACAGCGTCAACATACCAGCCCGAGAGCTTGGGCCCCGACCGTGCACCCGGGCTACGGCCAGTTCGCATGAGGGAACGACCAGACCAGCCGAAGCATTACGCAAGGTATTAAGACCTCGAAGGAGTGTAACCACTCCTCCGAGGCCTCGGGGGCTACACCCGGCGGGTGCGCTCGCGCGCACCCACCGGAACAAAATGCAACCGAGAAAGGCTGGTCCCCTTGCAAAAAAGTGCGACGAAAGCCTCCAAGCGAGTGCTAACACTCCCTTCGAGGCTCGGGGGCTACTGTTGGGGACCATAATTAGGGGTACCCTCAAGACGCCTAATTCTCAGCTGGTAACCCCCATCAGCATAAAGCTGCAAAGGCCTGATGGGTACGATTAAGTCAGGGATCAGTCCACACGAGTGACTCGATCACGCTTCACCCGAGCCTAGCCTCGGCCAAGGGCAGCCGACCTCGAGAGACTTCCGTCTCGCCCGAGGCCCCCCTTTTTACGGCGGACACATCACCGGCTCGCCCGAGGCCTTGGCTTCGCTCAGAAGCAACCCTGACTAAATCGCCACACCGACTGACCAAGTTGCAGGGGCATTTAACGCAAAGGTGGCCTGACACCTTTATCCTGACACGCGCCCCCCCCCCCAACAGAGCCGAAGTGACCGCCGTCACTCCACCGCTCCACTGACCAGTCTGACAGAAGGACAGCGCCGCCTGCGCCACTCCGACTGCAGTGCCACTCGACAGAGTGAGTCTGACAGGCAGTCAGGCCTTGCCAAAGGCGCCATAGCGAACTCCGCTCCGCCCGACCCTAGGGCTCGGACTCGGGCTAAGACCCGGAAGACGGCGAACTCCGCTCCGCCCGACCCCAGGGCTCGGACTCGGGCTAAGACCCGGAAGACGGCGAACTCCGCTCCGCCCGACCCCAGGGCTCGGACTCGGGCTAAGACCCGGAAGACGGCGAACTCCGCTCCGCCCGACCCCAGGGCTCGGACTCAGGCTAAGACCCGGAAGACGACGAAACTCCGCCTCGCCCGACCCCAGGGCTCGGACTCCGCCCTGGCCTCGGCCGAACGACCTCCGCCTCGCCCGACCCCATGGCTCGGACTCGGCCTCAGCAACAGAAGACAGACTCAACCTCGGCTTCGGAGGAGCCCCCACGTCACCCTGCCTAGGGCACAGACCCGCCACGTCAACAGGGGGCGCCATCATCGTCCTACCCCGAATCGACTCGGGTCACGGAGAACAAGACCAGCGTCCCATCCGGCCAGCTCCGCCAGATGGGCAATGATGGCGCTCCACAAGCTCTGTGACGACGGCGGCCCCCAGCTCTCTTACGGAAGTAGGGCGACGTCAGCAAGGACTCGACCGCTCCAACAGCTGTCCCTCCGCCAGGCTCCGTCGCACCTCCGACAGCCACGACATCACGCCAGCAAGGTGCCAAGACCTCTCCGGCTGCCACATTGGCATGTACCTAGGGCGCTAGCTCTCTCTCCGCTAGACACGTAGCACTCTGCTACACCCCCCATTGTACACCTGGATCCTCTCCTTACGACTATAAAAGGGAGGACCAGGGCCTTCTTAGAGAAGGTTGGCCGCGCGGGACCGAGGACGGGACAGGCGCTCTCTTGGGGCCGCTCGCTTCCCTCACCCGCGTGGACGCTTGTAACCCCCCTACTGCAAGCGCACCCGACCTGGGCGCGGGACGAACACGAAGGCCGCGGGACTTCCACCTCTCTCACGCTCGACTCCGGCCACCTCGCCTCTCCCCCCTTCGCGCTCGCCCACGCGCTCGACCCATCTGGGCTGGGGCACGCAGCACACTCACTCGTCGGCTTAGGGACCCCCCTGTCTCGAAACGCCGACAATATATAGTTTACAGTAGTACCTAGAAGGTCTTTAGCGACGCTTCTGAACCTATTTGCACTAGGGTTTTTTAGTGCCGCTTGTACTAGAGGCTACTGGAATTGACATTTCCACTTGCGGTTATTTTGGAACCGCCATGGCGCTTTTCTTAAGGCAACCACTAGTGGCTGGCGATTCGATTTGCACTGGCGATTTTGTTAAGAAAACCGCGAGTGAAAATCGGTAACGTTGGCTAGCAGTCGGGTCCACCAGTTTATTATCACTGGCGTGAGATAACCGAAATTACGTGTAAAAAGTTGAACGAACCGCATGCTTAGAGCTCTTTTCTACTAGTGTTATGAACATGAGCATTTAAAATTTATACATAAAAGAGGATCTATGTAACTCATATTTCATCAACAGTTGCTATGAACAAAGTACGTAAAACACTAGATATAAATCCACTAGTGTTTAGGTTTGCTCTCAGATTAGATCCTAACCCTATACAAAGACCAAAATAAATACTTCATTGGCTGAACTAAATCAACATACACCAAGAGTTAACTATGTCGTGAGATTAGAAATATTTCTATAGCAGAGTATGTAGAGATTGCATAAAAGCACAACCCTGGGGTAAATTTAGAGAGGTTTATTGGGGTCAGCTGACCCCAAATAAAATCTATAAATCCTTTAGCAAAACACTATTAAAATAAAAAATCATATCATATAGTAAAGTTGATCAAATGAACTCCAACAATATTCTCGGTTAGATTCGCCACTGGCACAACCATAAGACAATGAGTATTAAAGTATATAAACAACTAATAGGTTGTTAAACAACTAATAGGTTGTTTACTTATCAGCAAGTATACTACATGGTTTCTCTTAGAATTTCCCAAAAACAAACACCCATAGGAATTTCAATGAAGTCAAAACAGCTAGTAGTTCTATTGAATTCAGATTTCATGAACAACTACAATTGTTCCCAAAAAATTTTAGTTAAGTCTACAATGTAATCTATGGCTAGTCTCATCTTAGTGTGGGATGTAATCATCATCGAGCAATCACATCCTACCAACCTTGCAACTAATCATTTAAACAATATAACAAATAAAGTCCCCACAATATAATTGCAGCAAGTAACGAAGAAAGATAAACCAACCTTAATCAGTGTAGATGAAATAATCATGAGGCAAGGCACGCACAAGTCGCTATCCCAAAAAACAGATTCACGCCCTCTATTGCCGAGGTCGCGACGTGATGTTTGTGCATATACAATCCTGCTGCACAGATCACAGGCACATTGTGACCTATATGCCTGTAACAAGAAGCATTAAATGATCATTGACGGATTTAAACATCTCTTTCTCATTATAGCAAACCATTAAACCATTCATCCAATCATCTTCAATCTTATTACACAATTCTCTCTTGATGAAATTCATTACTGAAATTCGTCTCTCGGCTGTTGACACGGGTAATAGCAAGGCCAACTCAATTAGCTTGTAGACAAAAGAAAAAACAACATGCTTTCAAATTTCAACCATCTTTATCGAAAGAGATGCAATATCTTCACAAGTACCAAAAACATCATTTCTTCTTACATGAAAAATGTATATCTTGCTCTATTAACATTGCACGTTCAATAACAGAAAAAATCTTGATAAATCAAAACTAAAAAATGAGTTCTTTGGATCAAAGCAATAAAAACAACTAGCAACTCCCTAGAAGCTTCATTAATGAATAACAAAGAATATTTTTGTGCGACAACAGTGAAGGTTTGAAATTTTAAACCCATGTTGCCTTCAGCGTCCTCTAATAGGAACTTCTTAATTCATATCTACTACAAGAATACCCTTTTGAGCACAAAATTACCTCAAATTATCAAAGAATGACTCACAACCACTATTGGTCCTCATCATAGCCATTCAGATCTTCACAACATCAAACAACTTCATAGTAAAAACAATATTGACATTCTTCCTTGCAAGATTTTAGAGAGCTCATTTGTGATGGTAAGCATTTTCAACATTAATTTTAGAATAAAAACAAATTTGAAGCTCTTCATTTTTCTATCAACCCCACTACTTGTGTTGGTACACGACCATCTCCATGAATAATGGCAAGAACATGCTATACCGAGTCCCACATTGTTTTTAAGTGAAGAAATGTTAAATAATGTGAACCTTATCTTGTGTCACTAGGTATATCAAGGTTAGTTATCCATTCTAGCACTATAATAGGGAAATTTAGTGTTGTTGGAGTGAGATGGCCTATAGGTATCCATCTGTTAGTCTCTTAATAGCATCAGCTCAATGATTGTTTAGCCAAGAGTTCCAAATGAAGCCACTGGCTTTGATATCACTTGTAGAAAATGGTGATGTCTAAAAGGGGGTGAGTTAGGCAATCTAATTTCTCTATAAACTATGGTCTTTCTTCTAGTCGAAACCTATGTAGTAAAGCCAAGATATCTTATGTGTAATAGGGTTTTGAGTAAGTTTTATATCCCTACCACAAAGGAGTCATGCAACCTAGGTCCAAAACATATTCACTAGCCTATAACTAGCTAGAAAGATAAAGCATATAACCAAGGTAACATACACACAAATGCAGAAGCTTAAATATGATAGAGATAAAAACTCCCATTTATGTCTCAATATTTTTATTGAGGTATCAAGAAGTGCACTAGATTTCGTCTAATCCTCGTTGGATCCCAACACCAGGAAAGCCCACGTGAGGGCCAAGCTCCTAGTCAAATAACTGTGTAGATAGCCTCAGGCATTCTCCACACACATGTGGCGCTCCAGTTGTGGCCTATCTTGGGTGCCCCCATCTCTCCACTATAAAGTTTACAACCGAACTGTGATACCCAATTTTCTGAAAAGAAGTTAAATGTATTTTTCCCTTTTCTTTCGTGATCTGTGTAGTTGGGGTTGGAGTTTTATAGGAAGCATTCACCAATAAAACAGTAGAATACTTGTTGGATTTGTGCGCTGGGGTCGGGAGCAGACGTGAGAGCGAGTTTGGGCCATGGATCTCGATCCGGCGGTGGGGAGCCCATTAGTTTCTCCCCCTTAACCCTAGCCGCCCCCTCCCTCTCACTCCCCCACCCCTTTGGCCGCCCCTCCCCTCTCTCTTCCACTCTTGCAGCCGCCCCAATCCCTCTCCTTCTTCCCCAAGTGATTGCAACGCCACCCCTCAACCCTAGCCCCCCCCTTCCTCATCAAGGTGGAGCCTCCCTGCTTGGTGTCCGTCGTGTGGGTGCGAGTCTTCCATGGGAGTTTGGAGGGAGGAAGAAGGAAGAAAAGAAGGAGGAAAGGAGGAACCTAAGGTGATTTTCGTGATCATTTTGTTGTATTTGTGCTGCAATCCAATTGGTTACATGTTTACCTATGCGATTTGGTAGAGGTGCTGTCCAGAAATTTAGTGGGTGGACGAACAGCAGTAGTTCTAGGGATTTCTGGGAATTTTTCGTGGGCAATTAGTGGGGATCAGTGGGAGAATCATGTAGAGCTTTGTCATACCTTTCCAACGAGTACTTATGCGCTCGATTTGGAGTTATAATTTAGGAGATATCGTTGTTTGAATCCGGTTATGTTGCTGTCCAAAAAAACAGATTTTTCAGTTGGGTGAACAGCAGTAGTATTCGCAGTTTCTGGGAAATTTTCGTGGGTAATTAGTGTTAACCAGTATGATAATCATGTAGGGCTTTGTCTTATCTTTCCAATGAGTACTTATGCGCTTGATTTGGAATTATATTTTAAAAGATATCGCTGTTTGAATCCGGGTATGTCGCTGTCCAAAAGACAAAAAAACAGATTACAGGGTTTATCTTGTGGACTGTTTTGGGCTAATTAGATGTTGGAATTTAATTATAAATTGTATACAAAACTTGTGGGGAATTTCATGTAGATGCCTCTGGAGTTTTTGTTTGTTACCACTGCTGTCATAATTTTAAAGTTATGAAATTATTAAGCAGCGCCGCTGCAGTTTGGTGGGTGTGGGGAGAGATGTAACCCGCGGCGGGGTTTGAGTTTGTGCGTAGGTGCGGCGTCGTTTATGAGCCTGATTATGTGAAATTGGTGCACTAAGTTGTGTGTCAAAAACAGGTGGTGGACTCCCCGATCGTACTTAGGCATTTGCCCGAACTTCCGGTAAAGGCAAGTAAATACAGTGGTGGTTGCTACCGTTTGGGTTGCATCCTATTCCCTGACATTGAGTATGCATAAGTTTCAATTATGTTAATCATTGAATTCTATGATGAAGTTTATTTGTTTGCAAGTATTAATTCTCAATTGTCTAATATTGTGGATGATCATAATTTGGTAATGATATATGTGGTTGATTCCCATCTTGGATGAAGTTGAAGTATTTTTTTTGAATCACGTAATATGAAGTGCTGTAGGCATGACATGCTCATCGCATCATCCATCTTGCATTTTGAAGTTATGTCGTGATCTTATGGTCCGACCGTACCGGTACATTTTTTTAGCATCGTACGTTGCCCGAGGAGGGGTACGATGCGGCTTCATATCCTTAGAGGTATGAAGGCAGAAGTCATTCTTGCATTTGCAGACATTTGCACTCATGAGGTATATATGAAGTGTGACATTACTATGTTACTATTGTGGTTTCTACCTGCGAGGTGTGGTGACTAGGTGTGTTGTACGTTGTATACGTGCTGCACCTTCGTAATAAGAAGGTTGTGGAATCAAGTGGTGGTAAAACAATGTTCTTATGTGGTTAAACAGTTTGATATTATTTTACTTGCTGAGATGTGACATCTCACTCTTGCATTACTCAATGCAGGTACTTGATACATGTTGGGAATGAGGGGAGTAGCAGCACGTCCACTTTCACTCTCACAATAACGCTGCCCAGGCGCAGCCATGATTTAATTAGAAACTTATTGTCAAAGGAAGTTTTTTTAACTAGTCGTGCGCACTAGTTAATTCACTTCATGTCGTATGTTTAACTTCTCTTTGCTAGCCGATTAATAATACTTAGTATGTTTTTGTCATGATATATGTTTATACACTGTTGCCCCCTCATTTATGCAATTTTTTAAGGGGGATGCTGCCGAAATTTTATATATAGATGTCAGAAGTGTTGTTTAGTAGCATTCCGGGGTGTTGGTGGACCCCGGGGTGTTACAGTTGGTATCAAAGGATAGGCTTTAGATTCTACACAATTTGAAGATAAATTTGACACACTTGCACATATAGGAAGGGTATGGGTTCGTATCTCTTTCATATTAGTATTTTATTGTATAGATGACTAGAACTTCCTTACTCCAAATCCCTTTATGGTTTGATGGGGTATGTCGTTAACGACGTAATGCTTGATATGATATGTTACTTCTATTTAGTATTGGTTTCTTGATGTGGTTGTTATTGAAGATATTATGCAAGTGAAGCTACTAACGTACTTGTTTTATATACATATCGTCATGATGTTTTTTTTGGGATGCAATGTTTTCAAATCTCTGAGCTATTACCATCATATATTTCTATATGCTTGACTGTGGATGTTTTTTCCCAAAGGGATTCTTGGGTTCTTGTACTTATAGGACCGATTGTTTATTGAGCTTGTGTATAGTGGGTCTAATCCGACTTGGTGTAGTGTGAAACACTATGTAATGTAGCTTTATGGTGTTGTTGAGTTTGATTGACTGTTGGGTTACAACCCAACTTATCAATGTAATATTTCCATGGGTGCAATGCTTTGCGCCTCACTTTTTTTAGGCTAGTGTGGCTACCTGCTAACTTGATCTTAGTATAAAATTGGTTTGTCTCTATAGAGCAGATGCAACGTTGTAATGTCTATGAAATCTTTAGACTGACTCGAGTGAATTTGTGAGATGACGTAGATTGATAAGTCCAACCATGTCTACCTGATAGGTTTTCTTATTATGTGCAACCTTATTTTTAACAATAAATGGGGTGGTTTCAAGTGGATTTTATGCCGTGCATGTTTTCCTTCTATGGCTTGTTTCAATAGCCATAAAGGCTATGCATATTTTTTTTAGTTGTTGCAGGCTAGTCATGTGGGCGATATTGACAACCCGTTTTATTTTTTTTATTTTTTTTATTTGCCAACATTGTATGGCAGTTTGATTTTTTTATGAGCAGTTTCTCTATGCATGCTTGTTGAATCATTATTTGGACCGCTTTATCTAAAACGAAGTCAATGCTTAACTGGGAGTTGCTTATGTTTGTTAGTCATCGATCTCTTTAATGATGGGGTTGTTGCATCGGATTAAGATTTTTCTTATATGAATGATGGTTTGATAGATTATGTATGTCTACTACTTTGAATGCATCATGTGATATCACGAAGTACAAATTGTTCAAGTGCAGTTATAGTAGGTTTTGTTGTATGTGAGGTTAATTAAGGTAGTTTGGTTATGTGGATTGTCTTATTGACGTCCAATTACTCCTGTTGAGCATAGTATCGTGTTATTATTTTAGTATTGAAAGTAATATTTATGAAGCTTTTGCATGAGTCTGTGTCAAGAAGTACATTAGTTTTTCTTGTTATCCCTCCATTGCTTTATGAGTATTGCAAATTTTATCTCTTTTGAGAGGAGGAAAAGACGTTACATGGCATGAGCACCATTTGCTTCACGTCAACAGAATAGTTGTGGAGAGCTCTAATAGTTGGATTCTAGTGTAATAACAACCACGTTTTATAGTGCTAGAGACGAGTATGTCAGGTGTTTCATACATTGTCGATACATGGATGTTTGACCTTAGTGGCATTAACAAATGAGGTTGTTGAATTCGTTGATTGTGGTGCTTAGTGTTCTAACCTATTAGATAAAGTGTTGCTTAAAGGCTTTGGGGAGTTGCATACCCATTTGGTAGTGGAAAATCCTAATGTTGGTCGCACCTGCCAATGCCTTGGGTTTTATTTTATATTGTTTTTTTATTATTATGGGTAAGGTGTTGTTTTGTTTTGGGAGTCATTTTAAATTAGTTGGAGGCTGAATCAGGCTTCGCTTAACTAGAATGTTTTGTAGTAGGTTTCTTCATCTTTGCATAGGATGCTCAATCACCCAGTTTGGTCTAAACATTTGAGAGTTATGGGTTTCCTATAGCAGCCTTAATTTGGTACGGAAGTATAGACATTGAATACGGTAAATTTTGGGTTTTGTTGGATTATGAAAGTTTTAGTAATTTCATGATCTTCCCAAAGAGTATTGGTTTGTAATTTTCATTGCATATAATTGGAGTTAGGCTACTCTGAAGTTGTTGCACCGTTGTGTCTGAACTTTAGGTGTCGTTAAAACCACTAATAAATCGACCGCGTTTTGATAGTTTCAGAGCCCAAATTTGGGAATTCTCTTTAGGAAAAACTTTTAGTTTTTCTTAGTACCTTTTAATGGGTATTTACTTGTAATTGTCTGTTAAATAGATTGGGAGAGGTGGTTGTCCGGATATAAGTTGAATCTCTGATGTGCAGTATCTCAGGCTGAGTTTAGCTGTAGGTCATGCAGAGTTGAGGGCTATAAAGTTAAATTTGGGTGGAACTTTATTGCAAAAGTCATGGACAATTTCCAAACTTTTCCAACGCGTGTTCGTTGTAGTTTTAAGTTGAGTATAGCAGGAGTTATAGTATTTTGAATTTTAGTTGTCCATTGTTTCTAACCTATCAGTTTTGCAACAAAGCAGTTGCATTGTTTTATCGGTTTGGAAACCAATTCTGAGACACTCATTATAATAAAAGTTTTAGGGAATGTTATAATCTTTTCAATGAGTTTATATTTGTAAAATTTTGTTAGATGCAAAGAGTTATGAGGTTTTGAATTTATGGGTCATGTTCCGTCAGGTTCTGGTGGCAGATCATGTATGTCACCTTACAAGTCAAATTAAAAAAATGGAGATAAAAAACTTTGTTTATCCTTTGAATACAAAAGTTGTAGGTCATGAAGTTTAGATGATTTTACAATATTTCTTTGTTATCATTGCTTTTATAGTGAAAGAGGTAGAGACAGAATGAGCATTTGTGCTGTTGATTGTCAATTTTCTATTTAGGGATATTTCTTTGGGACTTTGGTTTAGTTATGGTGAGCTCTTTCGCAATCCATGTTAATTATGTTGTATGGTGGGAGGGAATAGATGTAGTGGTTGTGATAGTTATCTTGTTATTGTATATGTGGAGCGTGGGCTGAAACAGACAGATAGCGAGGGATATTTGAATAGGCCAGTACGTATTGTTGTGAAGCCATGTTTTCTGGTCTTGGCGTGTTTGCGTAAGTATGAAATAGTTACGTCGTGTGAAGTCTAGGTGGAGATGCAGATTGTCTGAGTTATTGGATGGATATATGGGCAGGCATAGTATACTTAAATTGATTCTTGCTTGCATGATGTGAGATCAGGCTTAAAATGATTTAAAAAGTAAGCATATTGCTTCTACCCTTATGTTGGCTCTAAGTGTCTCGTAATGAAGAACCTAAAGTTATTAGTCCTTCGATGAACGCTTAATCTTAAAAGAGTATAGAACCTGAATAAATATATTGCTTGTTGTTTGGGACTACATGACCAGTTTTGGTTATGCCGCTAGTTCAATGAATTACACCATGGTTTTGGTAGAGGTGTTGTATATAAAAAGTTGTAGCCAACTTCTTCATCTTACTTGTGTAAAATTTCATGACCATAGGTCTAGTAGTTTGGGAATTATGATTTTCTCAAGTCTAGTCTTGGAATCTGTCCAGATTCTGCACAGATTTCGAAACTGACCTTGTTTGCCCATGTTAAACTTCGAATCAGTTCTTATAAATTATAAAGAAGTGGTAGTACTTTCCTTAAGCTTTCCAACAAATTTTGGATCACCCTTTTTGGTGACCTATAAGTAAGTACATCTGTTTTAATTGGAATCTTTGAATCTGTCCAAATTTGGACAGCAAAGCCTTTCTTATGTCTTTTGATCTTGATATGCATTGAATTAACCTGATAGGTTTATAAATGAAATATAGACAATTTTACTGGCTTTCTAAAAAGTCTAGGAGCGCCTGAATGGGATGACTGAGACTCCAATTATGGATTTTTGAAGTGAGTAGTTGAATTCTGTTCAAGTCTGGACAAAATTTATGTTTCGCATTGTTTGGCCTTTCTAAGTGTCAAATCTTGTGGTGATGATAATACCAAGGGTATAGTGGACTTTGTAAGCTTTCCATAAAGTCCTAGTTTACTTCTATTGGATGCATATTTTGTGAGTTATGAGGAAAACAAATAACAGTTGTGCCGCTGTCTAGAAATATGCAAGCATTAAATTGATCTTTTGAAGTTACTCTTGTTTGGATAGGTTTGGTTTAGGCTATTTGAGCACAGTATGTATTGCATTCATATATATATATATATTCATTGAAGTACTTGCATGTGTCAATGTTGATTTGGTGTCAGGAAAGCTTTGTCCGAGTTATATAGGACCGTCTACTATCTTAGCCCGAGTTGGCAGCTTGGCTTAGCACCTACAATTGTCGGAGTCTATGATCAGAGTACACCATGTATTCCATGTCTTTATGTTGAGGAAGTATTTGCGGAATCCAGACCATCAAATCGAGCTAGAGCCGATTCCTGTGTAGCAAGACCAGACTCTAGAGTGTCGTCTGCTGCGTATCTTAGAATCCTAGGATCTTGAGAAGCTGATGCGGCAGAAGTACCCGAACCTTTCTTTATGTGTGAGTTTTGTTGATTCATTGATCTTTCCTTGTCGTTCCGATAGAAGCGTCGGAATTCGAGGTCGAATTCTTTTTAAGGGGGGTAGAGTGTGATACCCAATTTTCTGAAAAGAAGTTAAATGTATTTTTCCCTTTTCTTTCGTGATCTGTGTAGTTGGGGTTGGAGTTTTATAGGAAGCATTCACCAATAAAACAGTAGAATACTTGTTGGATTTGTGCGCTGGGGTCGGGAGCAGACGTGAGAGCGAGTTTGGGCCATGGATCTCGATCCGGCGGTGGGGAGCCCATTAGTTTCTCCCCCTTAACCCTAGCCGCCCCCTCCCTCTCACTCCCCCACCCCTTTGGCCGCCCCTCCCCTCTCTCTTCCACTCTTGCAGCCGCCCCAATCCCTCTCCTTCTTCCCCAAGTGATTGCAACGCCACCCCTCAACCCTAGCCCCCCCCCCCCTTCCTCATCAAGGTGGAGCCTCCCTGCTTGGTGTCCGTCGTGTGGGTGCGAGTCTTCCATGGGAGTTTGGAGGGAGGAAGAAGGAAGAAAAGAAGGAGGAAAGGAGGAACCTAAGGTGATTTTCGTGATCATTTTGTTGTATTTGTGCTGCAATCCAATTGGTTACATGTTTACCTATGCGATTTGGTAGAGGTGCTGTCCAGAAATTTAGTGGGTGGACGAACAGCAGTAGTTCTAGGGATTTCTGGGGATTTTTCGTGGGCAATTAGTGGGGATCAGTGGGAGAATCATGTAGAGCTTTGTCATACCTTTCCAACGAGTACTTATGCGCTCGATTTGGAGTTATAATTTAGGAGATATCGTTGTTTGAATCCGGTTATGTTGCTGTCCAAAAAAACAGATTTTTCAGTTGGGTGAACAGCAGTAGTATTAGCAGTTTCTGGGAAATTTTCGTGGGTAATTAGTGTTAACCAGTATGATAATCATGTAGGGCTTTGTCTTATCTTTCCAATGAGTACTTATGCGCTTGATTTGGAATTATATTTTAAAAGATATCGCTGTTTGAATCCGGGTATGTCGCTGTCCAAAAGACAAAAAAACAGATTACAGGGTTTATCTTGTGGACTGTTTTGGGCTAATTAGATGTTGGAATTTAATTATAAATTGTATACAAAACTTGTGGGGAATTTCATGTAGATGCCTCTGGAGTTTTTGTTTGTTACCACTGCTGTCATAATTTTAAAGTTATGAAATTATTAAGCAGCGCCGCTGCAGTTTGGTGGGTGTGGGGAGAGATGTAACCCGCGGCGGGGTTTGAGTTTGTGCGTAGGTGCGGCGTCGTTTATGAGCCTGATTATGTGAAATTGGTGCACTAAGTTGTGTGTCAAAAACAGGTGGTGGACTCCCCGATCGTACTTAGGCATTTGCCCGAACTTCCGGTAAAGGCAAGTAAATACAGTGGTGGTTGCTACCGTTTGGGTTGCATCCTATTCCCTGACATTGAGTATGCATAAGTTTCAATTATGTTAATCATTGAATTCTATGATGAAGTTTATTTGTTTGCAAGTATTAATTCTCAATTGTCTAATATTGTGGATGATCATAATTTGGTAATGATATATGTGGTTGATTCCCATCTTGGATGAAGTTGAAGTATTTTTTTTTGAATCACGTAATATGAAGTGTTGTAGGCATGACATGCTCATCGCATCATCCATCTTGCATTTTGAAGTTATGTCGTGATCTTATGGTCCGACCGTACCGGTACATTTTTTTAGCATCGTACGTTGCCCGAGGAGGGGTACGATGCGGCTTCATATCCTTAGAGGTATGAAGGCAGAAGTCATCCTTGCATTTGCAGACATTTGCACTCATGAGGTATATATGAAGTATGACATTACTATGTTACTATTGTGGTTTCTACCTGCGAGGTGTGGTGACTAGGTGTGTTGTACGTTGTATACGTGCTGCACCTTCGTAATAAGAAGGTTGTGGAATCAAGTGGTGGTAAAACAATGTTCTTATGTGGTTAAACAGTTTGATATTATTTTACTTGCTGAGATGTGACATCTCACTCTTGCATTACTCAATGCAGGTACTTGATACATGTTGGGAATGAGGGGAGTAGCAGCACGTCCACTTTCACTCTCACAATAACGCTGCCCAGGCGCAGCCATGATTTAATTAGAAACTTATTGTCAAAGGAAGTTTTTTTAACTAGTCGTGCGCACTAGTTAATTCACTTCATGTCGTATGTTTAACTTCTCTTTGCTAGCCGATTAATAATACTTAGTATGTTTTTGTCATGATATATGTTTATACACTGTTGCCCCCTCATTTATGCAATTTTTTAAGGGGGATGCTGCCGAAATTTTATATATAGATGTCAGAAGTGTTGTTTAGTAGCATTCCGGGGTGTTGGTGGACCCCGGGGTGTTACACGAACTGCCATGTGCCTCAATTGTTCTATCTAGTACACGGTGGTGGCCAAACCAAAAACGCAGCTGGTGTGAACTTGCAATATCACAACCCTTCCTAGTAAAACTTACAATGATACATGCAAGCATCACATGATATAATAGTCTGTGCAAGCACCTAGGGTTTGAGGGTATCTAACCTCACTTATGATCACTAAGAAAAAACTAGAGCAAACAGTAATTAAACAGTTTAACTAAACTAAGCACTTCAAAAGAATACATGTGCTAATCTTTGAGTGATCTTTGAGCATTTGGGTGTCTAGAGCTATAGGAATTGAATCTAAAGTCTCTACCAATGTTTCTTAGCTACCACACATCTCAAATTGCCATTTGGGCGGGTATATATAGGCCCCAAGTCCAAATTAGCCCTTGGAAGTCATGCAAAGTTTCCGTGTACTCTCTGGACACTTTGCTGCAAGCACCAAACATCTGGGTGCTTGTCCATCAGCTAGATGTTGAAACTAGTCATTGCCAACCATTCGTGTAAGGACATCTAATGCTCTAGCTAGTGTTGCACTAGACACATCTAATGTGTTATAGCCCTATTCTGGATGTTGTGCAACTTCTCTGAGTACCTAGTCCCGTTGGGTATCTAGTGGCACACCCGATATGTCTAGTGCCTTGTGCATCTCTCTAAACATGATGCAGACTTCTCTGAATGGCATATCCGATGCCTCGTACAGTGTAACGTCAAGTGCACATCTATGTGCCTGGTGTACTCTTTCTTAGTGGCCCTTACTTTAGTAAACTTCAACTTATATCTAGTGCACTATCAGACATCACTACAGGAATCTGTGTAAAGAATGTGGGTGCAATTGTGCAAAGTCATCGAACATACTAAAGAAACTGTCAAACTTACATTAAGTTCGTTGGTTTATCGACGAATATAGCCAACAGTGATTTTTCGACGAACTTCGCAAACTAAGTTCATCGGTCCCGACAAACCTAAGGTTAAGTTTGTGGGTACCGTCGAACTTAAATAAAGTTCGTGGGTACTCACGTTCTTAATACCATTAAGATTGATGGTTAATCCGAGTGCACAAACTTAAGTTAAGAACATGGGCACCCACGTTCTTAACAAAACCCACAAACTTAACTCAAATAAGAATGTCGGTACCCGCATTCTTAATTTGCCCCATGAACCTTTATTTATTTCCTGTAGCATGTCCAGTGTTGCTGAGCAGCTTGTTTTTCCATGTTTTTGTGTCTCTTCGTATGGCCTTCTCCTATCTTGTATCTTGGACTTACATAATCTTGTAAGTCTTTAATGACTCTTCTAATATCTTTCTTTGAGGTGTTGATCATCAATTACCTTCATCCAAGTCCATATTACATCTTTTGAATTATAACAAAAAGAATACTAGCAAACAACGCTAGTCCATCAAACACTAAAATTAAATTGTCAAATAATTTGCTTGGTCTATATTTCTTACACGTCAACCTATCGTCGGAACATTGCTTACGGTCCTACGGTCTGCGATGGCGCCATGTGTACTAGTCGTTTTAGTTTGGCCATTACAGCACAATGGCTAGTTGCTCTTTGGTCCCACGTTCTATGGTATGACACCCCTCGGACTATAATCATATGATGGTCTGATGCCCTATGGTGAACTCCCAAAAAACTACCATGATCTTATTTTGGCCATTACAGCACCATGGCTAGTTGCTCTTTGGCCCCACGTTCTATGGTCTGACACCCCTCGAACTATAGTCATATGGCACAACAGCACTGTACACCATTTTCGGAGGCCGCTGTTATTTTCGGTGACCAGGGGTTGGCCACCGAAAATAAGCAGTTATTTTCGGCGGCCTGACACAGCCGCCGAAAATAACTACTTATTTTCGGCGGCTAGCCCTAGCCGCCGAAAACTAAAAGTTTAAAACGGTCCCCGACCTTCTTCTCTGTTTCTTTCTGTCTGCCTCGCCCGCCCGCGCCGCCTTGCCTCCAGCCGCCGCGCCGCCTTGCCTCCAGCCGCCGCGCCGCCGCTCCTGGCCGGCCACGCGCCGCCGCTCCCAGGCCGGCCCTGCGCCGCCGCTCCCGGGCCACCTCCGCGCCGCGCAGCGCCCCTGCACGGGACTCCGGCTGAGGCCGCCGTCGCACGAGCCACCACCGTCGACCACCGCCGTTCCTACTCCACCGCCGCCGTTCAAAGCCCCGAGCCGCCACCGTCGTGGAACCACTCCGCCGGCGTCGCCAAGCTCTTCCCCGTCGTAAGGTATTTTTTGCGTTTTTTATTCCATATTTTCGGCGGCCGTTATTGAATTACCGCCGAAATTAGTATATATTTATAATTGTGTTTGTTTGATTAGTTGTATGATTAGTATTATTGTTTAGTTCGATTTCATTAATGTATTAGTGGTATATGTGGTTTAGTGATTAGAGGTATATTGTATTTAGGCATTAATTTCATATTAATATGTGGTACTAATTATATTATTAGCTTTAATAGTATATTATATTGGTACGTATAATAGTTGCATAATTAGTGTATGTGGTACTTAGTTTGATTTGATTAGTATTATATTGTCGGCGTTTCGAGACCGGGGGATCCCTGAGCCGACGAGTGAATGTCGCCGCGTGCCCCAGCCCAGATGGGTCGAGCGCGAGGCCGAGCGCGAAGGGGGGAAAGCGAGGCGGCCGGAGACCGGCGTGAGAGAGGTGGGAATCCCGCGGCCTTCGTGTTCGTCCCGCGCCCAGGTCGGGTGCGCTTGCAGTAGGGGGTTACAAGCGTCCATGCGGGAGAGGGAGCGAGAGGCTTCAAGCGAGCGCCTGTCTCGTCCTCGTCCCCGCGCGGCCAACCCTCTCTAAGAGGGCCCTGGTCCTTCCTTTTATAGGCGTAAGGAGAGGATCCAGGTGTACAATGGGGGGTATAGCAGAGTGCTACATGTCTAGCGGAGGAGAGCTAGCGCCCTAAGTACATGCCGTTGTGGCAGCCGAAGAGATTTTGGCGCACAGCTGGTGTGATGTCGTGGCTGTCGGAGGAGTGCTAGAGCCTGGCGGAGGGACAGCTGTCGGGGCCGTCGAGTCCTTGCTGACGTCCTCTTGGTTCCGTAAGGGGGCTGAGAGCCGTCGTCGTCACAGAATATGCGGGGCGCCATCATTGCCCATCTGGTGGAGCGAGCTAGATGGGACGCCGGTCTTGTTCCCCGTGGCCCGAGTCAGCTCGGGGTAGGGTGATGATGGCGCCTCCTGTTGACGTGGCTAGTCTGCGCCCTAGGTTGGGCGATGTGGAAGCTCCTCCGAGGCCGAGGTCGAGTCTGTCTTCCGTGGTCGAGGTCGAGTCCGAGCCCCTGGTTCAGGCGAGGCGGAGACCGTCGGCTGAGGCCAGGGCGGAGTCCGAGCCCTGGGGTCGGGCAGAGTGGAGTTCGTCGTCTTCTGGGGCTGAGCCCAAGTCCGAGCCCTGGGTCGGGCGGAGTGGAGTTCGTCGTCTTCCGGGACTTAGCCCGAGTCCGAGCCCTGGGTCGGGCGGAGCGGAGTTCGTCGTCTTCCGGGACTTAGCCCGAGTCCGAGCCCTGGGTCGGGCGGAGCGGAGTTCGCCATCTTCCGGGACTTAGCCCGAGTCCGAGCCCTGGGTCGGGCGGAGCGGAGCTTCCTATGGTGCCTTCGGCCGGGCCTGACTGCCTGTCAGTCTCACTCTGTCAAGTGGCACCGCAGTCGGAGTGGCGCAGGCGGCGCTGTCCTTCTGTCAGGCCGGTCAGTGGAGCGGCAAAGTGACGGCGGTCACTTCGGCTCTGCCGGCTGGGGGGCGCGCGTCCGGATAAAGGTGTCAGGCCACCTTTGCATTAAATGCTCCTGCGATTTGGTCGGTTGGTGCGGCGATTTGGTCAGGGTTGCTTCTTGGCGAAGACAGGGCCTCGGGCGAGCCGGAAATATATTCGCCGCTGGAGGGGGGCCTCGGGCGAGACGGAAATCCTCCGGGGTCGGCTGCCCTTGTCCGAGGCTAGGCTCGGGCGAGGCGTGATCGAGTCCCTCGAATGGACTGATCCCTGACTTAATCGCACCCATCAGGCCTTTGCAGCTTCATGCTGATGGGGGTTACCAGCTGAGAATTAGGAGCCTTGAGGGTACCCCTAATTATGGTCCCCGACAGTAGCCCCCGAGCCTCGAAGGGAGTGTTAGCACTCGCTTGGAGGCTTTCATCGCACTTTTTTGCAAGGGGACCAGCCTTTCTCGGTTGCGTTTTGTTCCGGTGGGTGCGCGCGAGCGCACCCGCCGGGTGTAGCCCCCGAGGCCTCGGAGAAGTGGTTTCACTCCTTCGAGGTCTTAATGCCTCGCGTAACGCTTCGGCTGGTCTGATCGTTCCCTCATGCGAGCTGGCCGTAGCCCGGGTGTACGGTCGGGTCCCAAGTTCTCGGGCTGGTATGTTGACGCTGTCAACGGTTCGGCCGGAGCCGGGTTTGCGAGAGCAGCCCCGAGCCTCTGCACAGGGCGAGAGGGCGATCAGGGACAGACTCGACTTTTTTATATACACCCCTGTGTCGCCTTTCCGCAAGGAGGAGGGGGGAAAGCGCCATGTTGCCCTCGATGGGCGCCGAACATGGTGTCTCCGGTGAGCTGCAGGCGGGTAATCCGAGTGGACGTCCGTGCCCCATTCGTTAGGGGTCGGCTAGGGCCCCAGAGGCACGCCCAAAAGTACCTGCGGGTGATCTGTCGGACCCGGTCCCCTAGCGACGGGGTCCGAGGGCTCGATGCCTCCCTCTGATGGGATTCCGTTACAAGATCGTTCCCGCTGGTCTCGGAAATGTCCTAGGGTACCTCGGGAGCGCAACCCAAGCCTTGGTTATGTATCGAACGTACCCATGGTCATCCCTCGCTCTGTGTCTGAGGCGGCTGTGAACCCTTCGGGGGCCAGCCTTCGAACCCCTGATCAGTAGTGGGCGCGGAGCCCGAGTAGCCTGAGGCAGTCGTTGAACCCTTCCGAGGGGCCGGCCTTCGAACCTCTGACCAGTAGTGGGTGTAGGGCCCACGTGATCTGAGGCGGCTGTCGAACCCTTTCGAGGGGCCAGCCTTCGAACCTCTGATCAGTAGGGAGGCTCGGAACCTGGTTCCTTCACGGGGAAGGATCCTTTTCGGGGTATCCCCCTTTTCCCGGTCCCTGTTGCAAGAGAGAGAAAGAGGAAAAAAGGAAAAGGATACGAAATCGAACGACACGGCGTACCTTTTCTGACGCGGTCATTATGGCGAAGGCGAAGCGTCACTCGCTTCTCCTGCCAGAGGCGCCGCCTGTCCCGCCGCGGAGTTAATGCGACGGGGCGAGTGGTTGGCGGGGCGGCCGTTGCGCGTGCGCGAGCCGTTCGAGGAACGGAACACAGGCGCGTTGTCTTCACGCCGTGAGAGAGGGTTCTCTCGTTGCCCCCGGATGGGACGTAGGCTTGGTCGGCGACGTGACCGCTGCTCCTGCCTGCCTGCCACCGCCATTACTGCCGGCCCGTTTTTGGCCGCATTGACCGTCGTGCCAGGCTGGTCACTGCTGGGTCGTGCGCTGGGTCGCCTCGAGTCACGGTATTGGTTCCGCAGTCGAGGAGGCGCGGTGGTGGCGCAAGTGGCGGTGCAGTTGCATGCACGAAGCATTCGGCGCGCCGGTTGCATGACGCGTGGGCCTGGGCCCCGCGCCGCAGGGGAGGACCTTGGAGCGTGTTGGAGAAGACTCAGCCCGCGACGGCTGGGGACGCAAGTAGGGAGAGTCGCCTTTAAAAGGAGGGTGACCCCCTTGGAAGGCGACCATGTCTTCGCGCTCCCTTATGCATCGTGTCTTTCCACCTTCCAAGCCCCCGAATGGGGGATACCCGCCGTCTTTCCGCCTCGTCGTTGGAGGAACGCAACTCCGTGGGAGTTGGTACCTTTCAGCCATCGTTCGGCTTCAAGGATTTTCATCACACAGCCCGGTTGCACCCCTCCGCTGGTGGTCACCCAAAACGGTGACCTCCAGCCCCTGGATGAGGAGAGGCAAGCCGGGCTATGATCTCGGTCCCGCCCTCAGCCTCGAGGGTGTTCGTCATCCTCGCTGGGGCGAGGAGCGAGGCGAGCCGGGGCTCTACCTCCCGCGCGGGCCGGCGGGCCACCTCTTCTTCCAGCTTCTGGTGGTGGCAAACATCCTCCAGCTCTGCGGAGGAGACGTCCTCCAGCCATGCCGGGGAAGGCGAACTGTTGCTGCCCAGCTAGGATGCAACATTCCGCCCTCTTCCTCGCTTTCGCGGCGAGGACGGCAGCGAGGACCTGCCGGTGCGCTTTGGAGCGGCCCGCTCTTTGGCTTTAATAGCTGGTTCGCGTCCCTTGAGCGGGAACGCGAACGAGAGCCCTCCGGCGGCCGCGTCCGTCCTAGGACCATGGCTACTGCTGCAGAGGTCGCTGGCGGGTCCCCCGGCGTTCGTCGCCCCGCAGGCTCCCCTGTGCGGAGGTTGTTCATACCCGCGGGGACGGAACCAGAGTTCCATCTGTAATGGCACTTCGAATGCCAGTGTTTTTGTTCATCGTGGCTGTCGAGGCCTGAACATGTACGTAATTTCGGCACGGAGCCGTGTTTTTTCCTCATTTTCGAGCACTAAGACTCGCCTGTTGGTTGTCTGAACCGCTTCACCAAGCCTGAGTCATCCCGTGTAAAGGTGACGAGTGAGGTATCCGTATCTCGGAGGCGTAGGAGTCCCTCGGCTCGGTCGGCCTTGTTGTCCGAGGCTTCTCTAGCTTAGTTAAAGGAACCCCTCGACCGCTCTCCGATGAGCCGAGGCCAGGGGTAGCGGTGTCAGCATGAATAGAGGCAGAGTTGGCTCGAAAAGAAAACCTGGTTGGCCGGAGCCTGGCCGGGTTGCCCGTTAGCGGGACCGACGCCGGAATTGACCTGCCGAGGCCTCGGGTCGGGCTGATGTCCGCGGTGGACAGTCGGCCGAGGCCTCGGGGTGACCAGCCGAGCCGCCTGCCCGAGCCGGATTCCCGGAGAAGACCCTGGCAGCGATGGCCCAGGCTTGGTGATGACGCCGTCCTTCAGAGTGGAGATCTTCGGACCGCGTCGCCGTCCGAGGCTAGGTCGGACCTCGCCGAAGGTGTTGTCGACGCCGAGGGTGCTGCTGCTCCCTTCAAGCGTCAGGATCCGAGCCTGCAGGATCGGATTGTCTTGTAGCGTGTGTTTCCTGCGGCCGTCGAGGCCAAAACACACCCTCGCCGTGTTGTAAAGTTGCGTCTCTTTTCCTCTTGTTTCGAGTTATCTGGACTTTTTTGTCGGTAACAGAAATGTTTGTGCGAGCGAGAGTTGCTTCTCGCGGAAGGCGATGAGTGAGGTATCCGTATCCCGGAGGCGTAGGAGTCCCTCGGCTCGGTCGGCCTTGCCGCTTACGCGCACTCTTACTCGTCCATGGGGCTCTGTCACCGACGCAGTCGAGAAGGCTCGAAGAATCGCTCCGGCAGAAGAGCTTCCGAGCGTGAAGACTTGTTCGGTCCGCGGAATCATTTATCCGAACGTGAGTTACTTATCGCAGAAGGTGATGAGTGAGGTATCCGTATCCCGGAGGCGTAGGAGTCCCTCGGCTCGGTCAGCCTTGGCTGCTTACGTGTACTCCGTCGTTTTCAGGATCCACTTTCGAAGTAGTCAAAAAGCACGAAAGACATTCTGGCAGAAAAGATCTTTTTTCGAGGAAAATTTCGACGCAGAGGGGGTTCCCCCCTTTTAGCCCCCGAGGGAGGGTCGGGCTTTGCCGAGGCGAGGCCGACCCTTCCTTGATTACTAAACTTTGCGTGGGAGCGAGGTATATGAACAACTTGAAAACATCTTAAGGGTAGAAGCGACGTAGCTGTTGGATGTTCCAAGCGTTGTCGTAGACCTCGCCTTGACTGTTGGCCAGCTTGTACGTTCCGGGCTTCAGGACTTTGGCGATGATGAACGGCCCCTCCCAGGGGGGCGTGAGCTTGTGCCGCCCTCGGGCGTCTTGTCGCAGCCGAAGCACCAGGTCGCCCACCTGGAGGTCTCGGGACCGGACCCCTCGAGCGTGGTAGCGTCGCAGGGACTGCTGGTACCGCGCCGAGTGTAGTAAGGCCCTATCCCGAGCCTCCTCCAGCTGGTCCAGCGAGTCTTCTCGGCTAGCTTGGTTGCTTTGGTTGGTGTAGGCCCTCGTCCTCGGGGAGCCGTATTCCAGGTCTGTGGGCAAGACGGCCTCGGCCCCGTAGACTAGGAAGAACGGCGTGAAGCCCGTGGCTCGGCTCGGTGTTGTCCTCAGACTCCAGACCACCCGGATGTGGTGATCCTCGTAGAAGTCCAAGAACTTTCTGCCGGTGAACTGGGTGCCGTTGTCGGTGATGATGGAGTTCGGTACCCCGAAGCGATGGATGATGTTGGTGAAGAACGCCACCGCCTGCTCGGACCTGATGCTGTTTAGGGGTCGGACCTCGATCCACTTGGAGAATTTGTCGATGGCGACCAATAGGTGCGTGTAGCCCCCGGGTGCCTTCTGCAAGGGGCCGACGAGGTCCAGACCCCACACAGCAAAAGGCCAGGTGATGAGTATCGTCTGCAGAGCCTGAGCGGGCAGGTGGGTCTGCCTTGCGTAGAATTGACACCCTTCGCAGGTGCGGACAATTCTGGTAGCGTTGGCCACCGCCGTGGGCCAGTAGAAGCCTTGTCGGAAAGCATTCCCGACAAGGGCTCGAGGCGCTGCGTGATGGCCGCAAGCCCCCGAGTGTATCTCTCGCAGGAGTTCCTGACCTTCGGCGATGGAGATGCATCGCTGGAGGATGCCAGAGGGACTGCGGTGGTAGAGATCCTTCTCATCACCCAGCAAGACGAACGACTTGGCGCGCCGCGCCACCCGCCGGGCCTCGGCTCGGTCGAGGGGTAGCTCTCCTCGGTGGAGATATTGCAGGTACGGGGTCTGCCAGTTTCGATCAGGCGTGACCCCGCTTTGCTCCCCCTCGACGTGCAGCGTCTCGCCCTCGGGGGCCGAGGGTACCTCGGGCTGAACCGAGGGCGCCTCGGGCCGAGTCGAGGGTGCCTCGGGCTGTGCCGATGGTGCCTCGGGCTGTGCCGAGGGTACCTCGGGCTGGGCCGAGGGTGCCTCAGGCTCGGGCGTGTCGTCGATCTTGACGGAGGGTTGATGCAGATCCCGGGAGAAGACGTCCGGGGGAACCGTTGTTCGCCCCGAGGCTATTTTAGCCAGCTCGTCCGCAGTCTCGTTGTAGCGCCGAGCGATGTGGTTGAGCTCGAGCCCGTAGAACTTGTCTTCCAGGCGCCGAACCTCATCGCAGTAGGCCTCCATCTTCGGGTCGCGGCAGTGGGAGTTCTTCATGACTTGGTCGATGACGAGCTGCGAGTCACCGCGAGCGTCGAGGCATCGGACCCCTAGCTCGATGGCGATCCGCAATCCGTTGACCAGAGCTTCGTACTCAGCCACATTGTTGGATGCCGGGAAATGGAGGCGTAGCACATAGCGTATGTGCTTCCCGAGGGGCGAGATGAAGAGTAGGCCCGCGCCGGCTCCCGTCTTCATCAACGACCCGTCGAAAAACATGGTCCAGAGCTCCGGTTGGATCGGAGCCGTCGGTAGCTGGGTGTCTACCCATTCGGCCACGAAGTCCGCCAAGACCTGGGACTTGATGGCCTTCCGAGGGGCAAACGAGATTGTCTCGCCCATGATTTCCACCGCCCACTTTGCAATCCTACCCGAGGCCTCTCGGCACTTGATGATCTCCCCCAGGGGGAAGGATGACACCACAGTTACCGGATGAGACTCGAAGTAGTGTCGCAACTTCCGCCGTGTCAGGATCACCGCATACAGCAGCTTCTGAACTTGTGGGTAGCGGATCTTGGTTTCGAACAGTACCTCGCTGGCGAAGTAGACTGGCCTCTGAACGGGCAATGCACGGGTTTGGTTGAAGTCTCTAGCGACGTTGTATTTGATGAGACTAATGGCTCTCCAAGAGAGCAAGTTGTTGATCTTGATGATGTAGATGAAGAAGATGTTCCGACGGCGGCTATACGAACCATGGTGATTGGTGATGTACGACCATAGGAACAAAAGGAGCAAGATCAACCTTCTTCCTCAACAATGGTGCATCCCCCAACTCAAGATGATGAACAGGAGGCGTGTGATCAAGGGGGAGCACAAGATGATCAAGTAATGGAGGAAGAAGAACAACCGACACCTCCAACTCAAGTCCGAGCGATGATTCAAAGGGATCATCCTATCGACCAGATTTTGGGTGACATAAGCAAGGGAGTAACTACTCGATCTCGATTAGTTAATTTTTGTGAGCATTACTCTTTTGTCTCTTCTATTGAGCCTTTCAGGGTAGAGGAGGCCTTGCTAGATCCGAACTGGGTGTTGGCCATGCAAGAGGAGCTCAACAACTTCAAGAGGAATGAAGTTTGGACGCTGGTGCCTCGTCCTAAGCAAAATGTTGTGGGAACCAAGTGGGTGTTCCGCAACAAACAAGACAAGCACAGAGTGGTGACAAGAAACAAGGCTCGACTTGTGGCAAAAGGTTATGCCCAAGTCGCAGGTTTGGACTTTGAGGAGACTTTTGCTCCTGTGGCTAGGCTAGAGACCATTCATATTTTGCTAGCATATGCCGCTCACCATTCTTTCAGGTTGTTCCAAATGGATGTGAAGAGCGCTTTCCTCAACGGGCCAATCAAGGAGGAGGTGTATGTAGAGCAACCCCCTGGCTTCGAGGATGAACGGTACCCCGACCATGTGTGTAAGCTCTCTAAGGCGCTCTATGGACTTAAGCAAGCCCCAAGAGCATGGTATGAATGCCTTAGAGACTTTCTAATTGCTAATGCTTTCAAGGTTGGGAAAGCCGGTCCAACTCTTTTCACTAAGACTTGTGACGGTGATCTTTTTGTGTGCCAAATTTATGTCGATGACATAATATTTGGTTCTACTAATAAAAAGTCTTGTGAAGAGTTTAGCAGGGTGATGACACAGAAATTCGAGATGTCGATGATGGGCGAGTTGAACTACTTCCTTGGGTTCCAAGTGAAGCAACTCAAGGATGGCACCTTCATCTCTCAAACGAAGTACACGCAAGACTTGCTGAAGCGGTTTGGGATGAAGGACGCCAAGCCCACAAAGACTCCGATGGGGACCGACGGACACACCGATCTCAATAAAGGAGGTAAGTCCGTTGATCAAAAGGCATACCGGTCAATGATAGGGTCATTACTTTACTTATGTGCTAGTAGACCGGATATTATGCTTAGCGTATGCATGTGTGCTAGATTTCAATCCGATCCTAAGGAGTGTCACTTAGTGGCAGTGAAGCGAATCCTTAGATATTTAGTTGCTACGCCTTGCTTCGGGCTTTGGTATCCAAAGGGGTCTACCTTTGACCTAATTGGATATTCAGATTCCGACTATGCTGGATGTAAGGTCGATAGGAAGAGTACATCCGGGACGTGCCAATTCTTAGGAAAGTCCCTGGTGTCATGGAACTCTAAGAAACAAACCTCCGTTGCCCTATCCATCGCTGAGGCCGAGTATGTTGCCGTAGGACAGTGTTGCGCGCAACTACTTTGGATGAGGCAAACCCTCAGGGACTTTGGCTACAATCTGAGCAAAGTCCCACTCCTATGTGATAATGAGAGTGCTATCCGCATGGCGGATAATCCTGTTGAACACAGCCGCACAAAGCACATTGACATCCGGCATCACTTTTTGAGAGACCACCAGCAAAAGGGAGATATCAAAGTGTTTCATGTTAGCACCGAGAACCAGCTAGCCGATATCTTTACCAAGCCTTTAGATGAGAAGACCTTTTGCAGGCTGCGTAGTGAGCTAAATGTCTTAGATTCGCGGAACCTGGATTGATTTATAGCATACATGTGTTTATGCCTTTGATCATGTTCCTTATGCATATTGTTGCTTAATAATGGTGCTCAAGTTGTACAAACACTCCCTGGACCTCACAAGTCCGTTGCAAAGTGATGCACATGTTTAGGGGGAGATATGTTACAACTTGACCCTTTGAGACTGACCATGTGCTTGAGTTTGCTTGTTTTAGTCTCAAAGGAGGTTTGAAAGGGAAAAGGTGGACTTGGACCATGAAAGACTTCCACTGCACTCCGATGAGAGGGTAACTTATTCCGAGTTCATCTCATGTACTCTTATTGCCTTTGTATTCTTATTGAAGATTTTGGTGAGGCAATGGGGTTCTAGGGCCAAGATTGATCCCGTTTTGGTGCTTGATGCCAAAGGGGAAGAAAATAAAGGCCAAAGCAATAAATGGATCAGCTACCACTTGAGAGATTTTGAAAATAGTAGAATAGAGCTTTTGGTGTGTCAAAACTCTTTTATTGTCTCTCTTGTCAAAAGTTGGCTTCTTGTGGGGAGAAGTGTTGATTATGGGAAAAAGGGGAGTTTTTGAAATCTTGAATCAATTTCTCTTGGAATGACTCTCTTTATGTCTTAACATGTGTGTTTGACTTAGAGATAGAAATTTGAGTTTGATTTGCAAAAACAAACCAAGTGGTGGCAAAGAGTGATCCATATATGTCAAATTTGAATCAAAACAATTTGAGTTCTTATTTGAATTGATTTTGTATTTGTTCGACTTGCTTTATATTGTGTTGGCATAAATCACCAAAAAGGGGGAGATTGAAAGGGAAATGTGCCCTTGGGCCATTTCTAAGTATTTTGGTGATTTAGTGTTCAACACAAATGCCTAAGTGTAAAATGGTGGACAAAGTACAAATCAAGGATAAAGGTATGTTTCTCGGACTTAGTACATTGTTTTAGAGACTAATGTATTGTGTCTAAGTGCTGGAAACAGGAAAAATCGAATTGGAAATGAGATGGCCTTGTTCAGCCAAAGTCTGCTCAGTCTGGGAGCACCGGACTGTCCGGTGGTGCACCGGACAGTGTCCGGTGCGCCAGGCTGGCTCGAGTGAACTGGCCGCTCTCGGGAATTCACCGGCGACGTACGGCTATAATTCACCGGACTGTCCGGTGTGCACCGGACTGTCCGGTGAGCCAACTGTCGGCCGGGCCAACGGTCGGCCGCGCGATCTGCGCGGGACACGTGGCCGAGCCAACGGCTAGAAGGGGGCACCGGACTGTCCGGTGTGCACCAGACATGTCCGGTGCACCAACGGCTCTCTGGCTGCCAACGGTCGGCTGCGCCATTTAAGGAAAGAAATCGGGCACCGGACAGTGTCCGGTGTGCACCGGACTGTCCGGTGCGCCACGCAACATAAGGCAAGATTTGCCTTCCTGGAATGCTCTCAACGGCTCCTAGCTGCCTTGGGGCTATAAAAGGGATCCCTAGGCGCATGGAGGAGAACACCAAGCATCCTTTGAGCATTCTTGATCACTCACACTTCACTCTTGCGCACTTGTTCGACATTCTAGTGATTTGAGCCCTGTTCTAGTGTGCTAGTCTTTTTGAGCTCAAGTCTGGGTCTTGTGTGTGCGTATTTGTTGTGATCTTTGTGTCTTGTGTGAGTTGCTCATCCCTCCCTTACTCCGGGATTCTTTGTGAACATCAAAAGTGTAAGGGCGAGAGGCTCCAAGTTGTGGAGATTCCTCGCGAACGGGATAAGAAAAGAAAAGCAAAACACTGTGGTATTCAAGTTGATCATTGGATCACTTGAGAGGAGTTGAGTGCAACTCTCGTCCGTTGGGACGCCACAACGTGGAGTAGGCAAGTTTTGTACTTGGCCGAATCACGGGATAAACCACTGTGTCATCTCTGTGTTGAACTCTTTGTGGTTATCGTATTGTGCAAGATCTTCTCTCTAGCCACTTGGTGATTATTGTGCTAACACTTAACCAAGTTTTGTGGCTTAAGTTTTAAGTTTTACAGGATCACCTATTCACCCCCCCCTCCAGGTGCTCTCATGGGGTGGTAGCCTCGGCGCACCCTCTCGTCGAGGTGGGCCCGACGGTCGTGGTGATGGTGCTCGTTGCCGAGGCGACCCGGGGCCGCAGGCGCGGTGTTGCGCGTGCGCCCGGTGTAGACCGAGGCTTCCCGCATGAATCGGGAAGTCACGGCATGAGGTTCCGAGGGGTACCCCTGCCTTCGGGAGGCGGAGCTCTCGGCCCGTCGGACCGCGGCGCCTTCCAGGAGATTTTTGAGCTCTCCCTGGATTCGCCGCCCCTCGGTGGTTGATGGCTCCGACATCGCGCGGAGGAGCATTGCCGCTGCAGCCAGGTTCTGGCCATCCCGACTGGATGCGGGTGGCGGCCTGACCCTGACATCGTCGGCGATGCGGTGCTGGAAGCCCTGGGGTAGATGACGTATTTCTCCGGCCGGAGGTTGGCCCGCCCATGCCTGCCCGACGTCCCGGTGGATCGGCTCAAGCGCTCCTGCCCCCTCGTCGAGCCTGGCCTCCACCCCGCGGATTTTCTCGAGCTGTGGGTCATGGCCCCCCGCCTGAACGGGGACCACAGCTAGCTCCCGTGGGATGTCAAAGCGAGGCACCGACCTAGTGAGATCACCGTCCTCCGGCATGCCGAGATGGTTGCCTTCGGAGGGACCCCCTAGATCGACGTGGAAGCATTCGCGACTTGGGCCGTAGTCCTCATCGCCGAGGCTACGGCTACCGTCGGAACAGTCGGAGAGGCAGTAGTCGCATGCGGTCATGAAGTCCCGCATGGCACTGGGGTTGCCAAGTCCAGAGAAATCCCAACAGAAGCTGGGCTCGTCGTCTTCCTCGGACCTAGAGGGCCCGTAGGTCGAGACGTCCGTCAGCCGGTCCCAAGGTGACCGCATACGAAACCCCAGAGGGTTTGAGCTCGCCTCTACGAGAGCACCCGCCAAAGCGAAGCCGCTAGGCGGGTTGAGGCTGAACCCAAATGACGTGGGATGAGAATCGGTCGGTACCTCTTGGTCGACGGGCGGTGATGAAGTCACGTCTGGGACTGAATGCACCGTCGTCTCAGGTATGAGGGTGACGTCCAGCAAGCTTTTCGCGAGCGTGCTGGCGTCGTCCGCTTGCTCGGGATTGGCGTGTCGCGGGGAGACGGCGCTCGTCTTCATCTCAAGCGCGAGGTCGATACCCGGTGCGCCCCCCGTTGGGGTGTCGGCGCTGTCGACTCGCTCGACAGCCGACGAGGCACTGCCTCCTGCTTGGCTTTGGTTGCCCCGCCTTCCCTTCCGTCGGCGGGGAAGAGGGCGGGATGAGCTCGAAGGTTGTTCTTCCACCACGCGGGGAAGACGTCGTAGATTCCGCTGCCAGCGGGCGGGCTGTCGGCCGTCGTTGCCGCTGCCGCCCGGCGGTGGAATGAGTATCATGTCGTAGCTGCCGTCGAGGGACATGAACTCGAGACTCCCGAAACGGAGCACCGTCCCGGGTTGGAGAGGTCGCTGGAGACTGCCCATCTGGAGCTTGATGGGAAGGTGTTCGTCAACACGCATCAGGCCCCTACCTGGCACGCCAACTGTCGGCGTTTCGAGACCGGGGGGTCCCTGAGCCGACGAGTGAATGTCGCCGCGTGCCCCAGCCCAGATGGGTCGAGCGCGAAGGGGGGAAAGCGAGGCGGCCGGAGACCGACGTGAGAGAGGTGGGAATCCCGCGGCCTTCGTGTTCGTCCCGCGCCCAGGTTGGGTGCGCTTGCAGTAGGGGGTTACAAGCGTCCACGTGGGAGAGGGAGCGAGTGGCTTCAAGCGAGCGCCTGTCTCGTCCTCGTCCCCGCGCGGCCAACCCTCTCTAAGAGGGCCCTGGTCCTTCCTTTTATAGGTGTAAGGAGAGGATCCAGGTGTACAATGGGGGGTATAGCAGAGTGCTACGTGTCTAGCGGAGGAGAGATAGCGCCCTAAGTACATGCCGTCGTGGCAGCCGGAGAAATTTTGGCGCACATCTAGTGTGATGTCGTGGCTGTCGGAGGAGTGCTGGAGCCTGGCGGAGGGACAGATGTCGGGGCCGTCGAGTCCTTGCTGACGTCCTCTTGCTTCCGTAAGGGGGCTGAGAGCCGCCGTCGTCACAGAATATGCGGGGCGCCATCATTGCCCATCTGGTGGAGCGAGCCAGATGGGACGCCGGTCTTGTTCCCCATGGCCCGAGTCAGCTCGGGGTAGGGTGATGATGGCGCCTCCTGTTGACGTGGCTGGTCTGCGCCCTAGGTTGGGCGATGTGGAAGCTCCTCCGAGGCCGAGGTCGAGTCTGTCTTCCGTGGTCGAGGTCGAGTCTGAGCCCCTGGTTCAGGCGAGGCGGAGACCGTCGGCTGAGGCCAGGGCGGAGTGGAGTTCGTCGTCTTCTGGGGCTGAGCCCAAGTCCGAGCCCTGGGTCGGGCGGAGGGGAGTTCGACGTCTTCCGGGACTTAGCCCGAGTCCGAGCCCTGGGTCGGGCGGAGCGGAGTTCGCCGTCTTCCGGGACTTAGCCCGAGTCCGAGCCCTGGGTCGGGCGGAGCGGAGTTCACCGTCTTCCGGGACTTAGCCCGAGTCCGAGCCCTAGGTCGGGCGGAGCGGAGTTCGCCGTCTTCCGGGACTTAGCCCGAGTCCGAGCCCTGGGTCGGGCGGAGCGGAGCTTTCTATGGTGCCTTCGGCCGGGCCTGACTGCCTGTCAGTCTCACTCTGTCAAGTGGCACCGCAGTCAGAGTGGCGCAGGCGGCGCTGTCCTTCTGTCAGGCCGGTCAGTGGAGCGGCGAAGTGACGGCGGTCACTTCGGCTCTGCCGGCTGGGGGGCGCGCGTCAGGATAAAGGTGTCCGGCCACCTTTGCATTAAATGCTCCTGCGATTTGGTCGGTTGGTGCGGCGATTTGGTCAGGGTTGCTTCTTGGCGAAGACAGGGCCTCGGGCGAGCCGGAAATATATTCGCCGCTGGAGGGGGGCCTCGGGCGAGACGGAAATCCTCCGGGGTCGGCTGCCCTTGTCCGAGGCTAGGCTCGGGCGAGGCATGATCAAGTCCCTCGAATGGACTGATCCCTGACTTAATCGCACCCATCAGGCCTTTGCAGCTTCATGCTGATGGGGGTTACCAGCTGAGAATTAGGAGCCTTGAGGGTACCCCTAATTATGGTCCCCGACATATATCATTGTTTGTTTTGTATATAAGTAATATTATTTAGTGGCAGCGAATTTATGCTGCCAAATTTTTTTGGGTCCTACTAGGTTCATGTGGGTTTAGAACCTATCCCTGTCTATACATGTAGGACCGATACACTTGACGAAGTTGAATAATTTTTTCACGATATGGTTCCGTTTAACAGTCTCAGGAATGGCTGCCGATCGTGCATGGATGTACAATGGTTGGAGTAGGAATGGACGTCATTCTGATGATTGGGTAGCCAAGACCAAAGAATTTGTGGACCACGTATTCGCCTTGTCCTTAACCGGCACTGTCAGATGCCCTTGTAGGCATCACGAAAACAGTATATTTCTTAATAAGGAAAGAGTTAGCCTAGATCTTTGTCAGTTTGGATTTATGCCCGGATATGAGGTGTGGGAACATCATGGTGAGGTAGTACCCAACCGTAATGTAGAAGAGGAGGAGAACAATGATTGGGCTGGCGATGATGCGATGCATGAGATGCTAGATTCGCTACGTCCAGAATTCAACCTAAGCTCCGAGGATCCTGCCACACCAGAGGTTTCCAGATTTTTTAAACTACTAAAAGACTCTGAAGAGCCGTTGCATGAACACACAGATGTGAGTATACTCGCTTTTGTGACTCGGCTCATGGCCATTAAGTCCAAGTACTTTTTCTCGAACAATTGTTACAATGAGATTTTAAAGTTATTAGGAGATGTGCTCCCAAAGCCCAATAAGTTGCCTAAAGACATGTACCAATCAAAGACAATTATCAAAGGTCTCGGTATGGATTATGAGAAGATTGATGTGTGCAAAAATAATTGTATGGTTTTCATGAAGGAGCATGCGGAAGAGAGAAAATGTCTGAAATGTGGACAATCTAGATTTGTGGAAGTTGTTAATGATGAGGGTGAGAAGGTGATGACAGATGTTGCACATAAGCAGCTCCGCTACTTGCCACTAACTCCTCGAGTGAAACGGATGTTTCTATCTAAAAACCGCTATGCACATGCGATGGCACAAAGAAGGTGTCTGTGATAACGATGACCTAATCGTGCACCCTTCAGATGGGGATGCATGGAAGGCTCTCGACACGTTTGATCCCAAGTTTGCAGCTGATCCGAGGAATGTTCGAATCGGACTCGCGACTGATGGCTTCACACCTTTTGGTCAAATGGCATCATCATACTCATGTTGGCCCATCTTTGTTATTCCATACAACCTTCCACCTTCTCTTTGTATGAAATATGAATTTATATTTCTTTGCTTAATCATTCCTGGCCCAAACTATCCTGGAAAGAACCTCAATGTCATGTTAAAACCCTTGATTGAAGAGTTGAAGGAGCTTTGGAAAGGTGTTGAAGCATACGATGTTTTTACAAAACAGATATTCAAACTTCGAGTTGCGTATTTGTGGTCGGTGCATGACTTCATGGCGTATGCTATTTTTACCGGTTGGAGTACACATGGTAGATAGACATGTCCATATTGCGGTTCAGATACAGATTGCTTCCGTCTTGCTCATGGTGGAAAGATCAATTACTTCGATTATCATCGACGCTGGTTGCCCAGGAAACACCCCTTCAGGAGCGATAAGAAAAACTTTATAAAGAATACTGTGGTCACCAAAGGTCCGCCTAAACGTCTTAACGCGGCAGAAATATATGCTCAGCTGAACAACCTTGTCCTAAATGAAAAGGGGGACAAGTACGAAGGATTCGGAGTGGACCACAACTGGACACATATATGTGGTCTCTGGGAGCTCCCTTATATGTCGTCATTGATTCTTGTGCACAACATTGATGTCATGCACCAAGAAAGTAATGTTGCTGAAGCCCTCATACACACCTGCATGCATTTTGACAAAACAAAGGACAATCTGAAAGCTCGAAGAGATCTAGCAATGCTTTGTGACCGACCAACCCAAGTGCTCAATGACAACGGTAAGCCGCCACGTGCCTTGTTCTGTCTTACCTCTAAAGACAAGATCGAGGTAATGAGATGGATGAAAAAATTAAATTTCCCGATGGTTATGCTGCGGGCTTGAAAAGAGCTGTGAATTTGAAAACGGGAAAACTAACTGGGTTAAAGAGCCATGACTTCCATATATTAATGGAGAGGATTATCCCTGTCATGTTTCGTGGTTATATGCCCGACGCCATGTGGCAAGCAATAGCTGCGCTAAGTTATTTCTACAGGCAGATCTGTGCCAAAGAAATAAGTAAAAATATGATGGAGAAGTTGGAGAAACAAATACCAGTGTTGTTATGCAAGCTAGAAAAAATATTCCCACCTGGATTCTTCAATCCGATGGAGCATCTACTTATTCACATTCCATATGAGGCAAAGGTTGGTGGACCTGTACAATATAGGTGGATGTATCACATTGAACGTGCACTCAAAAACCTGCGAGGCATGGTTCGAAATAAGGCTAGAGTAGAAGGATGCATCGCTGAAGCTTTTTTGCTAAAGGAGGTTTCATACTTCACGAGTGTGTATTTCGCAGAGGAACATAATGTCTATGCTGCTACCATGCGATACAATGTCGATGAGGAACCTCCTGTCAGTGATCTCAACATTTTCCAATGGAGAGGCACAAGTACTAGTAAGGGCACGTTCTACCACCTTAGCATGGATGAAAGAATGTCCGCATTGCTATACATGTACTCTAATATGGAAGAGATGGAGCCATATTTCATGTAAGTCTTTATTTTACCCCTTAATTTCTTTACCAAAGGAGCCATATTTAATTACTTATTTGTCGTACAGTAAGTTCGACGAGGAAAATTGGACTTATTCTCATCAGCCTACAAGCAAACAACTAGATACTATGCGACGACATGGGAGGCAAGGAAGACCTAATTTTGTTGACTGGTTTCGCGAGCATGTAAACTCTTTATATTCCTTACTTTCATGTCATTTAGCCTTTTACGCGAGGTAGTCATTTTAACTATATATTATTTGTAGTGCACAAAGACTCCTAACATACACGAGGACTTGAGACAGCTATCTTATGGGACGGTCACTTGCAGAACATTTGGTCGATACGATGTGAATGGCTTTCGTTTTCGTTCAGACCAATTTGAAAAGTCTCGTCCTCGTGCAGCCACACGTAACACTGGAGTTCTGACTAGGGCACTCGATGCACTCGGCAGAGAAACTAATTATTATGGCATCATTCAAAACATCCTAGAGTTTAATTTTGCAGGGAACAAACCTTTGAAATTAGTATTATTTCTATGTGATTGGTTTGACAGCACTAATGGGATTAGACAAAGTCAATATGGTATAACTGAAGTAAAGCACAAGGAACGACTTCAAGGCCATGGTAATTTTATCCTTGCACACCAGTGCGAGCAGGTCTACTATATGTCGTACCCAAATCCGAAGTTTGAAGCATGGTGGGTAGTTCATAAGGTGAACCCTAGGGAACGTTTACATACTCCTTGCACTGCTGGTTATCAATTCAAAGACGAACAAGCCGATGATGTTTATCAAGAAGAAGAATTGCCAACTACTTTTACTATCGATGAGGGTGTTGCACTGAACTCACTAGTCGGAGACCGTAACGATGTCACTACTGATGAGTGTGTTGCACCGAAACGAAAACGAAATCCAAGGAACAAAAAAGCCACATTGCGAGCTTTGGATCGAAGAAGACTCCTTGATCATGATTCTGATGAATTTTGATGTGTAATGCAAAATTTCATATTATGTGATGTATTATTTGATTTTTTATTAGTTCACTTAATTTTATGGAGCTAATACATTTAATGTTTTTCTATTGAACAGGATGAGTGGTAGGAATAAACCAAAGCGCACTGCTAGGGGGTTTCTTAATGCGGCTAGCAGGATACTCCCTGGTGCACGTTCCCTTTTCCAAGGGAGTTCTTCTAGCCAGAGCAGACAGGAGGCGTTGCTGAGACACGCTCGGCCAGAACTACGTGATACACCTATCGCTCTACAACGGAGTACCGATGTAAATGTTTATGTAATTGATCTTATTTGTCAGTCACTTATGTAATTGATCTTATGTAAATGTTTATGTAAATTTTTATGTGTCTCTATTTCATGTCCATAGGAAGAGGAGGACGACGAGGAGGAGGTGCAACACCATGAGGAGGAGGACGAGCAGGCCCATGAGGAGGATGACGAGGAGGAGGTGCAACACCATGAGGAGGAGGACGAGCAGGCCCATGAGGGCATAGATGCTGAGGCGGATGACGATACCACTGAGGCTCCTGTCGTTCGACGAAGGGGCACTCGGAAGGGCCACTTTGTCCTACCTCCGTCAGCGCCTGCACAATCTGAAGCTCGAGTACTGATCATCCCGGTTGGTGATAGGTACTCACGTTTGGCCACTTTGTTCTTACTTATTTGTTTATTTTACACTATATATATGACATGACTTTCTTGTTTTTTTGTCATGCAGCCAATGGGAAGACACGTCATTTGACGGTCGAGGTCACCATAGACAGGTTAATCAAGTCTTAGGTAACCTCTGCCGTCTACATAACCCAGGAATTGTCACCGACCCGAAAGGTGTGGTGGTTCCTTGCACTAGCTGGTCGCACTTCGCACTAGCTCCACATGCTACATATGGAACAGCTCAAGGCGCCGTCAAGCACGACTTTTGGGTAATTTTTTCGAACTAACATTTATTAGTTGTTTCAACCTAACATTTATTAGTTGTTTTTTAACTAATTTTATTTTCGATGTTGGACAGAGACGCTATCGTGTGGAACCTGAGGCTCAAGAGCATGCAGACCGAGTATTAGAGAAAAATGCGAAGAAGGTGTGCAGGGATGCATTTTCCAATGCTCGTCTACAGGTTGTGAACGCGTACATGAAACGCCGAGGTCATTCTATCAACAACTTTCGACAATATTCAGATGTCTACTTGACTGTAGACGAGTACATGGAGGTAAAAATCTAATTTAATAGCTCATTCAGATGTGAATGTAATTTTGAGCTAACGCTTTATATGCAGGTAACTCTTCCATGGATGGAACACCGGCCGCAGGCTTACAAGGCTTTGTGTGAGATATGGGCTTCGCCCGAGTGGATTGAGAAGTCAAACAGAAATCGACATAGGCAGCGCCATCAGCAGGACGAGGACGATGATGAGGTCGTAGTCAACCATACCTATGGGGCTGATGGACACATTCGGTTGGCTAAGCGAATGGTGAGTATGTAGTATTCTATTTTACTCAGAAATGAAACAGGATTGAACTCATATATTTGCAGGAGGCTCAAACTGGAGTTGTCCCGAGCCCAATCGATGTTTATAGGAGAGGGCATCGAGCGAAAAACAATGAAATCTCCGATGAGCTGTGTAGTCAAGCGGTCGTTGAGCGTATGGTTAGTTGTTGTTATGATTAATATTTTCTTGTCATATAGCTATAAATTACATGTGTGCTAAACCTTCATATTGTATTGCAGGAAACATACGGGCAGGAGATGGTTAAGAAGTATGGAGAAGACTACGATTGGCGAGGAGCGCCTACCATCGACGCTGAAGTTGTGCATTCACTTGGAGGCAAGGCGCATGGACGGTATGAACTTCTGAATTATTTTCAATAATATTGGAACTACGACCGAATAGCTAATTTTCTTGTTTTTCAAGATATTCTATGTTTACCGGTGTTATCGATTCGACGGAGTTGCGTTCTCGTGGCGGCTCTTCGTCGCAGGCGGGCTGTGGTAGTAGCAGACATAGTCGTCGCTCTGTATCTAGCATGGAGGAAGCTATGAGGGAGCAGCAAGAAAAGTTTCGTGAAGAGCTGCGGCAACAACAAATGGCATTTCTCCAACAGCAATCAGAGTACATGGTTGCTTACAACGCACAGGCGCAACAAGCAATGAACGTGAGTGTCTTATTTATTCTCAACACGCTCGATATTGGTTCTATAACTAATATATTATATTTGCAACAGTCTTGGTTTCCACAGCAGGCACAGCAGCAACCATTTGTTTTCCCTCAATTTCAGCTGTCGATGCCTCAGTGGGGATTACATGCTCCGACACCTCCACCTCCACATCAGGTTATTCAATTTAGTTAAGACTTGTCGTTTGTATCAACCTAATTTCAAATCTTTACTAAACTTGATTTTGTAGGGATCCAGGGTCATAGGCCACAACACGCCACCACTGGTCATACCAGCACCAGGAGGAGCTTATGCAGGGGAGGGAGCTTATGCAGGAGAGGTTAGTTTGAGAAACAATTTGTTTGAATAGTCGTTATTATAGATGTAACCAATGTCGTTATTAATGTCTTCTTTTTTCTTTAGGATCCAAACCCGTCACACGACTTCGTCAACCAGTTCTTGGCTTCTGTAGGTAGTGGACACAACTCCAACGACCCCGATATGTGATTAAGTTAGCTTTGTGCCGCACTGTACGTTGTAATGAACTATTTGTGGATTTTATGTTTGTATGGACTATTTGTGGACTTTATATTTGTATGGACTCAAGTTTTATGTTGTGAACTCAAGTATGAATTTTCTGTTATTGTATGAATTTTGTATGAAATTCTGTTATTTTTCGCATTTTTTCAATTTTTTTTGCTCTGAAATTAGTTATTTTCGGCGGCCTCCCTGGCCGCCGAAAATAGGGATACTATTTTTGGCAGTATTAATTTCTGGCGGCTGACTACGTGGCCGCCGGAAATAATCTGTTATTTTCGGCGGTCAGGGAGCCAGCCGCCGGAAATAAGCTGTTTTCGGCGGCCAGGTCCTGGCCGCCGAAAATAAAGCCTTATTTCGGCCGGTTTTTTTTGGCGGCCAGACTCCGCCGAAAATAACCTCTTTGCCGCCGAAAATAGGTTATTTTCGGCGGCAAAAGGCTTATTTTCGGCGGCTTCTGGCCGCCGAAAATGCCTGTAGCTCTTGTAGTGTGGTCTGATGCCCTATGGTGAACTCCCAAAAAACTACCAAGCATCATGAGTCTGGTCCGGTGACCACTATCGGACTTTAGTCCAGGGTCTGATGCCTTCCGTCTTTCATATTGACCGGTGGACCCTCTAGTGAACAGTGCCTCTCTTGTTTGAGCTATTCAGGCTAGGGCTGAAAAAAAGCTCGAGCTCGACGAGCTGGCTCGCAGCAGCTCGGACCGGCTTAATGCTTAGAACTAGCCCGAGTCGAGCCTATTTTTGTGGCTCGTGAAAAGAGCGAGCCAGCTCGGCTTGGCTCGCTGCAGCTCGCGAGCTGGCTCATGGCTCAATGTAACAACATTTTGTTACATAAAATCCTAATTAGCATATAATATTAGTACCGAGTAGACAATTAATTTATGTTATTTAATATTACTATACAAAATTAATGTATTTTCTATATTATATTAGTGATACATCTATTTTACTAATTTAAAATATGTTATTTAAAATATTTTTAAAATTTTATATTATAATTTAGAGAACAGATCTACGTTTATAGCTAGACTCGTTGGCTCAACGAGTTGAGCCGAGCTCGGCTCGACTCGTTTACACCCCTAATTTAGGCCAACGACCGATGGTTGTTGCATCGATGCTCTGTCCTCATCGAGTTGGGTCCACCATAAACCTTCGATGCTCTCTACTGAATAGTACTGGTCCGGCACTTTTATGAGGAGAATAGTAGCAGGGTATGATCCAACGCCTTAACACCAGAGTCAGAACACCATGTAATTTCATCTGTTCTTTGTTTCTTTGTGATGTTTATGTCTAGCTAGATTTAATCTCGTGCCCTAGACTCTTGCATGTTGTTGCATATCTTCAACAAGTCTTTTGATACCTTTCTTAAGATGTTGATCTCCTTGATCACTATTTTGTCTTCGTCCAAGTCCACGTTGCATTCTTTGAACTATAACCAAAGACACTAACTATGAATATTATTCCAAATAGTTATCAAACACCTAAAACTTTTGAAATATGAGCCTTGGTTCGTTTTCTTACGAAGACACGCCATATATCAAAGCCATTGTGCTCGATAAGATCTAAAACTTTATTGTTGATTCTTTATTCAAGACTATTTACTAGATACTCATCCTACTAAACTTTCACAATAATAGTTACATGTGGCGTGGAGGAACAAAGGGCTTGACCATTAAGACCTCAGTGGTGTGAACGTGTAACACGATTTTATTCAGTAATTCTTTGCATGGCTTGCTGTGAACGTGTGAAGTGTGAACATTCACTTACATGCAAGAGGTGACAGGCTGACAGCGACGCCAATCACCTAGTATAGCTTTCTGCGATAGCTGGTGTTGTGTTGCCTCAGGCATGCATCCCTCCTGCTGGCCTACTTGCTCAGTGATGTTGAAGTCCTACTTGGTTGTTCAGGCAAGTTTGAGGCACTCAGTACTTTGCTTGTAATACTAGTTGAGATACAATCTTCCACCTAACTCAGCTGATATCTCACTCTCAGCAGCTTCAATTCTTCCCTTATTTATTCAGTGGGTGGACGTACTGACAGAACTAGACTTGGCAAGTCGAATCGAAGCGCACGGGTTCCAATTCGATGGAAGGACCGCCCCGTACCCTCATCCACCTCCTGCTCCTACTTCTCTGCATAGCCAGCAAATGTCTAGGAGGAGCGTCAGGTCTGAATTCAACCCAGATGGTAACCCTCAAGGTTGATGCCTCGCCAAAGCTTGCTCGAAAGATCCCCGATACATTCCTTGGGGTGTTCTTTGAGGTGATTGCTGTAATCTATTTTCTTGTTAGGCACCAAGTTTTATCGCTTATTATATACATAATCGGACCAATCCAAGTGTAGACGATCGACCATCAGCTACATCTGTGTTCTTGCAATTTATTATACTGCAGGAGATGGGCCACGGAGGAGCTGGTGGGATATGGGCAGAACTGGTCAGCAACAGAGGTAATTTAGTCTTAGCTAGCTATCCATGATTCTCCTCAAATGCTATTCTTGACTGTATTGTCTGCTTATTGGAGTCAACTGTCATAAGACACTCCGAAGACAGAGAGGCTAGCTAGATGCGATGATTAGCACGGCCATCTTCTGGATTTGTTGCTTCAGGTTTCGAAGCAGGAGGCCCCAATACTCCGTCGAACATTGACCCCTGGCTCATCGTTGGGGACGACTCCTCCGTCTATGTGGAGACTGATCGTTCCTCATGTTTCAGTCGAAACATTGTTGCTCTAAGGATGGAGGTCCTCTGCAATGACTGCCCGGCTGGCGGTGTTGGCATTTACAACCCTGGATTCTGGGGCATGGTAGTGTTTTCCCCTAATAACACATCAACGCTTCGATATTTTATTTCGTTTTTCTCACGACATTCAGTAGGTCTCGATTATGTATTTTATTTCTTGGTACCAAATAGTAATGCTAACGTTTTGCATTTCCAGAACATAGAAGATGGAAAGACATATCATCTAGTTATGTATGTTAAGTCGCCAAAAACTACATGCTTGACAGTTTCGCTGACAAGCTCTGATGGGTTGCAGAATCTGGCTTCAGTTACCATAATGTTGGTATCTTTTTTTCTCAGCCCTATGTTTGGACCAGAAGAGGGTCTTTGATCATCCAGGCTCTCTTGAAATATTGGTTCTGCAGAGTTGCAGGGGATTCCAAGTGGATAAAGGTGGAGAAGAAGTTGGTTGCTAAAGGAACTAACAGAACCTCGAGGCTTCAAATAACATCCAAGAAGAAAGGAACTGTTTGGTTGGACCAAGTGTCACTCATGCCTGCAGATACATACAAGGTGTACTATGTTTTTTTTCCTTGTTGGATATTAATATTGAAAGACATAAACCAGACCAGATAGGAAGTGGAAACCAATAAATAAATCATATGCAATGCCAACTAATTCTGCCTGCCACAAAAATAATGGTACACTGGAATGCAAAATGGATTTGGTTCAGTCTTCAGAGTACAATGCTGTTTTCAGTACTGTAATAATTAAGCCATTCTTCCATTTAGCCACTTATTATAGCCCTCACAACAAGAGAAGAACAATCATGACACTGGCAACCACTTCATCTTCCTAGAAACAAATCCTGTTTTCTTTCTAACATTCGGTCATTCTTGTTGAGCACGGGTTTATCTGAGTATTAATAACCAATCTCTTATCTCTCTACACGTATAGGGACATGGTTTTCGTAAAGGACTTGTGTCCATGCTGATGGATCTAAAACCACGATTCCTAAGATTTCCTGGTACGCTGTGTTTATAAGAGGGTTCTTGACGATTGGACCTATGAAATGTATTGTTATATGCTCAAATATCTTTGAAACAATCTACGCGTGGCATGGAAATATTTTAGGGGGTTGCTTTGTGGAAGGTGGTTGGCTAAGAAACGCATTCAGATGGAGACAATCCATTGGTCCATGGGAAGAGAGGCCAGGACACTTCGGAGATTGTTGGCAGTACTGGACCGACGATGGTCTTGGATATTATGAATTTCTTCTGGTACAAGATCAATTACACTGTTTCATACTCTCTCTTTTTTCTCATCATCACCTAATTATCACATTTGAAATCCATGTAAAAGCTTTCTGAGGACATAGGTGCTGCCCCAATCTGGGTATTCAACAATGGTAATACTTTTTAGGTTTGTTAGATCTTAGACACTGTTACTCTTTTAAGCTAGCTGATGCAATGTTCAACCTCAAAACTCAGGAATCAGCTACAACGATGAAGTTAATACTGCTACTATTGCCCCCTTTGTGAAGGTATGGCTCATGTTCGATAGTTCTTTGTTGAGCAGAGTAAACTTTTCTCGAATGAATTCGAACGATGATGATGCAACAGAACAAGAGATAATGTTGTGTTGTTTTATATCTTGATGTTGAGAATGTATTTCTTGGTGAAACAGTTTAGAGTTGGGAAAAATGCAAATTGTATTGTCCGTAGATAGTTTTTCTACGTATATAGAAGGCAGGAACCTCATGTACAATGGGAACTATATGGACTCTTTGCGCACACACACATATGTGCATGAGAGATTAATTGACATCGGGAATTAAAAACTGTGTGTGTGAGTGTGTGTGGGTCGGCACCAATGTTGGCCTATCGGCCCATTAGGGTTAGGGTTAAGTCTCTATATATATTGTATCTTATCTATTACCAATACATCCACTTCATTATTCTGTATGGTATCGGAGCTAGGTTAGGGTTTCCCCCAACCCACAACAGCCGCCAGCCGACACACCAGCCACCAACCGCCACCCACACCAGCCGCCGCCGCCGCCGCCCCCGCCCCCGGGAGGCTCATCCTTCCCTTCCGGGGGCGGCCACACCCCAGCCGCGGTCCAGATCCGCCGTCATCGCCGCGAAGGCTAGGGCGGACGCGCGCGCCGCCATGGAGTTCATCCTCTGCCCCCCGAACCAACCGGGCCGGCCGACACAAGCAGCACCCCGCTAGCGGCGATGGACCTAGCGTCGAGCGACCTCGCGGCGCTGGGCGCAGCGGAGCTGGTCCGCGTCTCGGCGTCGATCCCGCTCGCGACTCCGCGCTGCTCACCGCCTGCCTCGTCTTCCCGCTCTCCTTCGCCGTGCTCGCGCACTCCCTCTTCACCCACCCCATACTGCTCGCGCCCAGCCCCAGGCAATGGCGATGCGGGGAGGCCGGGTTGGTCCCGGCCAGCGAGGAGCAGAAGAAGCGCGGGGAGGAGGGCTGGATCGTAGCCGCCTGCGCTGCTGCGGAGAGCCGCACCGAGGCCGGGGTGTCGGCGCTGGTGGAGAGCTTGGCCATCATCCCTCTCCTCAAGAAGCCGACACCCCCATCTTCTTCTCCATGTTTCCTCTACAACAGTCGCTGCTCTTCCTCTCTCTGCTTCCTCTCCGGCCGTCTGGCTCCCTACTCGGCGGGCACAAGCCCCTAGACGCACACCCGCGGTCTCCAGCTGACTTCCCACTGCTACTACCTCTCCCAGGTCGCCAGCCAAACTTCGGATCCATGACGCTCGGCACCTGAGCCCCATTTCCCGCACGTCGAGATGGGGCAGGGCGCGAGCAGCCCCGCTGCTCGGTTCCCTGTTCCCCATGGCTACCTCCCTTGGTCAGTGTCCTCCTCTTCGTTGCGTCCCTCGCACGTGCACCCTCCTCTTCGCTGCATCCTCTGTTGGCATCCTCGCACGTGCCGCCTCTCCTCATCGCGCTGACCACCTCCTAACTGCCCGCGCTGATGCCCAGCAGCGCCTCACCCTTCAAGCTTCTCCCGTCATCGCTGCCGTCAACACCCCTTGCCAGGTCCGGCGTAGGCCCCTGCCTGGCTGGACCCACACCGCCGCCCACCCCCTTCATCGCCTTCGCTGGATCCGTCGCTGCCGCGGCCTTCCCGGCCGAATCCACGTTGCTGTGACCTTTTCGGCTCGATCCGCCGTCCCGTCTTCCCGGCTGGATCCGTCGCTGCCGTGGCCTTCCCGGCCGGATCTGTCGTTTCCCCTTCTATTCTGCCGCGGGCGCGGACATCATGACTGGCGCAGACGCGTGCGCTGCTATCAGCTTCCCTGGCGGGGCTCCTTGACGCCCGGACAATCGAATAAGCAGGAAGGTCGGCCTATCGGTGCCCTTTTGTTGTGTCGCCCTGCCGATCGTTGACGCTCGAACGTCGACCCCCCCAAAGATCAGGCTTCTGCTGCGCGTCTCCCGACCGCGACCACCTCGACTTCAGCTACCTCGGCATCTAGGGGTTATCGTCTTCTTAGAGAACACACCGGTCTCTACTCCAGCCGCGACATTCGCACCATCACGACGCTGTGACTGCGGGGGGATTTCAACCCGTCGGCTCCTACCTTCGGCCTCTACTCCAGTCTCATCGTGTGTGGTGCCCCCGTTGCGACTGCGAGGGGATGTTAGCCTGTGTGTAAGTGTGTGGACCGGCACCACTGTTGGCCTGTCGGCACATTAGGGTTATGGTTGAGTCTCTATATATATTGTATCTCATCTATTATCAATACATCGGCTTCATTATTCTACAAAAACCTTATCATGTAGACCCTGATTAATAATGAGAAAACTATATAGGACCAGTCTGCGTGAATGATGCCGAAATTCTTCACATCTTAATTGGTACTGAAATACTCCCTTTGTTCCTTCTTATTAACTGCCTATAAAAAGTGAGTTGGTCAAACTTTATAATATTTAACTCTATTTATAGAAAATAGTAGTAATATTTGTATCTCTAAATAAATTTATTATAAACACTATATTCAAATATATACCTAATAATATTAAATATATATTATAAATAGTATTATTTTCTTATATATAAATATATAATTAGTTAATGTTGAATATGCTAACTTTTTGGAAAGCAAGAACAATAGTTATTTAGGGACGGAGGGAATGTATGTTACGCTGGCTTGTTCATTTACTCTCATGTTTGTTTTAAACTTCTACATGATTTAGTATGTAAAATACTAGTAATAACAAACACATAACAGATACCATACATCTACCTTTCGTGGACGTAGTCTGTCATAGCTTGTAATCCTAGCTTCAGTATTTCAGAACTGTTTATCTTTGTACAGGATATATTGGACAGCCTAGAATTTGCTAGAGGCAGTGCGAATTCGACATGGGGCTCTGTTAGAGCCAAAATGGGGCATCCCTAAACCATTTCCAGTCAAGTATGTTGCAATTGGAAATGAAGATTGTGAGAGAAAGTTTTATAGAGGTAAGATGACGGGTACTTTTCTATCGCATCTGTTTTACTCCCAATGTTTGTGCAGAAAATTCAAAGACTATGTAGTTTGTTTAGCAGAGGAATCGTACTTTTAGTTACAAGATGTTCTCTACTGCTATTGGACAGGTAATTACCTCAAGTTTTACAACGCTATAAGAGAGGTCTATCCAGACATTCAACTGATTTCGAACTGTGATGGCTCGTCCGGACCACTTGATCATCCTGCTGACATATACGATTTCCACGTAAATTTCTTTCTTCCCTATGATTTTTTTGTCGTATTTCACAACTATTTATTCTGTGATTGTTCCATTCCATTCTTCGTCGTCTTGGCCAACTTGCCTTCTCTAAGGTTTCAACCATGCATCTCTTTAGGTCTATGCCGATGCTAAGACTCTGTTTTCCATGAAGAGCACGTTTGACAAGTCACCCCGCAGTGGACCCAAGGTAAATCCCAATTTAGTGGTTCCCAGACAACTAAGATTCTGTTAAATGTTACTTTCATGTCTACAAACAACTAAGATTCGGTTCATCTTGATCTTTGTTTAGTGATCACTGTGATGTTTGACGTTACTTTCATGTCTGGAAACAACTAGAAACTTGATTTATTTTAGTTTCCTTGCTCATTTGCGAAACCCATATCATAGGTAGATGGTAAATATGTTCCTAATAAACATGATATGTTGATGCAGGCTTTTGTCAGCGAGTATGCAGTTTGGAAAACTGACGCCGGTAGAGGAACTCTCCTGGCTGCATTGGCAGAAGCGGCTTTCCTTACTGGACTGGAGAAGAACAGGTGGCATATAATATATTTAAATCTACACTATTTTTTTATTGTGAAGCTAAGATGATCTTTTGTTGGTTCTTTGCCTTTTGCCAATGTTGTTGTTTTTTTTCCTTGGCAGTGATGCTGTTGAGATGGCTTGCCATGCTCCACTATTCGTAAACGATGATATCGAGAAAAAGTTAGTATAAATTAATGGCTTCTGCTTTCACTTGTGTTTCCTTTTGTTCTTGTTGATCTGGTATTCAGTAATTGTGTTACGGGAAAAAAAAATAGGTGGAACCCAGACGTCATCGTCTTCAACACCTGGCAGCATTACGGGACTCCTAGCTACTGGATGCAGAAGCTTTTCCGCGAGTCCAGTGGCGCCATGGTTCATCCGACGACGACGATCAGTTCTGGCAGCTCTGCTGATTCTCTAGCAGCGTCTGCAATTACCTGGAAGGATTCAGAGAATAATGACTCGTTCCTAAGAGTAAAGGCAAGTAATTTTTTTCCTGCTTGGATCCTAATCTGTATCTGAAGGACTACGATCTGTACTCATACCAGAAGCTCTTGTGCAGATTGTAAACTTTGGATCTGATGCTATTAGAGTTGCAATCTCCACAGCTGGACTTCAAGCTACCATCGATGTGCTGCGATCGACCGCTACTGTTCTCACATCAACCGCTGTGATGGACGAAAACTCTTTCAGTAACCCAAACAAGGTGATCTGCAATTTTGGCTACTGGCTATTAGGGTTTGTTGTTTTGTTCAGCGCCGGGAAAGAGGCAGCGGTGGCACGGACGGGGTTCGAGCCTCCCTACCGCTATCGAACCATAGTCCCACTAGAGCCTCTCTAAAATTATAAATGTGCATATATAAATATATAATATAGAAGGGGCTTCTGTAGTACAGTGATTTTGGTTTAGTCGCTCCTAAATTTTTCTGTCTCCGATAGGTCTCCTTGCCCTGCTCATCTGAATCCAGGGCCCCCTGCTATGCATTGTGCAGGTCATGCCGGTCAAGAGCCAGCTATTCGACGCAGGAGCGCAGATGCAAGTCACGCTGTCTCCTCACTCATTAACATCTTTCGATCTTGCTCTGGCTACGTCGAAACTTGTCACGTTGTCTGATGCCTGAACTGTGATGCACATTTGTCTGTATTTGAGGAGATGTCAGTGTAGTGTAAAGAGTTGTGTGCTGATGATGAACTGAACAAAAATGACACTGCGATCCACGTTTTTATCTGTTTGGAGGTGTCCCTTTCAAAGAAAAATTTGTGGAGATGCCACTGCAATTCCTATTTTTCATTCTTTGAAGATGCCACTAGCATTCATGTTTACCTTTCTTCGAATATGTCACTATAGTTCATGTTAATCAGGTAAATCTTCACTAAACATTTGTCGGAGGACACTAAAACCATTCCTATCAAGGGAATATTCTATATAAAAGAACACGTTTGTGCACATATGCACAAACTCAATCTAGATCCTTCGTGCAACGATCGTCTACTGACTTTATTTAAGAAAAAACACCTTCCACGCTCTTCTCATCACGGCAGCTTCATATTAAAAAAAGATTAATTATATACATGCCACTCAATTTTTACAAAATTAGACAGCTGGTTTATTTTGATGTCATGGAGTGGCATTAAAATAAACTAACCGTCTATTTTTTTTTAAAAAAAGATAGTTGCATGTTTCCAAATGGCCCTTAAATAGTGACATGTAATTTTATTTTATTTTATTTATCACGTAATACATAATTTTTAATGCAACAAAAAATTATATCGTGTAATTTTCAGGTGTCAAAATAAATCAGTACCAATAGTTAATTCTGAAATAAAAAAAACTGATATGTCTGTAGGCTAAAGCTGTAGATTGTTATAGACTATGCATATGAGAAATAAGGCTGGTGGCAACGCGGGCGGTAGCGCGAGCGAGAGAGAGAGCCGCTACCGCCCGCGCGTGGGCGAGAGGCGGGCGAGAGAGGGTCGCCGGGCGACGGCGCTCACGCCCGGCGAGAGCGGGCGGTATCGCCTCGCTCTCGCCCGCGCTGGAGCGCCCGCCCGGGCGAGAGGCGGGCGAGAGGGAGGCGAGAGCGAGGCGAGACACTGGCGGGGCGAGAGAGCGACGTGGGGCGATCTGACTGGTCCACGTGTCGCGATCTGATTGGTCCACGTACGCTAGCCGTTGCAACTAGCCGTTTTTGACCGTTTGGAGTCCAAAAAATTCGAAAAAATTGCAAAAATCACAAATTTTAATTATTACGCAATTTGTAATTTTTAATTCAATAAAAAATATTATGTTGTGTTTTTCTGAGCGTTGAAATAAATCCGCGTGAATTACTTAATTCTGAAATAGAAAAGCTGATGTGGCTATAGCCTGAGGCTGTAGCCTGCTGCAGCCTGTGCACTGGAGCAGCAGAGGCGAGAGTGAAGGCGAGAGCTGACGTGGCAGGGGCGAGAGGGAGGCTGTGCACTGGACTCAGCCTAAAAGCGAAAGTGAGTGGAGAGCTGACGTGGCAAGAGGCTGGAGGACTGCACCATCCTTACCGTTCGCGTGAAGCGGCCTATCGCACCCGCGACATTCAGTCGCTGCACTGCCGGTGGCGGTGATGAAGATCATCGCTGTCATCGCGTATTAGGGACGGCCATAGCAGAGAGGATTCTTCCACGGAGACTTGCCCGTAAAGCGCGATGGAGCTGGTAACCTCAAGACCTGACGCCGATCATGTGGAGGGGATGGTTTTGGGTAATGTAATTTCCACCGTTCTTATTCCAACGTCTTCCCCTCCTAGAATGCTTGATGATAGTCTGGTTGACTTAATGTATCTATATAAGGAATATAGAAAACTAGAAATAGCGATACAATCTAAATTTAACGCTTGTCAAATCCTCCCCTCCCCTCATTTTTCCCTGCTTGCTCCAAGTGCTGTGCGGTTGATTTATTTTCCTAAAAGATAATATTTTTTCCCATCTTTAATTTCTATTTACTTTTTTTTGTTAGATTAGAAAACGGGAAAAGCTGCAGAAATCTTCAAACGGGAAAACATACCATGGAGCAGTTAACTCTAATCCAACTTCTATTTTGCACATTACTTTTCCCACCTTTCTCTCCCCCGTTTAAGGATGATAATGAAGAGAGGGGAAGATGGGGAGCATTGTTCAATTTTTGCTGCCAATGTATTTCCTTGAAAGGAAAAGAAGAGAAAGAAATCGAGTTCTGAGGTAAATCCTAATTGTCTGGTTAGGGAATTGCCGTTTTTTTTTTGTTATCGCTATTAGCACATTTCTCTTTCTGATCTCTTTAGCTTGGGTAATGCTTATGGATATCGATTTGTTCTATTTTTTGGTTTTCTACACCTTGTGTTGCATGTTTTTGGCTGCATTGACGAGCTTCAATTGTATTGATTGATCATGGTGAAGAAAATTATTTCATCCTTTGTATAGCCCCAACGATACCTTTGAGCAAATAAAGGGAATACATCAATTATCTGTTCCAGGCACAGGCCCTAGAAGTTGAGGTTTGTTTCTTCATTGCCTGAATTCCTGAGAACCTTTATTTGGATTCTGGATTATCGTACAATTTGTGGGTGGCAGAGAGACATCCGTCATTGCCAACTTTCAATCCGTACATCTAAATTTTAGTCAGTTCTCTGAATTACAATTTAATTTATGATTGGAATTTCTTGTAATTAGGTTTCCCCCTCTGAAATTCCAATAAAATACCAGTCTGGAGACTCTATAGAATTACATAAAGACCTCATTCACAATTGCTAGTTTGGAACTTCGAATAAGAATTTCGTGAAGTCTACTGTTGGATCAAGAGTACCTGGCTTCATGCACTGAACTTTTATGGTAATGAAGATATTCACCAAGAATCATCTGCCAAGTTTAATAGAGATCAGATGCATTCAGTCAAGTGGAAGGGCATAAATGTGCTTCTGAGCCACCTTTGTCCTAAGTGTTCTAAGAAACATGATGACACAACTTCAGGAAGCCAAACCACTGGATGCACATGTTGGCAATGGTTCTTCACACCATCTACTAGTAATGATACTGCAAATGTAGCAAGTGCCAATGGTGGAAATACTTCTCAGGTAGAAGAAAAGGTTCTTGCTCCTAGTTACAAGTTGGACAATGCAGAGACTTCAGTTTCAGCTGTTGGCCACCATACGAAATCAAGCATGCACCATAGACTGAAAATATGGATCAGCAGCGGGCATAATGGAATAATGGGAAAATATGGGAATAAGTTAGAATTGGGTATGCCCCATGAAGCTAGGCCATTATTATTAGATGAACATGCAAAACCTGGATGGCCAGATTGGCTCATAAATGTGGCACCAGAGGCAGTGCGAGGTTGGTTTCCTCGGCGCCAAGATTCATTTGAGAAATTAGACAAGGTAAATTATTAATATGGTGATACAAGTTGCTTAATCTGGTAGTTTTGAATGTGATTACTTCTTGGAGCTAACCTTTTTCTGTTTTAACTATTTAACTTATTTCCAATTGCAGGTTGGACAAGGAACTTATAGCAGTGTCTACAAAGCCCGAGATCTTAAAACTGACAAGTTTGTCGCACTAAAAAAGGTGCGTTTTGTCAATGTGGATCCTGAGAGCGTGCGCTTTATGGCTAGAGAGATTCTTATTCTACGGAAACTCAATCATCCAAACATCATCAAGTTGGAAGGGATCGTAACATCTTCGGTTTCACGAAGCCTGTATCTTGTATTTGAGTACATGGAACATGATCTTGTTGGTCTTGCTGCGACTCCTGGCCTTAAGTTTACTGAGCCACAGGTGATTTTTATATTATCCTATTTCATCTGAAAAGGTGACATGGACTTAAATGTTTTCACATGAATCCAGGTCAAATGTTTATTTCAGCAGTTACTTAGTGGCCTCGATCATTGCCATAGCAATGGAGTGCTGCATCGGGACCTAAAGTGTTCCAACCTCTTGATTGATAACAATGGTGTTCTGAAGATTGCGGACTTTGGTCTAGCAACCTCATTTGATCCTGACAATCAGCAACCATTGACTAGCCGTGTTGCAACACTGTGGTACAGACCACCTGAACTTCTTCTCGGTGCCACCAAGTATGGCCCTTCTGTGGATTTGTGGAGCACAGGGTGCATTTTTGCAGAACTGCTTGCTGGCAAACCAATCTTGCCTGGAAGAACTGAGGTAAAGGCAATTGTTACATTTTTTATGATACATGATAGGCCATACCAGTACATTAGGTTACACAATTTTACCTTATGCTCATTTAGTATGTACAGTGATTTCATCAAACAATGTTATGGTAGGTGGAGCAACTTCACAAAATTTTCAAGCTCTGTGGATCACCTCCTGATGACTATTGGAGTAAACTGGAAGTACCACAAGCAGGGATGTTCAAGCCCAGCCGACAGTATAGTGGGTGCATTGCTGAGACATTTAAAGATTTTCCAAACTCAGTTGTTCTTCTAGATAACTTGCTTGCACTACAACCATATGCTCGTGGAACAGCTGCTGAGACTCTCCGAAGTGATGTAAGTTCTACACACCTTTTACTCGTCACTGTTGACCTTTTTGTTGGTTTGGAATACGACATGCAACAGTTTGCAAAGTCTTTTATGTTATTCCAGTAGTTCAAATTAATGATTCGAAAGCACTTAAAGTTATGGCCTTGATGAGCAACTAAGGGCAGCCGCAATGGTATAGATAGCATACCCTGTAACCTGTATAGCAACATCCATGTCATCTATATACTATACTATAATAAATCTTTGTAATGATTTATCTATAGTACATATCTGTAGCTATTTTTAATACTTAATACACTCTCTAAACCACCTCGGTTTCTACGTATAGGGTTACTCCAAGTTTATAGATAGCAACACTCTTTCTCTTCATTTAATTTGTTGCCACATAGGATAGATGCTGGCATTGATTCCTTATAGTGAGCTGACTATGTACTTTTGCCGCTGCCCTAATAGGGCTCTAAAAGGACACTAGTATTTGGACAGTTATCCTCCTACCACCAATGGGGCTCAGTTGAAAATTTTGAACTAGACGCTCGCTGCATTCCTCTGTAAAGAATATATTTTCTTTTCTATATATGCCTAACTGAAGAGCAGGTTTGGTCAGAGGTGAGAGCTGTCTTGTTGTCACCAGGTTGCAGGTTCAAAACAGCCTCCCCGCATTTGCAGAGGAAGACTTGCCTCAATTTATCCCTTTTTCAGACCTCACTTATGTGGGAGCTTCTGGCACTCCGTCTGCTCTTTCTATATAGGCCTAACCATAGTGAAAGTTGAATAGTTTTTGTTAGTTTTAGGGACTACTGCTGAAATAATAAGCTTTATTTATGAATCAATTAGAGCAACTCCAAAAGAACGTGTAAACTAACCACAAAACAGATATTAGTGAAGAATAATGATTTTTCTTACTCCAACAGCTCGTTCATTCTTCTCCCAAAAAATTCGCATCCCGCATCCGCAGCCTCTTCTCCCTCATATTTTGGTGTTCCATCCCCCTAATCCATTTCTTTTTTTTTTTGAAAACTGGCAAGAGAATTGCCTGTTATATTAAAAAGAAGGTGAGAGCCAGCGAGGGCTAAAATATACAAGTACAACACATTAGGGAAGGAGACATTAAGTATGGTGACACAAATGTCCCAAAACCAACCCCTCCCCTTCCCCAAAACCTACAGCAGCCTTGCTAAGTGTTTTGCTCCTCCTAGAATCCACAGGCGGATTTGCTCCTTAATCATCGCTATAGTCTGTGTCAAGGTCTTCTCTTTCTGCTCAAAGATTCGCGAGTTTCTCTCACACCAAATTGTCCAAGACACGAGGATGATGAGGGTTCGCAATCCCTTCACGCTTCTCACTGTGGATGTTGCAAGATTCGACCACCATTGGTGCACCGAACCTACAGGTTGCTAAGAAGAATGGTGGATCTCCGTAATTGCAGCCCACATACTCAAATCAGCCCAAATATGTCTGGTGAAGCAACATTCAGCAAAAAGATGTAGTCCAGATTCTGGGCATGAGGCGCATAGGACACAGCGCGGATTATGAGGCCATCCCCTTCTTGCCAACCTGTCTGCTGTCCAAACTCTATTTTGAACAGCAAGCCAACTGAAGAATTTGCACTTTGGTGGCGCCCAAGCTCTCCAAATTATACTATTAAAATTCCTGCATGTGGAGCCATAAAATTGCGCTTGGTAGGCTGACTGAGTTGTGTACTGGCCACTCATAGTAAACTTCCAATTGATAAAGTCGGGGGTATTGTGCATTAAGCGAAGCTGATTTACCTCGCACCATAATTGACAATATTCATGTATGTGCGCGGCAGAAAAATCATTGTGATTAAAATGTAGGTCCTGAATCCATCGGTTGTTTGAGAGAGCCTCATGGATGGATCTATTTTTGCCATTGGAAATGGAGTAGGTCAAAGGGAAGGTGTCCCTAGGTGTCATACCCCTTAGCCAGGCACTTTCCCAGAACAAAGAAGACTTACCATCCCCCACCTGACTGAAGTTGCTGCTGCAAACAGTCTCCTGTCCAACATATTGCAAGGTATATCTTTCGCCATCCTCTGAGTATTTAACAGTTTGGCCTCCTGCCACAACCATCTAAGGCGTAAGGCCCGCGAGAAAAAACCAAGGTGCAGAATGCCTAAGCCACCGTATTGTTTTGGTCTTGCTGCACAGACCCAGTTGACTTTGCATTTACCGCCGGTTAATCTCTCTGAACCAGCCCAAAGAAATTGCTTACGTTTTGAGTCAATGAAATCCAACACCCTTTGGGGCGGTTTTAGGGCTAGGAGTAGATAGGTGACCTGCGAGGTTAGCACTGCATTGACTAGTGTGAGGCGGCCAGCCGCCGAAAGGTTTTTCCCGCTCCATGTACTCAGCTTTGCAGAGACTTTGTCAATCCATGGCTGGAAGTCCACCCGTTTGAGTCTGTTCATGGACAAAGGTAGTCCCAGGTATTTGAGGGGGAAGGAAGTCCTCGAGGCCGGTAGACCAGATAGAACGTCAGAGAGGTTGATGTTGTTACACTGGATTGGCACTACTGTGGACTTTTGGAAATTTGTTTTTAGGCCTGTGGTTTCACCAAAAAGTTCCAGAATCCTTGCGAGCATAGATACCTCACCTTTTGTGGGCGTGACAAATATGACCGCATCATCCGCAAACATCAATATGCGCAGGTCGGGCGAGCGACCACGGAGCTTGGTGAGCATTCCGAATTCAGTTGCTACTTCGAGGAGTCTTTGCAGGGGATCTATTGCAATGACAAAAAGAAGAGGAGATAGGGGGTCGCCTTGCCTTAGGCCTCGCCCGTGCCAGATAGTGGGGTTTGGCACGCCGTTAAGGATGACTCTTGAGGTTGAGGTGGAGAGAATTGCCGCAATCCATTCCTGCCATCTTATAGGGAAGCCTAGGCGCTCAAGGAGGGTGAGGATATACTCCCAACGTATCGAATCAAAGGCCATTTCTCAACGTATCGGATCATCCACAGGCTCCCGGCGACTACACAGATTGCGCCACCTATTACATTTAGGGGAACTGTTGGAGTACACATCATAATTCACTCTTAAAACTTTTTAGCCTATTCCTAATAATCAGTTTTTGGTATAAATTTTTTAACATCCTTTTGGAGTTGCTCTTAGGAACTAGTTCAAAAGTATGAAGATAAATCATTTGTTTCTTGAATACGTAGAATAGTTGTATATCATTATATTAAGAAGAAAAATGGGTAAAACCCTTATTATTAATGAAATCAGTCAATACTTTTCCCCTAAAATATTAATTAATTCTAACTAGTGTGCCTAGTCATTGAGCTGGATTGCTGGATTTGCCCTGTGCTTGACTACCAGTCGAAACATGTTATCATGTGAAGAGCAAATACTTGCTTCATGTGGAAATTTAGGTTGCTTCCAGTGGAAATGTATAGTGGTTTCTTTCTGTGATTTTTTATCTAGTTCAGAGGTAGTTTCTTAAAACCTAGTCTTGGTCCGTACAAATTGATCAGCTATCTAGTATTCAAAGGCATCTTTTTGGAGATTTCCGTACTGTAGCACCTAATGCATGGATCCAAAATCTGCAGTTTTTCAGGCAAAAACCACTTGCTTGCAGCCCCTCAAGCTTACCGAAGTGTCCTCCAAGTAAAGAGTATGATGCTAGACTTCGAATGGAAGAAGCAAGGCGGTACCATTTTTCCAAATATTTCTTGTTTGCTTCAGGTCTGCGAGGTTGCAATCAAGAAGAATTGTTAGTTATGTTGATGTACTGTCTTCTTGTCTCAATAGGAAAAGAAAGGCAGCTGAGAGTGTAAGTGGATTTGGATCCATCGAGACAGAAGATGTAAATCCTTTAGCAAGCGGGAATACAAAGGTTGCTATGATTAGACCTGAATCTGCTGATGCAAGGAATGCAATACTTGGTTCTCAGAACAACAATCTGGGTTTGAAGGGCCCAGCTGTGGTAAGTACAGTACTGAAATATCGATTTTACATACTGTTTTACTCAACGAAACAATTGTGGTTGGTACCGTTATATTTTCCACTCGTCACCTATATTATGCTTCGCAGGAGTATTTTCTCGTAGTATTTTGTTCTTCTCTGTTGACTGTTGAGATGATTACACAATTTTCTTTTTGTAATTCTTGTGACTGGTTAATTCCAGAATTCATTGGATACAGAGGTTTTATGCTCTGCAATGATGTGAATCCTATGCTACCGATTGTGCCTGTTTATGTAACAATTTGCAATTGTTGTATAAGCTAGGATCCATAGAGTTTGTGTGGACATTGCACATGCTGAGTTATTTTTTCTATTGGAACAAGTTAGCTGTTTTGACATTAACATCATAGTATTTTTTATGCTTTTTTTGGTCTACCATTAACAACTTTTTTGGTATACTTCTATCTGATCAGAACAAGGGCAAGAGCAGAATATATCAGCACTCAGGTTCAATGATTACAGCAAAAGGAAACGTGGAGCAGATGCTCAAGGAGCATGAAAAGAATATCCAAGAAGCAGTGCGCAAAGCGCGCCTCAGCAAGCACAGAGAGTTGTGAAGCAGGTTGCTGAGGATAAAGTGTTGATCATACTGTCATTTGCGTGTTTTGACTCATGCTACTCCGAAACCAGATAAAAAGATTAAGTTGCCGTTGCATTGATTCAATCCTGGGAAGATCAACCACCTGTTAGATTGGCATGGAGTTCCACACTTCCACTACAGGTTATGCCCAGCAGTTTCTGAAACATCACCCGCTTTGTAGTGCCCTGTGTTGCAGCAGCTTTCTTCTTACCTGAAGCTTCGAAGCAGATATCAGTGGTAGCCTGGTAGGAGAGGCTGATGGTGTGGTGCTCTCAGCTAGGCTTACACCACCAAGGCCCCATCCTCTAGATCATTTGAAAATTTGGCACAGAAAGGCCTTCGACAGCCGCTCTTCTGCTGGACAGACAGATCCATAGAAACCGATATGCAGCAGTCATATATTAATGTAATAAATTATTATGCCTGCCACAGGGCAAGTGCTGCTTCTAGCATACTCCAGGTGTTTGTAATTTGGTCCGGTTTTCCGACCTTGCAGTATGAACAGCGTCTTCGTTATTCTAGCAACTGTTCATGATTTTGGGATCCACAAGAAGCAGAGCTTGGAGCTACCATTTCGGTTGCAAAATTGAGGTTCCATTTGACACAAATGTTTTCGTTTTAAAAAATATTACGAATCAAACCCTAATCTGGTAACAGATCAAATCAAGAAGCAGTGGTTTCAAGTTCAAAATGTTGAGAAGTTTGTTATGAGATCACAAGACATTTTCTACAGCATTGCTCCAATTAAACTATTTGTATTAAGAGTAAACAAAAGCTGTCGGCATATCTGACTTTACTCTCATTGTGTCAGCCAGTTTCTTCCCTTGGAAGTAATATTTTTGTAGATGACCAGGAATGAGGTGTGTTTTTACCCAACTCCAGTTGGATTACAAACTTGAAATTCTTGATCCTGCTCCTGCTGCTTTGATGAAAGTCTCTGGTGGCAAGCTACTAAGCTAGAGGCCGCTATAATTAAGAATGAGCTAGCAAGATTGACAGCTGGATTGGAGGTGGGAGGTATTATCTCATGGTGATGATTCCTTTTGTGGCTTTCCCCACCAAAGAACTTAAAAGGACGGGTTCAAATTAAAAAGCCATGGTGTTACTCTGACCTATTTAGAGTGGCAGTTACATGGGGATTGTTGGGGAAAAGGCCGAAGACATACCTCGATCATACACCAAGTTAGCCATAATTTGTGACACTGTAACCCTAGGCTATGAACACACGGTCCAAACACCCCAAATATGACCCAAAGGGCGGCTTTGTTGAGGTTGTGTCCCTTTGAACGAGTCGATAACCCCTTTCGTCCCCGTCCTCCCGTCAAGGACTAGGGTGGTTTCGGAGGATGACCCCACCTCCTCACATTGAAAACCAAGGTGGGCTCCGAAACCAACCCCGACTGACTCGAATGGAAACGAGAGATTCTTCGAGGACCGAGTCTGCAACTGGGACATCACCCGCCAAATGTCGATCCCTTGGGGGTTGAGACGTTTGTTGCAGCCACTTTCTTGATCATGGTCCATGGAGGCCTAGGAGAGGGCCTCGTCGTGGTTGAAGTCCTAGTCTCTCCTATGACGCGATGCCAAAGGGCAAACTGAAGGGATGCCTATGGAGTCCCCAGAGCATAACAACACAAGTCCATCATTCGACATAACAACACAAGCCATGTCAGCAAAGACACTTCTCATATTTTGTTGATCTAACCACACTTAGAAGCCAACAAATGTCTCGAAGACGCCTAAGGGTGCGGTTGGATCAACAAAATGATCTAAGTGACGTCAACCAAACAACATCAATGAATAGTCAAAAGCATATACTCGCACAATTTTACAAACAAATATTTGTCAAACTTTGCATCGAATACCAATCTACAAGGGGGTCGAGGGCAACGTTCCATTGACATTTAGGTTGATCGGCAACCTTTGCAAAAATCCAATCACAATGCTGAGAGTCTCCTAAAAGGGGTGAATAGAAAGTGCCAACTTGGTCCAAATAACAGTTAGTTCAAAACTAAACCAAGTAAGAGTGAGAAGAAGAGAAAAAGTCCTCTTCACTTGATTGATCTTCCAAAATATGAAATAGAATAAGAGCAATATTCCAAGTGAATTTGGAGAACTTAGATAGAGGAAGAAAAACCACAAAGAAATAAGCACATGAGATACGGTGATTTTTCCTATGGTTTGGCCAAGCCTCAAATGCTTGTCTACTCCACGTTGTGGTGTACTCAATGGACAAGGGTTGCTCTCAACCCCTCTCAAGGGATCCTATGATCAACTTGAGTGCCACAATCTTCCTTATATCAATACGATTCCCCTTGAAAGTTATCTCCACATGTTGGAGTCTCTTGCAGCCGTACACATATTAATGAAGTTTACAACTTACTAACAACATAAGAGAGAGGAGAGAATACACACACAAAAGCAAACGTGGCAATGCAACACAAGAGAGAAGATCACAAGAGCGCAAACACACAAATTCATAAGAACAACTCAAAAACGGTGCTCGGATCTCACTAGAATGTGTTGTGGTAGAGTGTCAGAGTGATGTGTTGCTCTTGGAGTGCTTGGTTATCGAAGGAGTGCGTTATGGGATCCTTTTTATAGTCCAAGGCATCCCCATAGACATTGCTCCTTCCATCTAAAAGGATATTGAAATCCTGCAGTCTGCGGGGACACTAGACCGGTCTGATGTGCCATAGGACCGGGAATAGTAGCGTGCCCCTGGGATCTAACTGACGCCCTTCCTTAACTGACTGACACTAGACTGGTCTGGTGCACCTCTGGACCAGGTGCCACGTTAGCTAACCGTTGGCCAGCGCGTGCCCGCGGGAGAGAGCCGTTGAAAACAGTCCGGTGCACCAACGGATCAGTTAGTGTAGACAAACTAGTGATTTTTATTATTAAAATCCTGAGACTTCGAAGTTTAGCCGTATAGGCAGTTTGGTGGACATGGACCTGGTCGATGCACCAGGCCGCCTGGTGCCTAAGTTTCAAGCCCCTACAGACCCGGTCTGGTGCACATGGACCCGATCTGATGCACCAGGCCGCCCAGTGCCTAAGTTCCAAGCCCCTGCGAACTCGGTCTGGTGGTGTGACCCGGTCCGGTGCACCACCGGACTAGTCCGGTAAGGCCCAGAACAACCCAAGTAAGGCCCTTTTGAGCCTAACTTCTTCAAATCTTTTTGACTTTTATCGGGAGCATCCCTACAACTTAGACAAACATAATTAGCATATACCAACACACCTAAAGCAACTAAAAGTTGACTAACTTAAAGCAATATGAGTCAAAAAGATGCAATTTGAAGTTCAAAGTCAAACAAATGAAGTATTCAAATGATTTGGCATATTTGGATCATTTAGCCACCACTTGTTTTTGATTTTGCAACCAAATCCATTTTCAACCTTTTCTTACTACTAAGCCAAAAACACTTAGGTTTTGCAAAACAAACTAGTTTGAAAGAACTTGTTTTGATCAAATACCCATTTCTCCCCCTTTTTCTCATAAGGTAAATTTCTTTGCTATCAAGAGGGTTTTAGATAAAAAGACAAGTTCAAAGCTCAAAACATTTTTAAAACTCAAGTGGTGGTCGATCTAGTTGCTTTGGCCTTTAATTTCTCCCTCTTTGGCACTAAGCACCAAAATGGAGCAACTTAGTGGCCTAACCTCATTGCCTCACTAAAAAGGGAGGCCCGCATGACGAGCTATCAGTTCAGTGGTAGAGCACACCCGTGATAATTGTGTCGTTGTGCCTAAGCTGTGAGGGCTCTTAGCCACATGGATAGTTCAATGTGTTCATCAGTGCCTAACCTAAAGATGTGGATCATCCAAGGCACATTAGCATGGAATACTCCTATTGAATCGGACGAGAAGGTTTAGCACATCGATGTTGACTCTTCGCCACCTGGAGCTGTAGGTGGTTCCAAGGGTTGCATTGTTCGCCCATTAATCTGGTACGTGAGCTGGGTTCAGAACATCGTGAAATAGTTCGATCCATATCCGGTGTGGGCGTTAGAGCATTGAGAGGAGCTTTCCCTAGTACGAGAGGACTGGGATGGACACACGTCTGGTGTACCAGTTATCGTTCCTACGGTAAACATTGTGTAGCCAAGTGTGGAGAGGATAACTACTGAAAGCATATAAGTAGTAAGCCCACCCCAAGATGAGTGCTTTCGCCTCCGACATCCCTAGAGGACTTGGTTTATTTTGCTTTTCTAAAATGAACAGTAGATTGGGTATTTGTTTCAGAATCCCTACTTAATTCTTTAAACCAAAGGTTAATCTATTTTCCCCTAGTGAGAAATCATCTATGGTTTCTACTCAAAATTTTCCTGGCATTTTAGATGTATTTTACTATTTTTCTTCTTATTTATAAGAAATAAGCAGTTTCTGTTCTAAAACAAAACTCTACATAAATGGTGCCAAAATCTGCTTTCGTATTTTTATCTAGTAGGTCTGGTCCTAAGTGAAGCTACAAATTTGTTTCGTCATTTTTGAGCTCATATTTATAGAGTTATGAGTTTTTGAAGTTTTCTTCTTAGTTATAAAATAAAAAACGGAAAGGAAAAAAGAAGAAGAACTTGCATTGGTGTCCCTGAGTTTCCTATTTTCTAAACCATTTAAACTAAGCCCTTGTTTCACTATTCACCTGAGTCACGGGCTCCATAGAATACCCACTACTCTTTCCATCTTCTTAACTCGCGGTCCTTCCTTCACCAGAATAGTGCCCAACTGCAACAAACGAGAGTGTGGCTTACCGGTGGTGGTAGCATTCGTGGCGAGGTGTTGGTGAGGTCCGAGAGGTCCTAGCTATCATGTCAGTGGTCGAGGTGTGCGTGGAGGTGGCCAGAGTTGTTCTAGCCATGAGCGCAAGCGGAGGGACTAGATCGCTAACGACGAGCAATTCAGCCGGCTAAGGGCGATAGCGCTTCGATTGAGGGGTAGGGGAGATTAATAGGACCTTGGTGGAGCTTGCTACGAGCTTCAATTGGATGGGTAAGGCGTAGGATGGCCTACCCACGATCACCGGTGGAGGAGAGCTCACTGGTGCGTGGTGGTGTGCCTCTGTGGTACAGTGGAAGGGCAGGGAGTTGGTGGGCAAGATGCGGTGAGGTGTAGGGAGCACGATGGTGGCCTTGGCTTAGGCGGGGGTGGACATGACCAGGCTGGCCGCAATGGTCGAGCCATGGCGACGATGGCAGGCGGTGGCGCGGGCATGGGTGAGGCTGATCGACGGTGAACTTATGTGGTGGTGAGTGAGTGAAGTGTGGGGAGACCGTTGCTCTCAGGGGCTGTTGGTTGGAACTTATTAAGGATTATATTCTGGAAATCCATTATCATTCTGTCAAGGTGAATCTAGTTATAGATGTTATCGGTACCCTGAATCAGGGGTACCCCTTACTATAATATGAAGACACGGTGCTGAAAGGGAAATGTGCCCTTGGGCCATTTCTAAGTATTTTGGTGATTGAGTGCCAACACAAGTGCTTAAATGTGAATTCATGCTTATGGATGGACAAAGTGCAAAACAAGAGCAAAGGTATGTTTCTAAGTCTTAGTACATTGGTTTTGTGTACTAATATACTTGTCTAAGTATTAGAAACAGAAAGAAGAAGAAAAGAGAAGAGTTGGCTGTGTGTAGCCAAAAGGCTGTTTCAGTCTGGGGCACCGGACTGTCCGGTGGTGCACCAGACTGTCCGGTGGTGCACCGGACAGTGTCCGGTGCGCCAGGCTGCCTCGAGCGAAGTGGCCGCTCTCGGGAATTCGCCGACGGCGTACGGCTATAATTCACCGGACTGTCCGGTGTGCACCGGACTGTCCGGTGAGCCAACGGTCGGCCGGGCCAACGGTCGGCCGCGCGATCTGCGCGGGACACGTGGCCGAGCCAACGGCTAGAAGGGGGCACCGGACTGTCCGGTGTGCACCGGACATGTCCGGTGCGCCAACGGCTCCAAGTCTGCCAAAGGTCGGCTTCGCTATTTAAGGAAGGAAATCGGGCACCGGACAGTGTCCGGTGTGCACCGGGCTGTCCGGTGCACCCGACGACAGAAGGCAAGAAAGGCCTTCCAGATTTGCTCTCAACGGCTCCTAGCTGCCTTGGGGCTATAAAAGGGACCCCTAGGCGCATGGAGGAGACAACCAAGCAACCTTAGAGCATTCTTGATCATCCACACTCAGTCTTTGCGCATTCGTTTGTCATTCTCAGTGATTCGAGCTCCGTTCTAGTGAGAACTTTGAGATAGTCTTTTGAGCTCGATTCTTGGCCGTGTGTGTGTGCATTTTGCTGTGGATTTGTGTGTGTTGCTTCCCTTCCTTACTCCGTGATTCTTTGTGAACATCAAAAGTGTAAGGGCGAGAGGCTCCAAGTTGGGGAGATTCCTCGCGAACGGGATAAGAAAAGAAAAGCGTAACACTGTGGTATTCAAGTTGATCATTGGATCACTTGAGAGGAGTTGAGTGCAACTCTCGTCCGTTGGGACGCCACAACGTGGAGTAGGCAAGTTTTGTACTTGGCCGAACCACGGGATAAATCACTGTGTCTTCTCTGTGTTGAATTCCTTGTGATTATCGTATTGTGCAAGACCTTCTCTCTAGCCAATTGGTGATTATTGTGCTAACACTTAACAAGTTTTTGTGGCTATAAGTTTAAGTTTCACAGGATCACCTATTCACCCCCCCCCTCTAGGTGATCTCAATTGGTACCAGAGCCGTTCTCTTCAAGAAGGGACTAATCGCCCGAAGAGATGGATCCTAAGGGGAAGGGAATCGTGATCAACGACAAGGAGAAGGAGTCCTTCGTCAACGAGCCGAAGGATGACAAGCCTACTGACTCGGGCTCGGGCCACAAGCGTAAAGATGGGAAGAAGAAGAAGACAAGGCGCATCAAGGAGATCGTCTACTACGACGATAGCGATGAGTCTACTTCTTCCCAAAAGGACGACGACAACGACTATAGGAAGACGGTCAATTCGAACTTTTCATTTGATTATTCTCGTATTCCACATAGTTCGAATTCGCATTTGCTTTCCATTCCTCTTGGCAAACCTCCACATTTCGATGGGGAAGACTACGGATTTTGGAGTCACAAAATGCGTAGTCACTTATTCTCTCTCCATCCAAGCATATGGGAGATTGTAGAGAATGGAATGAAATTTGATAGCTCGGATAGCCCTATGCTTATAAATGAACAAATCCATAGAAATGCACAAGCTACTACTGTTCTATTAGCATCTTTGTGCAGGGAAGAGTACAATAAGGTGAGCGGCTTGGACAACGCCAAGCAGATATGGGACACCCTCAAGATCTCTCACGAGGGGAACGACATCACCATGCTCACTAAAATGGAGTTGGTGGAGGGCGAGCTTGGACGATTCGCAATGATAAGGGGAGAGGAGCCAACCCAAACTTACAACTGGCTCAAGACCCTTATCAACAAAATAAGGAGCTACGGAAGCACGCGATGGACGGACCACGACGTCGTCCGCCTAATGCTAAGGTCCTTTACTGTTCTTGATCCTCATCTCGTAAACAATATTCGTGAGAATCCCAGGTACACGATGATGACGCCCGAGGAGGTACTCGGAAAATTCGTAAGCGGGCGGATGATGATCAAGGAGGCGAGATACGTCGACGACGCTCTAAACGGTCCAATCAATGAGACTCAACCTCTTGCTCTCAAGGCAACAAGAAGCAAGGAAATGCTACCTAGCAAGGTGGCACAAATTGAGGCGGCCGGACTTAATGATGAAGCGATGGCTCTCATCATCAAGAGATTCAAGACGACACTAAAAGGCCGCAAGGGGCAACCAAGCAAAACCAAGACAAAGGGGAAGCGCTCATGCTTCAAATGTGGTAAGCTTGGTCATTTTATTGCTAACTGTCCCGACAATGATAGTGATCAGGATCAAGGGAACAAGAGGGAGAAGAAGAAGAACTATAAGAAGGCAAAGGGCGAAGCGCATCTAGGCAAGGAGTGGGACTCGGACTGCTCCTCTTCCGACTCCGACAATGAAGGACTCGCCGCCACCGCCTTCAACAAGTTATCCCTCTTCCCCAACGAGCGTCACACATGCCTTATGGCAAGGGAGAAGAAGGTGAGCACTCGAGACTCCACTTATGCTTCTTCTAGTGATAATGAGTCTAGTGATGATGATGACATAGACTATTCATGCTTATTCAAGGGCTTAGATAGATCTAAGATAGATAAGATTAATGAGTTGATCGATGCTTTGAATGACAAGAATAGATTACTAGAAAAACAAGAAGATCTTTTATATGAGGAGCATGATAAATTTGTTAGTGCACAAAATTCTCTTGCTCTAGAAATTAAAAGGAATGAAATGCTCTCTGGTGAATTATCTACTTGTCATAAAACCATTTCTACTTTATAAGGTGTCAACAATGATTTAAATGCTAAATTAGAAGTAGCAAATAAATCTAATTCTTGTGTAGAACATGTTGTAATTTGTACTAGGTGTAAAGATTTTGACATTGATGCGTGTAGTGAACACCTAGTTTCAATTTCCAAGCTTAATGATGAATTGGCTAGTCTTAATGCTCAACTTAAGACTAGCAAGAATGATTTCGATAAGCTAAAATTTGCAAGGGATGCCTACACGATTGGTAGACACCCCTCAATTAAGGATGGACTTGGCTTCAAGAGGGAAGCCAAGAACTTAACAAGCCATAAGGCTCCCATCTCCGCCAAGGAGAAAGGGAAGGCCCCTATGGCAAGTAGTACTAAAAGGAACCATGCTTTTATGTATCATGATAGGAGACAAACTAGAAATGCTTATAGGAGTAATAATGCTTATGATGATTTTGACTCTCATGCCATGTTTGCTTCTAGTTCTTCCTATATGCATGGTAGAAATATGTCTAGGAGAAATGCTATTCATCATGTGCCTAGAAAGAATATTATTCATGCTCCTAGGAAAGTAGTGAATGAACCTTTTACAATTTACTGTGCTTTAAATGCTTCCTTTGCTATTTGTAGAAAGGATAGGAAAATAGTTGCTAGGAAGTTAGGGGCAAAATGCAAGGGAGACAAAACTTGCATTTGGGTCCCTAAGGATATTTGCACTAACCTTGCAGGACCCAACATGAGTTGGGTACCTAAGACCCAAGCCTAAATTTGCCTTGCAGGTTTATGCATCCGGGGGTTCAAGCTGGATTATTGACAGCGGATGCACAAACCATATGACGGGGGAGAAGAAGATGTTCACCTCCTACGTCAAGAATAAAGATTCCCAAGATTCAATAATATTCGGTGATGGGAATCAAGGCAAGGTAAAAGGGTTAGGTAAAATTGCAATCTCAAATGAGCACTCTATCTCTAATGTGTTTTTAGTAGAGTCTCTTGGATATAATTTGCTATATGTTAGTCAACTATGCAATATGGGATATAATTGTCTTTTTACAAATGTAGATGTGTCTGTCTTTAGAAGAAGTGATGGTTCACTAGCATTTAAGGGTGTATTAGACGGCAAACTTTATTTAGTTGATTTTGCAAAAGAGGAGGCCGGTCTAGATGCATGCTTAATTGCTAAGACTGGCATGGGCTGGCTGTGGCATCGCCGCTTAGCACATGTGGGGATGAAGAACCTTCACAAGCTTCTAAAGGGAGAACACGTGATAGGTTTGACTAACATACAATTCGAAAAAGATAGACCTTGTGCAGCTTGTCAGGCAGGTAAACAGGTGGGAGGAGCGCATCACAGCAAGAATGTGATGACCACATCAAGACCCCTGGAGCTGTTACATATGGACCTCTTCGGACCCGTCGCCTATCTAAGCATAGGAGGAAGTAAGTATGGTCTAGTTATTGTTGATGACTTTTCCCGCTTTACTTGGGTGTTCTTTTTGCAGGATAAGTCTGAGACCCAAGGAACCCTCAAGCGCTTCCTAAGGAGAGCTCAAAATGAGTTTGAGCTCAAAGTGAAGAAGATCAGGAGCGACAACGGGTCCGAGTTCAAGAACCTTCAAGTGGAGGAGTTCCTTGATGAGGAAGGGATCAAGCATGAGTTCTCCGCTCCCTACACACCACAACAAAATGGTGTGGTAGAGAGGAAGAACAGGACACTCATCGATATGGCGAGAACGATGCTTGGAGAGTTCAAGACCCCCGAGTGCTTTTGGTCGGAAGCCGTGAACACGGCTTGCCACGCCATCAACAGGGTCTACCTTCATCGCCTCCTCAAGAAGACTTCGTATGAGCTTCTAACCGGTAACAAACCCAATGTATCTTACTTTCGTGTATTTGGGAGCAAATGCTACATTCTAGTGAAGAAGGGTAGAAATTCTAAGTTTGCTCCAAAAGCTGTAGAAGGGTTTTTGTTAGGTTATGACTCAAATACAAAGGCGTATAGAGTCTTCAACAAATCATCGGGTTTGGTTGAAGTCTCTAGCGACGTTGTATTTGATGAGACTAATGGCTCTCCAAGAGAGCAAGTTGTTGATCTTGATGATGTAGATGAAGAAGACGTTCCAACGGCCGCCATGCGCACCATGGCGATTGGTGATGTGCGACCACAGGAACAAGTGGAGCAAGATCAACCTTCTTCCTCAACAATGGTGCATCCCCCAACTCAAAACGATGAACAGGTTCATCAAGAGGAGGAGTGTGATCAAGGGGGAGCACAAGATGATCACGTGATGGAGGAAGAAGCACAACCGGCACCTCCAACCCAAGTTCGAGCGATGATTCAAAGGGATCATCCCGTCGACCAAATTCTGGGTGACATTAGCAAGGGAGTAACTACTCGATCTCGATTAGTTAATTTTTGTGAGCATTACTCCTTTGTCTCTTCTATTGAGCCTTTCAGGGTAGAAGAAGCCTTGCTAGATCCGGACTGGGTATTGGCCATGCAGGAGGAACTCAACAACTTCAAGCGCAATGAAGTTTGGACACTGGTGCCTCGTCCCAAGCAAAATGTTGTGGGAACCAAGTGGGTGTTCCGCAACAAACAAGACGAGCACGGGGTGGTGACGAGGAACAAGGCTTGACTTGTGGCAAAAGGTTATGCCCAAGTCGCAGGTTTGGACTTTGAGGAGACGTTTGCTCCTGTGGCTAGGCTAGAGTCAATTCGCATCTTGCTAGCATATGCCGCTCACCATTCTTTCAGGTTGTACCAAATGGATGTGAAGAGCGCTTTCCTCAACAGGCCGATCAAGGAGGAGGTGTACGTGGAGCAACCCCCTGGCTTCGAGGATGAACGGTACCCCGACCACGTGTGTAAGCTCTCTAAGGCGCTCTATGGACTTAAGCAAGCCCCAAGAGCATGGTATGAATGTCTTAGAGACTTTTTAATTGCTAATGCTTTCAAGGTTGGGAAAGCCGATCCAACTCTCTTTACTAAGACATGTGATGGTGATCTGTTTGTGTGCCAAATTTATGTCGATGACATAATATTTGGTTCTACTAACCAAAAGTCTTGTGAAGAGTTTAGCAGGGTAATGACGCAGAAATTCGAGATGTCGATGATGGGCGAGTTGAACTACTTCCTTGGGTTCCAAGTGAAGCAACTCAAGGACGGCACCTTCATCTCCCAAACGAAGTACACGCAAGATTTGCTAAAGAGGTTTGGGATGAAGGACGCCAAGCCCGCAAAGACGCCGATGGGAACCGACGGACACACCGACCTCAACAAAGGAGGTAAGTCCGTTGATCAAAAAGCATACCGGGCTCTGGTATCCAAAAGGGTCTACCTTTGACTTGGTTGGATACTCAGATTCCGACTATGCTGGATGTAAGGTCGATAGGAAGAGTACATCGGGGACGTGCCAATTCTTAGGAAGGTCCCTGGTGTCGTGGAACTCTAAGAAACAAACCTCCGTTGCCCTATCCACCGCTGAGGCCGAGTATGTTGCCACAAGACAGTGTTGCGCGCAACTACTTTGGATGAGGCAAACCCTCCAGGACTTTGGCTACAATCTGAGCAAAGTCCCACTCCTATGTGATAATGAGAGTGCTATCCGCATGGCGGAAAATCCTGTTGAACACAGCCGCACAAAGCACATAGACATCCGGCATCACTTTTTGAGAGACCACCAGCAAAAGGGAGATATCGAAGTGTTTCATGTTAGCACCGAGAACCAGCTAGCCGATATCTTTATCAAGCCTCTAGATGAGAAGACCTTTTGCAGGCTGCGTAGTGAGCTAAATGTCCTAGATTCGCGGAACTTGGATTGAATTGTAGCATACATGTGTTTATGCCGTTGATCATGTTCATTCTGCATTTTGTTGCTTATTGTGGTGCTCAAGTTATACAAACACTCCCTGGACCTCACAAGTCCTGTTTGCAAGTGATGCACATATTTAGGGGGAGCTGTGCTACAACTTGACCCTTTGAGACTAACCATATGCTTGAGTTTGCTTGTTTTAGTCTCAAAGGAGAATTAAAAGGGAAAAGGTGGACTTGGACCATGAAAGACTTCCACTGCACTCCGATGAGAGGGTAACCTATTCCAAGTTCATCTCATGAACTCTTATTGCCATTTGCTCTTAATTGAAGATTTTGGTGAGGCAATGGGGTTATGGGGCCACGATTGATCCCGTTTTGGTGCTTGATGCCAAAGGGGGAGAAAATAAAGGCCAAAGCAATAGTTGGATCAGCTACCACTTGAGAAATTTTGAAAATAGTAGAATAGAGCTTTTGGTTTGTCAAAACTCTTGCATTGTCTCTTTTGTCAAAAGTTGGCCTCTTGTGGGGAGAAGTGTTGATTATGGGAAATAGGGGGAGTTTTTGAAATCTTTGATCAATCTCCTTTGGAATGACTCTCTTTATGCTTCAACATGTGTGTTTGACTTAGAGATAGAGATTTGAGTTTGATTTGCAAAAACAAACCAAGTGGTGGCAAAGGATGATCCATATATGCCAAAAATCAAAATAAATTTGAGTTTTATTTGAAGTGATTTTGCACTTATTTTTAGTTGCTTTATGTTGTGTTGGCATAAATCACCAAAAAGGGGGAGATTGAAAGGGAAATGTGCCCTTGGGCCATTTCTAAGTATTTTGGTGATTGAGTGCCAACACAAGTGCTTAAATGTGAATTCATGCTTATGGATGGACAAAGTGCAAAACAAGAGCAAAGGTATGTTTCTAAGTCTTAGTACATTGGTTTTGTGTACTAATATACTTGTCTAAGTATTAGAAACAGAAAGAAGAAGAAAAGAGAAGAGTTAGCTGTGTGTAGCCAAAAGGCTGTTTCGGTCTGGGGCACCGGACTGTCCGGTGCGCCAGGCTGCCTCGAGCGAAGTGGCCGCTCTCGGGAATTCGCCGACGGCGTACGACTATAATTCACCGGACTGTCCGGTGTGCACCGGACTGTCCGGTGAGCCAACGGTCGGCCGGGCCAACGGTCGGCCGCGCGATCTGCGCGGGACACGTGGCCGAGCCAACGACTAGAAGGGGGCACCGGACTGTCCGGTGTGCACCGGACATGTCCGGTGCGCCAACGGCTCCAAGTCTGCCAACGGTCGGCTTCGCTATTTAAGGAAGGAAATCGGGCACCGGACAGTGTCCGGTGTGCACCGGACTGTCCGGTGCACCCGACGACAGAAGGCAAGAAAGGCCTTCCAGATTTGCTCTCAACGGCTCCTAGCTGCCTTGGGGCTATAAAAGAGACCCCTAGGCGCATGGAGGAGACAACCAAGCAACCTTAGAGCATTCTTGATCATCCACACTCAGTCTTTGCGCATTCGTTTGTCATTCTCAGTGATTCGAGCTCCGTTCTAGTGAGAACTTTGAGATAGTCTTTTGAGCTCAATTCTTGGCCGTGTGTGTGCGCATTTTGCTGTGGATTTGTGTGTGTTGCTTCCCTTCCTTACTCCGTGATTCTTTGTGAACATCAAAAGTGTAAGGGCGAGAGGCTCCAAGTTGTGGAGATTCCTCGCGAACGGGATAAGAAAAGAAAAGCATAACACTGTGGTATTCAAGTTGATCATTGGATCACTTGAGAGGAGTTGAGTGCAACTCTCGTCCGTTGGGACGCCACAACGTGGAGTAGGCAAGTTTTGTACTTGGCCGAACCACGGGATAAATCACTGTGTCTTCTCTGTGTTGAATTCCTTGTGATTATCGTATTGTGCAAGACCTTCTCTCTAGCCAATTGGCGATTATTGTGCTAACACTTAACAAGTTTTTGTGGCTATAAGTTTAAGTTTCACAGGATCACCTATTCACCCCCCCTCTAGGTGCTCTCAGGTGCCAGTACGGCGATCTCTAGCTGCACGGTGAACAGCACCCGACCCCACCACGTGGACGGCTCAAGGGGCACCATGTGGCGAGAAAAGATGATACATCCCAGGATGTATCAGTTGGACCGGACCTCTGCGAGGAAGCACCAGACCCATGTACGCACAACTCGGACCCCCAATTACGGTCCGAGACTCCCAAGTAAGCATGTTGGGTCCCTTGGATGGGGTCCAGATCCCTCCGAGTAAGGTCCGGGCCACAACGAGGTCCCGGGACAGGGGATACCCTGGCGTAAGCAAGGGTCCGGTACTGACACATGTCCAGGCCTTATCCTGTGCGTTTGCGCTCCCCGCTCAGGTGGAGTCCCGATGCTGCCACGTGGCTTGTTGCCCGTGACATAAGCCAGCGGGCGGAGCCTGACGTAAGGCCTCTAGGCCGCGCGGTCTCTGCATTTATTGTGGAGAGGACACGCTGCCTGTCCACCCCGCTGACAGGCGATGTGCCCCCTCAGCATTTAATGTGTCCTATCCACTCCGCTGGCAGGAGGCGCTAGGGCCATCCTGCAGACGGCGCGCCTGTCCAGTCCATTGTCAAACATTGCGCCCGTGCTGCGCGACGCACTGTGTCCATCATCCCTTATACGAGAAGCTTCCTCTGCACGCCGATGCTATGCAGATCTCGGATGTCAGGGCACAAGAAGATTGCTCGAGCGGCGAACATTAGTAGCTCCAAGTACTACATCTGTTATATTCCTGAGCCCACATGTCGGGGCTCAATACCCTTGTACATGCCCCTTAGCTATAAAAGGGGAGGCATGCAACGTTACAACAAGGAGGCTCTCTTAGACAAAACTTAGACTCTTAGCTCTCAAGCTTCCACAGCAATCCAACACACAGTGGAGTAGGGTATTACGCTCCGGTGGCCCGAACCACTCTAAATCCTCGCGTGTTGATGTGCTCGGTGATCGCTTAGCAAGACAGGGAAAACGCTTAAGTCCCTTCCTCATCTTAGGATTTAGGGCGGGTGCATTCCGCCACCCGACCGGAGAATTCCCTCTCCGACATTTGGCGCGCCAGGTAGGGTGTTAGGCATTAGGTTTTTGCTTATTTCCTCGCTCAGCATGATGGTGCAAATCGTGGAGCACCGCGCCGAGACTTCAACGGATTTCCTGGTGGAGGAAGAAGTTGTTTCTTCCACGCCGCAGGTTCCCAACCGCCCAGAGCCGGGCACTGCTGCTGTGCACGCTGCACGGCAACATGCAACCGCGCAGACATCCCGGACTCGGTCTAGGGCGGCTCCGGGAGCATTGTCAGCAGCCAGGGAGTTGCTACGTCACCCTCCAAGCTCCATGGCCTCACCGGGGGGCCATGAAGCAGTGGCGGGACAACGTCGACCGACTGCTCGGCATGGCACATTCTACCTTGACCAGGTCGAGGCCACGGTCATCCCGGCGCCAACATGAGGCATCGGCGTCTATGCGCTCACCCTCAGTAAGGGGCACACAGACCAACGACCTCCGGGCAGAACTCAACCGCAGGTGTGCGGGAGAGGACGCCCGGGTCTCTTTAGAGAGGGCGCGCGAGCGCCGCCAAAACATCGAGGGGCGCAAGCTCGATCAAGACTTCGCTGCGGTAGCACCGCAGGCCCTAATGGGCACCCGGTCCCAAGCGGGTGTCCCCTTGGCCGGCGTAGGCTGCGCCGCTCTCGCGAATCATCTCCGCGCGGCGTCATGGCCATCCAAGTTTCGGCCACACCTGCCGGAAAAGTACGACGGTATGTCAAACCCGTCGGAGTTCCTGCAGGTGTACATCACCGCTATCACTATAGCAGGTGGAAACACCGCTGTGATGGCGACATATTTTCATGTCGCCTTGTCTAGAGCTGCCCGGACTTGGCTCATGAACCTTGCCCCAGGGTCAATCTACTCCTGGGAAGAGCTCTGCACATGGTTCGTTGCAAACTTCGCCAGCGCTTACCAGCAGCACGGTGTGGAGGCCCACCTCCACGCGGTAAGGCAGGAGCCCAGGGAGACTCTCCGGACGTTCATCTCCCGCTTCACCAAGGTGCGAGGTATTATACCTCGCATTTCCGATGCTTCCATCATCACGGCCTTCCGCCAGGGAGTACGTGATGAGAAAATGTTGGAGAAGTTGGCCACGCATGACGTGGAGACTGTCCCCACACTCTTCGCTCTTGCCGACAAATGCGCCAGAGCCGCCGAAGGCCGTGCATGGCACTCGGCCCCACAGACCGGGGCTGCCTAGTCGGGTGGCTCGGGTGCCGTCCCCCGGGACGGTAAGAAGAAAAAGAAGAAGGACCGCGACCACCAGAATCCGCGGTCCACCGCTCTAGTCATTGCAGCCGTGACCGGCGGCCGGGGCGACCGCAACAAACGCCCACGGCCGCAGAGGGGTAACAGCGGCTCATGCCCTGTGCACCCCAACGGTCTCCACAGAGCCGCGAAGTGTCGTGAGATCATTGACCTCGCGAAACACGTCAGCGAGCGGTGCGAGCAGTCTTCCAAGGACGGCTCCCCACCTCGTCGCCGACCTGGCAAAGAAAAGGCCGACGACGGCGAGGTGGCCGCGGCTGAATGGGACCTTGGGTATCAGTCACCCAAGGGGGACCTGAAGGATGTCTTCGCCGGAGACTCCTACTCCGGTGGCGATAACTAGATGGACCTCGTACTCCCCGGTCTACGGGGCCGAAGCCTGCCTTCCCCCAGAAACCCTTCTGGACTCCCCACGGGTCCAGGCTTCTGACAAGTCCATGCAGAAATGGCTACAGCACGAGGACGAGGACTCCCTCATCAAACGCAGATGGGAACCCAGGGCCGGGACCTAGTCCTACGGTAAGTACCAAACCAAGAAGGGCTCCGCAACTCTCCCCCAGCTGGGAAGGACCCTTCAAGGTAACGGGAATACGCCGACCCAGGGGCGACTATCTTGCTATGACTGAAGGAGTACCTCTTCCTAACAAGTGGAGCATCTCTGTAAGTTCTATCCATAGGAGCAAGTCTGAGGGGTCGAATTTTTCTCCCTTTTGTAACTAGGTAACGCATACGTGTACGCCAACCTGGTGAGGTCCGCCCTCATAAGCCTGGCCTGTTGGTCTGCACCCATGCATGACAAGTTATAAAGAAAAGATTTACCCCCTCGGATGTGCCTCTATGATAGTTTTAACCTACTGCTCCATAGTCTTACCTTGCAGTTTTCCGGATGTTATTTTATCTAACCCACCCAAACAGTTCCCTTTCCATCAGACATAATGACATCCAAATTGAACAGCCAGGCTTGCAGTTTAGGACCTCTCTGCGAAAGTAGGAGGGCCCGACAGCCTAGGGGCGGTTCTAAAGAATGGGAGCCCATTCCATGGGGTGGTCCGGAGCCTGTGTGGCCGCTTAGCCTGGTCCCGTACCCGAAAGCCTGCACACTCCACCACTCCGTGATGGGTACCCTAGTATTTGGAGCTATAAGTCATGTGGGTCCGGCAACCTGGGGTCCGAAACTAGAGAATGGACACTTGTCTCCTGGGGTAGTCCGGAGCCCGTGTAGCCACTCAGCCTGGTTTCATACCGTGGGCCTGCATGCTCCACCACTCTGCGACGAGTGACCTAGTACCTAGAACCACCATCCAGGGGGTCCGGACGCACAACTTGGCCTCCCAGACTACACCCTGTAGGTCCCGAGCGTGTATCAAAGGATGGCTAGTGTCAGATGATGGGTCCTGTGGGTGTACTACTAATGCTTCCTAGCCGAAGCTGTGTGCAGGCCTAGGTCCCAGTTGAGGCTACCTCGTGGGGGCCATTACCAACTCTTTCTTAGGTATGCTGGTCTGTAGCCTCGACAAATCGAGCCTACATCCCAGGGGGGCCAGGTACCAAGGAGGAATCGGTTATACCACACACGACAGGGACAAGTGGTACACAGATAAGTGCTAATACTGCTTGATAAACAGTACTTTAAAGTACCTTACAAAAAGCAAAAGTATTACATCCGCTTTCAAGCGGAGTCCTAGCTCCATCTCTACTCTGCAGGAATGGACTACTCTGCACCAGCAGGGTCGCGTTGGAAGCTAGCTCCGGGCAGCCTCACCAGCGGCGGTGACCACCTCTACTCCGAGCGGCTCGCCAACGGAGGCGGCCACCTCTGCACCGATGGCTCGACAGCGGCGGCGGCCACCTTTGCACCGGTGGCTTGCCGGCGACGGCGGCCACCTCAGCGCGTGCAAAGAGGTCCTCGCCCCCGTCCTCCTACGGGGGTGAGCACAAGACCATCCAAGAACGCGGCCGCCACCTCCACGGCGTACGACGTCTTGTACGACCCCTCGGGCGGCGTCGGAGCAGTGCGGCCGGTGGCACAGGGGACGCCACGGATGCAGCGGACCTACGCACGGCGCGACCGTCGCCCGTATGGTGGATGGACAACCATGCCCCGCTTGGCGGCGGGAGTCAGCGTTGGAGGCGGCACCAAAGCCATCAAAGCCAAAGAGATGGAGCCGCAACACGGCTCGCTTCCCACCCCCAAAGAGTTGGAGGCGCGTGGGATGGAGCCGTGGCTCAGCCCACTGTCCGCCTTCACGAGGCTGGTGATCAGCCTTCCCCCCGAATGCTGGAGGAAGAAGCGGGAAGGAGCATCGCCTCCACGGACATCCCATGGAGGTAGGCGATGATGGCCGCCCGAAGGATGAAGCAGGACACCACGGGTAGAGGCTGGAGGCCAAGCCTCTCCAGCAGCTGCACGAAGAAAGATGGGATCGGCAGAGCCAACCCGTTGGGGAGTTTGGAAACAAAGAACACAAACTCTTCGGTGGCAAGGTCACCGAGAGGAGAGACACCAGCACAAGTCCTCCCGGCAAATGCCAGCACACCCCATCCGAACGGGTTGCGCGCCAAGTTGAGTGCCACCTCGGGTTGGAAGCGCTCGCAAGGGTCTAGCAAGGCCATGGCGGCTACGACGACATAAGAGCGTGGAGAGCTCGAAGGCGAAAGGGCGCTGATGAGAATGGCTGCTACTCGAGGGATGAACACCTTTTTAAAGGCAGATTTCCCCGCTCGCGCCCCAAAGCGTCACGGGCAAAGTCTCCCCCGAAGTGCACCAGGGTTCCCATCCTATGACACGGGGGTCAGGCCTCACATGTCATACAGCTGGCCTGGAGTGCGAAGAAGGCGAATCGACGCACAATGAGCATGCCACCGCCCTGCGGTAGTGCGGCCCTTCATCTTTGCCGCAACCAACGGACAAGAAGACGAACCGGCGCATAAGGATCGTGCAACCGCCCCGCGGTAGTGCGCCCCCTCGGCTTCACCGCGACCAGCGGTCCAACCTTTGGCATGAGGGCCTAGGCCCACATGTCATGTACCTGGCGCGCCGATTTCTATGTACAGAGAAGTCGCACCGCCGCTCACGCTAGTACTGCGCCTCCTCGGGGCCGCCGCAGAAGACGGAGAAGTTAAAACCAATGCAGCATCTCGAGGCACCCCACGCATGGCCCAACAAAGCCATTAAGTGCGGAGGTCACGGGTCGGTCAGCCGCGGGGACAGGCGTGGCAGTCGGCGCGACCAAGGGCGGACCGGCAGTAATTACACCAACGGGTGTGCAGAAGCAGCGAGCCAATCGCCAATCAAACTTTGGCCCCACCTGCAGGCTCGTATCCACTCCTGAGGCGGGGCTGGGGGCCACTGTCGGTACCCTAAATCAGGGGTACCCCTTATTACAGTATGAAGACACGGTGCCCGTACGGCGATCTCTAGCTGCACGGTGAACAGCACCCGACCCCACCACGTGGACGGCTCAAGGGGCACCACGTGGCGAGAAAAGATGATACATCCCAGGATGTATCAGTTGGACCGAATCTCCGCGAGGAAGCACCGGACCCCTATACGCACAACCCGGACCCCCAATTACGGTCCGAGACTCCCAAGTAAGCATGTCAGGTCCCTTGGATGGGGTCCAGATCCCTCCAAGTAAGATCTAGGCCACAATGAGGTCCCGGGACAGGGGATACCCTGGCGTAAGCAAGGGTCCGGTACTGACACGTGTCCAGGTCTTATCCTGTGCGCTTGCGCTCCCCGCTCAGGCGGAGTCCCGATGCTGCCACGTGGCTTGTTGCCTGTGACATAAGCCAGCGGGCAGAGCCTGACGTAAGGCCTCTAGGCCGCGTGGTCTCTGCATTTATTGCGGAGAGGACGCGCCACCTGTCCACCCCGCTGACATGCGATGTGCCCCCTCAGCATTTAATGCGTCCTGTCCACTCCGCTGGCAGGAGGCACCAGGGCCATCCTGCAGACGACGCACATGTCCAGTCCATTGTCAAATAGTGTGCCCGTGCTGCGTGGCGCTCTGTGTCCATTATCCCTTATACGAGAAGCTTCCCCTGCACGCCGATGCTACGCAGATCTCGGATGTCAGGGCGCAAGAAGATTGCTCGAGCGGCGAACATTAGTAGCTCCAAGTACTACATCTGTTATATTCCTGAGCCCACATGTCGGGGCTCAGTACCTTTGTACATGCCCGCCTTAGCTATAAAAGGGGAGGCATGCAACGTTACAACAAGGAGGCTCTCTTAGACAAAACTTAGACTCTCAGCTCTCAAGCTTCCACAGCAATCCAACACACAGTGGAGTAGGGTATTACGCTCCAGCGACCCGAACCACTCTAAATCCTCGCGTGTTCATGTGCTCGGTGATCGCTTAGCAAGACAGGCAAAACGCTTAAGCCCCTTCCTCATCTTAGGATTTAGGGCGGGTGCATTCCGCCACCCGGCCGAAGAATTCCCTCTCCGATAGATGCCTTGAGTCGAAAGCCAAGCTTAGGTGGCTTGGGTCACTGAGATGCCCAATGCATTAGTAGAAGAATTGAGAAGCTCAATCTAGGAAAAGTAACTCATATGGAAGGAGTGGCTATAGAAATGGAACCGACTCTGGAGCAAGAAATTTGGAAAGGTCAGATAGAAGATGCCAAAATCCAAGAAATCATAGATCAGATAGCGGAAGGCAAAGTTCCAGAATTTACGGAGGATAATCTGGTTTGAAACAGATATGTGTACCTATAATATACATTCCCCAGAAAACTATTCTAAAGGAAGCCCATGACTCTGCCTATTCCATTCACCCAAGTAGTACCAAAATGTATTAGGATATGGAGAAATATTGGTGATATGAAATGGAGAAAGATGTAGCCTCACATGTGGCCTTATATGTAATATTTGTCAGAGAGTAAAGGCTAAACATCAAAGACCAGTCAAATTACTCCAATTGTTGAAGGTACCTAAATGGACGTGGGAAGAGATCGACATGGATTTTATTGTTGGATTGCCCTGCACCCCAGCTGGGTATGACTATATGGGTGATTATATACATATTGACTAAAGTCGCTCATTTTATTCCGGTGAAGACCACCTATTCGGGAGCCAGATTGGTAGAATTATCCATATCACAGATTATGTGTCTGCACAGAATTCCAAAGAAGATTGTCTCGGACAGAGGGTCACAGTTTACTTTTTGGTCTTGGGAAAAGTTACACGAGTGTATGAACACAAAGTTAAATTTTAGTTTAGCCTATCATCCCCAAGCATATGACCAGACCGAAAGAACCAATCAAATGTTAGAGGACATGTTAAGAGGTTGTTCTCTTAAACATGGCATAGTTGGAACACTAGTTTACCATATGTCGAGTTTTCTTATAACAGCAGCTACCAAACAAGCTTTCATATGGGAGCAAACAAACGACCAGGGCTCAAAACTCTATGTTACCCAGCAAATCTCTAAAGTGGATCGAGGGTTATGGAGGGGACTAAAATCCTTTACTAACCAAAAATAAATAGTAAAGCATTTTGGCCCCCACAATCGCCTCGGTTACCCTTTCTCCCGAACAGGTCCGAAATATATGTCATTTCTTCCTCCTTTTTCGTATGTTCCGATCGAGCAAATTGGGCGCGGCAGCCAAGCAGATGCTGCTCCAAGTCATTGTTGTTGTCGCCACGTACGGGGGGCACGGGCTAGTAGTTCTTTGAATTGGTCTCTCAATCACATGTTACAGTGTAGCTGTATTAAATGTGATGTTTGCTGGTAAATGTATGCAAAGCAGCCTCACTGCTGCACTCTTTCCCGGCCCGCATCCGATCTCCGCGCACGCACGTCGAAAGTACATACATTTTTGAGACCGTATCCAGTGCACATGGGTTCATGGTGCACAAAATACTCATATTAAATCCTGCTCTTTCATGTAACATCCAATGGCTCACACGTATCCCACCTCTCTCTCACTGCTTTTTGCTAAAATCCCCTCCCACCTCTCTCGTACCTGCTCTCTATTATTTTGCTAAAACCCCCTGCTCCATCCTTGATGGTTCTTCCTGGAGACCAAGCAAACTGCACCGTCAGTCAGCTTCCCTTGCTATCGCGGTTGGCCGGCATCTCCTCCAATGTTGTTGTGCTTTCAAGGAAGTGCATAATATCAGCTTCTGCAAGTGTCACAACATGTCGCTGGGAGAGTAGAGAGAGTTGTTGAGTGGGGGAAGCAGACAAAGCTGCTAAGTGGGGGGAAATAGAGAGAGTGTCTGAGTGCAGGGTTCAATTAAAACATGTCAAATTTAACAGTATCCATGGCACAATCAAAACATGGCAATCTGAAATCTGCACCACCAAATAAGCTAACCATACATAACATGAACTATATTTAGGTGCCATTCTTGGCAATTTTGCTCTTCCGTGGCTTTGGTAATTCTTTGGCTCTCTTGATTCTTTTACTCCTTCCCTTCGAAAGAACATTGGTTGGTGGATGGATTTCAATCTCTTGTGGAATTGTGCAACCAATAAAGGACTCATATTCTTGTTGACGAGCTTGTACTGTGGTAAGCACAATTTGACCAAACGAAGTCTCTATGCTCTTCACACTTGAAAGCAAGAAATCCATGCCTTCTTTTGAACTCTTCGCTCTTTGAATCAAATCTTCAACCTTGTTCCGCACCGCTGATATATTTTTCCTCCTTTCCACCTCATTAGGATCTTCGGGCTTTTCCTCCAATAAATTTCCTTCGTCGTCAAACACAATCTCTCTAAAATCACATGTTAAAAAATGGTCAGGTAGGATGTACTATTGTAATGATTCAAAGAAGAAATACAAAACATGTTTATTTTTACCTCTTGCATCTTGTCTCCCATCTCTTCAAAACAAATGACAAAGGAAGTTCATAAATCTTTTCACCTCTCAATGTTAGAATAATATGGCGGCATGGAATTCCTATCCTCTCAAAAAGTTTGTAGGAGCAACTTCCAAACATGTTTGACGCACACCATTGAACCATACGATCCCTCATGGACTCATCATTGATTATAAGAATCTTGATACCCTCTTGTTGCATAATGCCTACCACAATACAGTGGTCCCTAGCAGCAATCACTTCGTTTTGGAAATATTTAAACACAACCTGTGTGTACAATATGCTTCCTTGCTTCTCAATAAGCCATGGTGTACTCAATAGACATGTGTTATGAATACTAGTGTGATCTGCCTTCAACTCCTCGTGTCGTTGGCATTCCAAGGCCGTATCAAATCGAAGCCAAAACTCAACAAAACTTAATTTGCGATGTATAAAGCGATTGAAGAATGAATTCGCACTTTCAGATCTTGAGGTGGTTCTAAGGAGTCCTGCTTTAGCAGTTTTCTTCGAGAAACCTTGCCTGGTACACAAGAACCTCTTATTCTCAACCACACCGACCACCTTGTTTTGAGCTCCTACTCGTACAGCAAAACTAGCTTCATGAGCGTATATCTTATAAAATTCCTCCACTGCATCTAGAGAATCAAACGACATTCCAACTTTTGGCTTGAATACATCATCACATTCAGGTACAAACGTCGAGTACTGCAATGGCATAAATAATTTATACCGGATCAAATGATTTAATCATTCTAACCATCAAATAATTAATTTGTACTGTAATGACTCACCGTTGCTGCAAATATTGGACTTTTTTGGCGTACGGCATCCTCTCCTAACCTGAGAAGGACCACCAAATGATAACGACGGTTGTGTGGACAGAACATGAATAGAGGCTGACGCCGCCACAACCATTTCATCGTACACCCAGCGCCTCCATGGAGCTCGAAGCGTTACTTCCTGCCGCATGAACAGACGCCGACGACACCGCAGCCATGACGTCACTGCTGCCACAGAAGGGCAACACCTCCATGGCACTTGAACCACAGAATCCTGTCTCCGTTGCGTCGTGCGCAGAGATGCCAGGGACCAAGGCAGCCTCCAGGGCGCTGCTTCTGGGGTCTCCCATGGCATTGAGGAGCTCTAGGAAGCCGCCGCCATGGAGGTGTGGCGAAGGTCCATCCATGCCGATCGTGCTTAGGGAGGGAGCCGAGGGATCGTGCTTAGGGAGGGAGCCGAGGGATACGAGAAATCAGGGAGACGAACAGTTCATCTGGGTTTTTTTAGTAAAAGAACACAGGCAGGTACGAGAGAGGTGGGAGGGGATTTTAGCAAAAAGCAGTGAGAGAGAGTTGAGATACGTGTGAGCCATTAAATCTTAGATGGAAGAGCAGGATTTACTATGTGTATTTTGTGCACCGTCAACCCATGTGCACTGGATACGGTCTCTATATTTTTCATCACAGCAACATGCTGAAAAAGATCAAATATCTCCTCCTCCTCCCCGATCTCCTGCTCCTCGCTGTTGCTGTCGTCGTTCGTTTACCCTGTGCAGCAGATGCTGACGACGAGCAGCTCTACCTGCCGGCAGGCGCTATCTGCCCAACGTCCAGAAACTTCAGCGCGGGCACAGCGTTCGAGGCGAACCGGGACATCCTCGTCCACAGGCTCACCGCGGGCGCCGCTGGCGGCGGCGGCTTTTACACCGACAGCTACAGCGGCCGTTTTTCAGCTTCAGACACCGTCTTCGGCTTTGCCATGTGCGCCGTCGACACCACCTGGCAGGGGCTGCCAGAAGTGCCTGGACAGCGCCCCGTCGCACTTGCTGAGCACGGCGTGTCCCGATGGCCGGATAGGTGTCGTCATCTACCTACGACGACTGCATCCTCCGCTACTCAGACAAGCCCTTCATCAACGACGAGACCGACCGAGGCTGGATCCACTGGACGGTGGGCACGGTCACCTTCGGCGACGTGATAGACGAACGGCGGGAGCTGATGAACAGGATCGTGGCGGAGGCAGCTTTGTCGCCGCTACGGTTCGCCAACGGGAGCCAGCCGTATAACGAGCGCAGGGATGATACCTACGGGGTGGTGCAGTGCAGGATGGACTTGGATCCGGTCCACTGCACCGACTGTCTCAACTACCTCATTCAGAAGCTGCTGACTAGGTACCCTAACAACACGATTGCCTCTGCCCGAGGGACGAGCTGTTATGCCCGATATCAAACAGATCCATTTGACGCCATATTGGATCCTCCTGCAGGTAATAATCCGGCCGGCCAGTTGTTTTGCTTTTTATTATAATAATGTGTGTATGCTATACAATGTAATAATGTTTATCACTATGTTTAATTTGTTGATATGATGTTAATCACTATGTAATAATTTTAAGTTGTAGCTCCGCCGTCTCCACCATCTTGTAAGAAGGACGCCAGCAGACGGCGTCTGATCGTCGGCCTGGAAGCGGCCGCCGCTGCTACTGGCATCTTGTTCCTGTTATCCCTTAGCGTCCAGCTGTGGTTCTTCTCGCGCTGGTGGCAGAGAAGCAGGATCGACAAGGACGACATGGAAGACAAATTCAAGAACGGAGCCGGACCCAAGAGATTCAGCTACAACGTGCTAGCCGCCTCTACTGGCAACTTCTCCGACGAACAGAAGCTAGGAGAAGGCGGGTTCGGGTCAGTGTACAGAGGCTTCTTGGCCGAGCTGAACCTCCACGTCGCCATAGAAAGAGTGTCCAAGGGATCGAGGCAGGGGAGGAAAGAGTACGCCTCCGAGGAGGTTGAGGCACCGCAACCTCGTGCAGCTCATTGGATGGTGCCACAGCCATGATGACGAACTCCTGCTCGTCTACGACCTCATGCCTAACGGTAGCCTCGACGCACATCTTTACAGCGAAGAGAATATGCTTCCATGGTCTCTCAGGTCATCATGCATTGTTTACAGTTCAACCAGAGCTGCACTGGACCTCTCATCTTCTCTGTTTAATTTCATTTCCCTCGGCAAGCTAGCAACACTTCATTAATTTGCTTATAATATATATAGGATAGGAGTATATACAGCTCAGCATATCCCGTGCGCACAGCTCTCTGGTGCTCCCATGCGCATGAGTCATCCACACCACACAACCAACATCCAACGGAGACTGCACTTTTCACAAAGAAGCCCCCCCAACGCTCCCACGCAGCCCCCTGTTTCACTTTACCGGGAACCCCTCGTTTCTGTTTCTTCCCCAAACAGCAAGCTGTCATGATATCATCCATGGCCGAGATTTTGCTAAAGACGTCGCATGCCTCTGTTTCTTCTCCAAAGATAATTTTGTTAAAGACATCACAGGTCGTCGTTGCTCACCTCGGCAGTCGCCGCCGACGCCACCACAACCACATGCCACCATCGCTGCCACTCCTCACCCGTACGAGGTCATGGCTCCCAACAACCAAAAGCTAGGGTTCCTCGACGATAGCATTCTCTGGCCCGCGACGGCGTCCTCCTCACATGGGACGGTTGTTCTCCTGCGACGGGTCGCCGACCTTCGGATGCACAGAAGGGCCATGAAAGCACCATGTCTCTGATGCTTTGAATATGTTGAGTTTGTGATCCAAATTCTGAAGAAGGCGGCCAAGTTGGCGAGCGAAGCGGAGGCCCGTCGCCGGGAGGCTTGGGCCGGAGCGCAGCGCGCGGCCCAGGGACGCCTGGGGGGTAAGGGGGGCGGAGCCCCCCCGCGGTACGGATCGTTTTAGGGTTTCACCTCTATAAATATCTTTGTAAGCCGCAGGAGATATCTATCTCTATTGTAAATCTCCTGCGATCTGTAACCACCCAAAAATAGTGAGAAGTTGCCGGCCGGCGCCCGTGGTTTTTTCCCCTTCACTTTGGAGGGGTTTTCCACGTTAAATCCGTGTCTTCTCTGTGATTGATCCTATTTGTGTCGCATTCATTTATAACAAGTGGTATCAGAGCTTTGGTTGTTTGGTGATCGGTGTGCTAGGGTTTCCTGCCGGCGCACGGATGTCGACGACAATGAAGTACGATCTTCCGCTGCTGGATCTCGACACGCGTTTCTCGCTGTGGCAGGTGAAGATGCGGGCAATTCTCTCGCAATCTGATCGCGACCTGGATGATGCCCTAGATGGATTTGGCAACAAGGATGCCAGGACGTGGACTGATGAGGAGAGGCGCAAGGATCGTAAGGCGCTCGCACATATTCACCTTCATCTGTCTAACAATATTCTGCAGGAGGTTCTGGCAGAGAAAACTGCCGCTGCTCTCTGGTTGAAGCTGGAGTCGATCTGTATGTCAAAGGATCTGACCAGCAAGATGCATGTCAAAATGAAGTTGTTCTCCCACAAGTTGCAGGAAGGAGGATCCGTTCTGACGCACATATCGGTGTTTAAGGAGATCGTGGCCGATCTGACGTCTATGGAGGTAAAGTTTGATGATGAAGACCTAGCTCTTCTTCTCCTGTGTTCCCTCCCTGCATCGTTTAGCAATTTTCGAGATACCATCCTATACAGTCGTGATACTCTAACCGTGGCTGAAGTGTATGAAGCTTTGACTGCGAAAGAAAAGATGAGACAGATGGTTAACTCGGAAGATGCTGCTGGCTCGAGTGGAGAAGCTTTGTATGTCCGTGGCCGCACTGATCAGAAAAAGTCCAACTCAGGTGGCAAAGGAAAGGGGAAGAACCAGAGGGGTCGCTCCAAGTCAAGGGGGCCATCCGATGAATTATTTTGCAAATACTGCAAGAAGACGAACCATGTAATTGAGAACTGTTACAAACTGCAGAACAAGGAGAAGAGGAACAAGGAGAAGGGTAAAACTGGAGGTACTGTCTCTGTTGCATCCGAAAATAATTCTGATAATGGTGATGTTCTTATTGCCTTTGCTGGTTGTGCTGCTGATGATGCCCAATGGATCCTCGATTCTGCTTGCTCATATCATGGTTGCACTAAAAAATCTCTGTTTAGTACCTATGAAGCTGTGCAGAACGGAGGTACTCTTCGGATGGGTGATAATTCCCCTTGCACTGTTGTTGGCATGGGCACCGTGCAGATCAAGATGTTCGATGGGATTGTACGCACATTGACTGAAGTACGACATGTTCCATCCATGTCCAGGAACCTCATCTCTCTGAGTACTCTGGACACAAAGGGCTACAAGTATACCGCCGGTGACGGTGTCATGAAGGTAACAAAAGGCTCTCTTGTGGTTATTAAAGGTGATTTGAAAGCTGAAAACCTATATGTGCTTCGAGGTAGTTCTGGCTCTGCTAATGCTGTTGTTGCATCTGATTCTGAGACTACTAAAATTTGGCATATGCGCCTTGGCCATATGAGTGCACCTGGTTTGGCAGAATTGAGCAAGAGAGGCCTTCTTAATGGTTGCCATGCTGATACTCTTGATTTCTGTGAGCACTGTGTTTTCGGTAAGCATAAAAGGGTAAAATTCAGTTCTGTTGTTCATAATACCGAAAATATTCTTGATTATGTTCATGCTGATTTGTGGGGGCCGTCACGTATACCTTCACATGGTGGTGCTCGTTACATGTTGACTATCATTGATGATAATTCACGCAGAGTTTGGCCTTATTTTCTTAAGCAAAAATCAGATGCCTTTGAGTCTTTCAAGGTTTGGAAGACTATGGTTGAGAAGCAGACTGAGAGGAAGCTGAAGGTTCTGAGAACTGACAATGGTATGGAGTTTTGTTCTGGTGATTTTAACTCTTTCTGCAGGAAGGAGGGCATTGTGAGGCACCACACTATACCATATACGCCTCAGCAGAACGGTGTGGCAGAGCGTATGAATAGAACAATAATCTCCAAGGCTCGGTGTATGCTGTCCAACTCAGGTTTGAGCCGCAAGTTTTGGGCTGAGGCTGCTTCCACTGCTTGTCATTTGATCAATTGTTCACCATCCACTGCTATCGATAAGAAAACTCCAATTGAGGTTTGGTCTGGTTCCCCTATGATTATTCTCAGTTGAGAGTGTTTGATTGTACTGCATATGCACATGTTGATAATGGTAAACTTGAGCCTAGAGCAATTAAGTGTGTTTTCTTGGGTTATGGATCTGGTGTTAAAGCATATAAATTGTGGAATCCTGATACACAGAAGGCATTTTTTAGTAGAAACGTTGTGTTCAATGAATCTGCTATGTTTCCTTCGGTTGTATCTACCAGTGCTACTAACCAGAATTCTGAGTCTATCAGTGTGCAGGTGGAGCACGGGGGGGATGTTGATGATCATGCTCCACCATCTGCTGAACCTGCTGAAAATTCTGTTTCTGAAATTTCATCACCTGTTGTGGAGTCTCATCCCCAGTCTCTTGCTGAAGGCCGAACTAGGAGGCAGATAGTTCGGCCCCAAAGACTGATTCAAGAGTGCAATGTTGCTTTTGCTTTAGCTGTTGCTGAAGAAGTTGATAATGTTCAGGAACCATTGAATTATTCAGAAGCTATATTGTGTACTGATAGTGAAAAGTGGATGGGTGCTATGCATGAAGAAATGGAGTCTCTTGATAAGAATGGCACTTGGGAACTAGCTCGGCTGCCTTCTGGTAAAAAGGCAATTAAGTGCAAATGGATCTTCAAAAGAAAAGAAGGTATGACTCCAAAAGAGCCTCCGCGCTTTAAAGCAAGGCTAGTTGCAAAAGGTTTTAGTCAGATTCCAGGAATTGATTACTCTGATGTCTATTCTCCTGTTGTCAAGCATAGTTCAATTCGTACCTTTCTTAGTCTTGTTGCCGTACATGACTATGAGCTTGAACAGTTAGATGTGAAAACTGCTTTCTTACATGGTGATTTGGAGGAGGACATTTATATGGACCAGCCAGAGGGGTTCATTGTTCCTGGAAAAGAAGACTATGTGTGCAGGTTGAAGAAGTCCTTATATGGTCTGAAACAATCTCCCAGACAATGGTATAAGAGGTTTGATTCATTTATGCTTTCTAAGGGCTTTCAGAGGTCTCAATATGATAGTTGTGTTTATCTAAAATTTGTTAATGGATCACCTACATATTTGATGCTATATGTTGATGATATGTTGATTGCTGCCAAGAGCATGAAGGAAATCACTGCTTTAAAGGCACAGCTTAGTAGCGAATTTGATATGAAGGATCTGGGTGCTGCAAAGAAAATCCTTGGCATAGAGATAGTCAGGGATAGGAAGTCTGGACTGCTGTACTTGAGCCAGAAGAATTATATTGAGAAGGTCCTTCGTCGTTTCAACATGCAAAATACTAAACCTGTGAGTACTCCGTTGGCTCCTCATTTTAAACTGTCTGCTAAACAGTGTGCTGAAACTGATGCTGAGCTTGAATATATGTCAAAAGTTCCATACTCTAGTGCTGTTGGGTCACTCATGTATGCTATGGTTTGTTCTCGTCCTGATTTGTCTCATGCTATGAGCGTTGTTGCTAGATACATGTCTAATCCTGGTAAAGAGCATTGGAAAGCTGTTCAGTGGATTTTCAGATATCTACGTGGTTCTTCTAGTGCTTGTTTATGTTTTGGTAAATCTGGAGATGGTCTGATTGGCTATGTTGATTCAGATTATGGTGGTGATTTAGACAGGAGGAGATCTCTTTCAGGTTATGTCTTTACTATTGGAGATTGTGCTGTGAGTTGGAAAGCTCGTTTACAGGATACTGTTGCTTTGTCTACCACAGAAGCTGAGTATATGGCAATTGCAGAAGTTACTAAGGAAGCCTTATGGTTGAAAGGTATATATTCAGAGCTATGTGGAATTAAGTCTTGCATTATCATCTATTGTGATAGCCAGAGTGCCATTCATCTCACCAAAGATCAGATGATTACTGAGAAATCCAAACATATTGATATTCGTTATCACTTCATTCGTGATATCATTGATAAAGGGTTGGTGAAGGTATGCAAGATCAGTACTGATAATAATCCAGCTGATATGATGACGAAGCATGTTTCTGTTGCTAAGTTTGAGCTATAGTTGGTATTATAAATTAGCCCTTAGTGGCTGTTGGCGCCGGCAAGATGATGACACATTTGTTTAAGGTGGAGGTTGCTATTATGATGCTACAAGGAATTTGTCTCAAGGTGGAGTTTGTTGAGTTTGTGATCCAAATTCTGAAGAAGGCGGCCAAGTTGGCGAGCGAAGCGGAGGCCCGTCGCCGGGAGGCTTGGGCCGGAGCGCAGCGCGCGGCCCAGGGACGCCTGGGGGGTAAGGGGGGCGGAGCCCCCCCGCGGTACGGATCGTTTTAGGGTTTCACCTCTATAAATATCTTTGTAAGCCGCAGGAGATATCTATCTCTATTGTAAATCTCCTGCGATCTGTAACCACCCAAAAATAGTGAGAAGTTGCCGGCCGGCGCCCGTGGTTTTTTCCCCTTCACTTTGGAGGGGTTTTCCACATTAAATCCGTGTCTTCTCTGTGATTGATCCTATTTGTGTCGCATTCATTTATAACAGAATAGTTGTGTCGTCATTCGTCAGATGCACAGAAGACCCCTTGCTCTGTTTTTTAGATTGTTTAAAATGGTTGTGCAGATGTTTGATGCTTGTAAACAAAAATTGTGGTGATGCTTGTAAGCTAAATTCATGAACCGTAAACAACAGTTTGATTCTATTGATGGTTGAGTGAATCATTAAAAAATGAGCCAAATTGTGTGAGCATGCTTATGGCAATAAGCTGAAGCAGGTTTCATTCAGATAGCCAATTCTGGACAGCGAATTTAGCCTTGTATACACTGCATAGCAGATGGCCATCTGAAAAATAAAAGAACCAATTTTGGACAGAGTTATGTCGTCGCCTCATATGCACAGAAGACCCCTTGCTAACACATAGAAATAGCAACTAGTAATCTATATACTTGGTTGCTTCATGTCTTACTTTAGATTCTTCATTTTGCGAGGCTTTGGTAGTTCTTTAGCCCTCTTAATTCCTCTGCAGGTACGAGACCATCCTCGGGATTGGCTCCGCACTTCTGTACCTACATCAAGATTGTGAGCAAAGTGTGCTGCACACAGAGACATCAAGCCGAGCAATGTCATGTTGGACGCATCCTTCAACGCCAAGCTCGGCGACTTCGGCCTCGCTCGGCTGGTCGACCATGGCCAGGGCGCGCACACAACGGAGCTCGCTGGTACCATGGGCTACATGGACCCAGAGTGCATGATCACAGGCAGGTTCAGCACAGAGTCGGACATCTACAGCTTCGGCGTCGTCCTCCTCGAGGTCGCTTGTGGCCGGCAGCCCGTCAGAGTCCTGCCTCACAATGGTAACTCCTCCGCAGTCCACCTGACGCAGCCGGTCTCAGAGGCGCTGTATCAGCGAGGGACGGTCCTCGACGCAGCCGACCCACGGCTGAACGGAGACTTCGACGCACGGGAGATGGAGTGCGTGCTGGTGGTCGGGCTTTGGTGCACGCAACAGGACCGGAGCCTGAGGCCATCCATCAGGCAGGCCGTTAGCGCGCTGCGGTTTGAGACGTCCCTGCCGTCGACGCTGAGCAACGCCCCTCCGATTGGCCGCCGGTTAAGCTCGATCCCCTCTTTCAACGTGGAAGCGGAGGATAGCACTGCAAACAGCAGCACGCATCTGTAACTTACTGGACCAATTTATCGCTATAAAAAGAGGGAAAAAATTCCGTGCAAACCAGCCGCAATACATAGCAGTAAGAACTAGTCTGGATTGCTTACGTGTGGCAATCTTATCGACCGGCTGGACAGGCATATGCAGGCCCACGCACAACGCCGCCTTGCCCTTGGCTCTGCTCGGAATGTGAAGACAAAAGGATCACAGCTCGACGCTTTGCTGCTGGGAGAGATGTGCGGCTGAATTGCTGGTGTTGCTGCAGACTGCTGAGTTCGTGTAGCTGTCGGATAGAATATGTAAGACTGCTGGAATGAGGAGGCCTGCCTCAGGTCTGAATCCACCTCGTTGTTTCTATCAGCACTCATGTGCAACAACTCAGGTCACTAAGTGTTCGATGAAATGACAAAGAAGAGTTATGACCGGAGAAAAGAAGCAATGTTACAAATATAAAAATAGAATAAACATGAAATTTGCCTTGTCATCTAAAATATGGAATGTTTGAGTCCTTATACAAAATAAAAACCAAAGAGTACAATCATATATTTTCATTATCTAGCACTCCATCAAAATGCAATTGCCTAATAGCTGATGCGGCATCTTTATCAACTCTGAATAAGAGACTAGTATATCCTCCTTATATACCACGAGCATCTATCATAGAAGAAGTCATGTGCATATTAAAACCCGGCATTGTGGTATTAGCATAAGAACCCTGCATTGATGGAATTGTCGTAGTTGAAGGTTGGCCATATATATCGTGTGGTAACCTATTAGCTTCAATTGTACTGGCATCAAGGTCCTATGTCACAGGATATAAAATCATGCATTAAACTTACATGTTAAGTACAATACAAAATATATAATTGATACAAGTCATGTGTCTTACCATCGTCTGCTTTGGATTAACACTTTGTCTTTGTTGGCACTTCTATTTTTCTTCCCCTTTCGCTTTTCGAGGAATGTGATCGATTGTTTTTTCTTTGGACCTTTTACTACACGAGTAACTCTAAACGATATTTTACCTGTTAATGTAACTGAAGAACAATAAGCTGAAACTGGAGTCACTTCATTGTCTTTTTCTTGCACCTTCAATATAGAGTTATCTGCATCCAAATCTAGTTTATCTATGGCGTTCTCCAAATCATCAAGAAGCTCTTTAGATAAAGAACACTTCAATACAATAGATGTCGCCTTTCGTGAGATACGTGCAGCTTGAGTTGTCAAATTCTCCTTCTCGATGCCATGTTTCTCAACAAAAAATTCTCTTTTCGCATATTTAGTCCATCTATTGAGTATATATTTCGATGGCAAATCAAAAATATTTTTTGTGTTGAAGACTTTGAGGGCATGCTTGCATAATATACCTGACGTATATGGGAGACATTATTCATCAAACTATATCATACAAATATACCATAGTTCAGAATTTTTGTACATACCTACAGATTCATACTTTCTGCAGGAACATGTGATGGTCATATTTTCAATGTTGAACAGAACTGTTGCCCCTTGATCTGATTGTATATGTGTAACGTCGACACTGAGCAATGCCCCTCTAATTGGCCGTCGGTTAAGCTCGATCCCCTCTTTCAACATGGAGGTGGAGGATAGCACTGCAAACAGCAGCACACATTTGTAACTTACTGGACCAATTTATCGCTATAAAAAGAGGGAAAATTCCGTGCGAACCGGTCGCAACACATATCAGTGAAAACTAGTTTGGATTGCTTACGCGTGGCAATCTTATCGGTCGGCTAGACAGGCGCATGCAGGCCCACACACAACGCCGCCTTGCCCTCGGCTTGGCTCAGAATGCGAAGACAAAAGGATCACGGCTCGGCGCTTTGCTGCTGGGAGAGATGTGCGGCTAGATTGCTGGTGTTGCCGCAGGCTGTTGAGTTCGTGTAGCTGTCAGATAGGATTTGTAAGACTACTAGAACGAGGAGGCCTGCCCGAGGTCTGAATCCACCTCGTTGTTTCTATCAGCACTCATGTGCAACAACTCAGGCCACTAAGTGTTTGATGAAATGACAAAGAAGAGTTATGGCCGGAGAAAAACAGCAATGTTACAAATATAAAAATAGAATAAACATGAAATTTGCCTTGTCATCTAAAATCTGGAATGTTTGAGTCCTTATACAAAATAAAAACCAAAGAGTACAGTCATATATTTTCATTATCTAGCACTCCATCAAAATGTAATTGCCTAATAGCTGATGCAGCATCTTTATCAACTCCGAATAAGAGACTGGTGTATCCTCCTTGTGTACCACGAGCATCTATCATAGAAGAAGTCATGTGCATATTAAAACCCGGCATTGTGGCATTAGCATAAGAACCCTCCATTGATGGAATTGTCGTAGTTGAAGGTTGGCCATATATATCGTGTGGCAAGCTATTAGCTTCAATTGTACTGGCATCAAGGTCCTATGTCACAGGATATAAAATCATGCATTAAACTTACATGTTAAGTACAATATAAAATATATAATTGATACAAGTCATGTCTCTTACCATCGTCTGCTTTGGATCAACACCTTTGTCTTTGTTGGCACTTCTATTTTTTCTTCCCCTTTCGCTTTTCGAGGAATGTGGTCGATCATTTTTTCTTTGGACCTTTTACTACATGAGTAACTCTAAACGATATTTTACCTATTAATGTAACTGAAGAACAATAAGCTGAAACTGGAGCCATTTCATTGTCTTTTCTTGCACCTTCAATATAGAGTTATCTGCATCCAAGTCTAGTTTATCTATGGCGTTCTCCAAATCATCAAGAAGCCCTTTAGATAAAGAACACTTCAATGCAATAGATGTCAGCTTTCGTGAGATACGTGCATCTTGAGTTGTCAAATTCTCCTTCTCGATGCCATGTTTCTCAACAAAAAATTCTCTTTTCGCATATTTAGTCCATCTGTTGAGTATATATTTCGATGGCAAATCAAAAATATCCTTTGTGTTGAAGACATTGAGGGCATGCTTGCATAATATACCTGACATATATGGGAGACATTATTCATCAAACTATTTCATAAAAATATATCATAGTTCAGAATTTTTGTACATACCTATTGATTCATACTTTCTGCAAGAACATGTGATGGTCTTATTTTCAATGTTGATCAGAACTGTTGCCCCTTGGTTTGATTGTATATGTGTAACCATATATGTCAAGATCGAGCACTCAATCTTTAACAATTGACCGGTTAATACAAATTGATCTTTGAATTCTGTCTCAAACTCCAAGTACGTTCTCCTTGTACATGATTCAGCTGCAGTCTTCAACATAGGTAATTTTGGGCTATATGTAACTAGGATCTTACGACGTGAATGGAAATCTGCATTCACCTCGTTTTCACGAAGATTGGCGCACACCTTCTCACATTCTACAAGGAGTTCCGAAAGACCTAGTTTCCTACGAAACCTTTTCTTGAAGAAATTATTCATGCCTTCACTCCTTTGAGTAGAGGTCATGTCGGCTATAAAAGATTCACACTAGATAATAGCCCATTTCCCCTCAAGTTATAAAGGTTCGCCATCCAGTCATTGTCCTCAAGGTCGTACTGTCACACCCAGTTTTAAGGGACAAAAATGGGTGCATCTCATACATGCGCCAAAGAAGACAACATATATAATAATAGAGTGTATAGAGCTAAATGTCACAATATAATCAGAGTACTTATTACATAGCGGAAGTCTTACAAAATAAAAGATAAATATAATAGGATCTATAATCCATCCTTGGCGCCAGAAAGTCAACTAGGAGACGCCACCTAGATCGAATCGAACTCCTCGATACGTGACTCCTCTTGAACCACCTGTTCTTCTCCTGGGGGCGTGTGAGACAGCAAGGGTGAGCTCACACATGTTCATCGCTCAACAAGTTGTGGGGAATAATGTGGCATGAACTCACCAAAGGTGGGAGTTCATGTGATGTGTAAGGCTGATCAACAATAGGGGTTAAAGCTGAGCATTGCTTTTAATAAGTTGGTCAAAATTTTATTAGCAATTACTAAGTGTAAGTAAATACCAAACCATAATAAAAGTAATAGAACAAAATTAATAATAAGCCCATGCAATGCAAATGACAAATTAAATTTAAGTTCCATAAATTAATCATCAGAGAGTCCTAAGCTGCTCATGACCGCGAGCACGGCTAGTATACCAGTTTTACACTCAACAGAGGTTGTACCCTGCACCCACAAGTCGTGTATCCCATGTCGCCAGGTTTAGCTAGACCCTTAGACACTACTGAGGTGAATGGTTAGGGATCCACTACGAGGCCTTTACAAAGTTCCACTAGCTTTTGAAAACCCGCTACAGTTTATGGGAAGAGCACATGCAAGAATCCCCCGTCTGACCGCCATCTCAGCAAAATCAACCCGAGAACCTCCTTGCACGAAATCCCCTACTGCCCTTGCCCCTTTCGGGTAAGGTAGTCTTCCACTAGCTTTCCTAGTTAGTTGGCCAAAGGCGTCCCATTAAACCCTTGTGGTGGCACGTGTTTCTCAAGTTAAGCTCCATGTTCCAATTAACATTAATGATCTTGACATGAACATAAATAGAATAACAAAATAACTGGAACATGGATGTAATGAAATATTATCCCAAAACCATGTAAAGCAATAGCAAAGCTACCCAAGTGATTCAGGGATAACAAGGTAAAGAGATAAACAATCTAGGGTGACCTATTGGGTCCCATAAAAATTAAACCTATACATGAATAAGTGACATTAAAAACATTATTGGGTAAAAAGTGGTCAAGGGCACAACTTGCCTTCAATGAGCTCCTGCTCAGCTACTTCTATCTGCTCGTCACCAGGATCCTCAGTCACAGGCTCTTCTACTCGCCACAGTACAAACAAACACAGTATATAGAGAAAATTAACATCACACCAAACATGTAAACAAAATATACAGTAATAATCTACACATTAAAATGGAAACCTAGGAACATAAATCATTAATTTTGGAGTCATAGATTTTAAGATATGAATTTCCAAAGGTTTTATGTGGTTGAAATAGGATTAAGTGAGAAATTATTTTTCTTACTGTTTTCATGTCAAAACAGATACTCTAAGTGATAGAGAATAATATTACAAAATTTTAGAAATTGGAATGAAGTAATTTGGACTAGAGATGAATTTTCTATGAATTTTATAAGTCCTAGCACTTATTTATATATTAAAAATTCATTTATAATTTAAAATTTCTGGTTTTATACTGTTCTGGGTTGGGCGTCAATTACTGTGAAGCGCAGGGGCTTATACGCGAAATATACAATGACTCAGAGCACCACGGCGCAGGAGTGCGGGTTCATTCTGAAATAACCGGGGGGGTTCATTTGCGAAACGTCTGGGCTGAAGGGGTATCGGACGCGCACAGCCGTCCAGATTACAATCAACGACCCGAATATTACAGTGAACAACACGTTATGCACGCATTTGGATCACGATCCTGTGGTCAACAGAGCACCACGTCATCTATAGATCTGATCCGCCCGATGCCAAATCTACACGCCAGATTTAATTTTCGCGAAGGGGTAAGGGCTTGTTCGGTTATTCCCAATACACATGGATTGGATGGGATTGAAAAAAATTGTGAAGAAGTTTGAGCTGTTTGGGATTCAAACTCATCCAATCCCGCTCAATCCACATGGATTGAGAGCTAACCGAACAAGCCCTAAAGTGTGATCTAATCCTAGCCGCTCCCGGTCGGATCAACGGACACCGTGGCCCGCGCGATTTCCCCCATCCCAGATCCCGCCGAGCGGCGGCGCACCGCCGTGATGCGGCGGCGCCATCGTCGGCGCAAGCAAAGCGGCCCAAACGAGGCCCTAAACTCTAGTACAATTGACCCTAAACGATTCGGAGGCGACAGCGAATTGATCTAGAGTTTTCTTACCGGCTATCGTGAGGTAGTCGCGGCCGACCACGAGCAGCGGCGGACACCGAGCGCCGACGTGGAATTTCGGTGTCGCCCTAAGCCCCTCCTCCAATCCGGGTCTTCGGACACCACCGTAAAGACCCGCAAAAGTTTTTCCGGTCGACACTGAGGTCAACCACGGCGACCAAGGTGGGGATTGTCGACGACGGCCGCGGCGGCAATTTCTCTCGCCGCGCGCAAGCTTTCTGGTGACGACGCAAAGGGAAGAGTCGAGGGGAAAAGTGAGGAGGGTCCTCAGCCCGCATTTATTCCCGCAGTCCGGTTCAAAGGAAGGAGGGAACGAGATTGCGCTATGATTCCGGCTACGGCGGCGTTTTCACGCATTAGTTGCAGCTTCCGCGGAGGAGATGAACAGTGCTGACTAACCGGGCCCACGTGTGCGTGTCACAGCGAAAAGGGGACGAGCGACGCGGTGAGGCTGCGGGCAGGCCCCACGGGTAAGACGCGGCGCGCACGCAGGCGAGGTGAGCCGCGCGGGATCTGGAGGGAGATGGGCCGAATTGCCCGGAGTGGCCCAGGTAAGCTTCCTTTTCTTTTTTCTTTTATGTTTTATTTTCTGTTTTCCTTTATAATTATTTTGAATCCAATTTTGAATTTGAATTTGAGTTTCACCTTTGAGTCCATTATACAATTCACACTCTAGTGCTGGAATAATATATTTTATTATTATTATTATTATTTACGTATTTTTATCCACACCATATTTATTTTCTTCTCTTTTCTAGATTCTATTTTGGGAATTTAATATATTTCTTCTTCAAATTATTTTATGTTGTCACAAAATGCATACAAAGCAAAATAATATCCAGCATGATGCATAATTTAATGGCATATATTGTTTTATTACTTATTTGTTTTTGAATATGGTGTTCACATGTGATGATAAGTAGATTCAACACACACACAAACTATAGGAAAATAACTTTTCTCCTCTTTTATTATCTATTACAAATTGGGTATTACACGTACTCCCGCAACAAATCATGCCACTTTTTATTGAAGTAATATTCTGATCTATCCTCATAGACACAACTCTTAAAAGCAGGCGGAAACTCCTTATGCTTACTAATTACATGTCCGAGATGTTTAGCAGCATTAAGATAAATATGCCATATACAAAGACGATGGCTTGTGTTTGGAAATGCATAAGCAATAGCACCTGCCATGGCTGCGTCTTGATTAGTGAAAATTGTGCTTGGGTGCTTACCGGACATTATTGTTAAAAAACTTTCAAAGAGCCATACAAACGATGGAATTGTTTCATCAAATAGCAACGTAGCTCCAAAAAGTATGGTTTGCTTGTGATGATTGGTACCAAGGATTGGAGCAAAATGCATTTCAAACTTATTAGTTTGAAACGTGGTGTCGAATGACACAACATCACCAAAGCATGCATAATCCATAATAGACTGGCCATCTGCCCAAAAGAAATTAGCTATTCGACCTTTATCGGGTCCATCTTCCTGATCTATATCAACTACATAGAAAAATGTTGGATCCTCATGCTGCTTATTCTTCAAGTAGTTGCATAGTGTTTGTGCGTCATTGGATTCCAAGTACTTCTTGCATTCGCGACCAATCTCATTATTGCAATCCATCTTTGAGTATGGCACTTTGTCGGCTCCTCCGTAGAACTCTTTCATGAACTCATACACTTGGGCAGGCCTCATTCCAGCTTCCCGCATATGGCCTATTAGCTTTCTATCTGCTTCTGAGACACGTCGTTCGGATCTTAGATTTTTCTTCTTATTTGGACTAGCAAGATAATGATTATGCTCAAGTACAACCTTATTGACTGTCCAAATTCACTTTCTGTTGACAACAAGCTGAATGCGAGCACCACATCATGTCTGTGTCGTGCCTTTTGATGACTCAGTTTCCAATGTCCTTCAACACTGCAAACTATATATTTCTCATATATAGTACCATATGGTCGGAGCTTTGAGGTGCTCTTTCTAATGCTAAACCCAATTTTGCCAGCATAGTTGTTATACATCTCATAAGCATTGTCCTCAGATTCAAAAGCCATCCCAACTTTCGGAGCGATTGAATTATGCACAACTTTATTAGCCACTTGTAGTATAACCTAATCTCGTGTCATACATTATCTACTATATGACAAAAAACGATCAAAAAACTACGTGAGCTAACCTAAGCTGTGTGATCCCCTTCATGAGTTGCATGAATCCCTGCATCTACACATTCCATGGTACATGACTGTGTGTTGAAATCAACATCCTCATATCCGACAACATCACGATCTTCAACCGGAGTAGCATCCTCACCGAGAGATAAATCAACCTCCATGAAGACGACTAGGGCTAAGAAGATTAGTAGATGATTAAACAGGAACATGCATTTTTACCGTGGAATGTGGGCCTCACCACGACGATGAAGACGATCGAAGGAGTCGCTTGAATTGGAATCGCACGAGCGGCGGTGTAGGATCCTCCTCAAAGAGTCTCCAGTCTGATAGACGATGGAGGCAGAGTCGTTTCTAAATGAGAGAAATATGGAGCTATGAACGGAGCCAAGCCAAGTTGCGCTTGCGCCAACCAGTCGAGTGCAAAGCAGTGTTGTGCGTGGGCCTGCATGCGCCTACCCAGCCGGCCGATAAGATTGCCACACGTAACCAATACAGACTGGGTCCGCACGCTGCTTGTTGCGGCCGGTTCGCACGGAATTTTTTTCTCCAAAAAGAGTGCCTAGCACCTCGAGGTAGAGGAGGAAAGAGTAGCATCATACCACAGTTCATTTAGTACTTGTTCGGTTATTCCTATACCATATGGATTGGATATAATTATAAAAAAATAGAAACAATTTTGAATTACTATAAATTTAAACACATCGAATCGTCTCCAATCCACATGGATTGAGATGAAAACAAATAAACCCTTACAGTGACTCCTTTTGTGTCGGTACAAGTCGTTATGTCAAAATACAATCGGTTGGTATAGATCTATGTTGACCATACGTATGTGATGCCGAGAGTGGCATTAGTTTAACATTTTAGTGACCAACTGTAGGGACCCTCGTTTGCCGAAGGTCCTCGAAACATTAAGTTGCCGATTACCCTTGTGTCCGTTTCAGGTACTCAGAAAAATAATAATGTAGTATACTTTTGTTCTGAGCCTTTGTCTGAGCAGCGCATACGTGAAGGCAGAAGCTAAGAGCTTCAGATCCATTATCCAGGCACGTGGCGATAAACCGACAAAAATGAAGGAAAGAAACCCAGAGGCATGATCAACGCGTTTATAAAGGAAAAGACGATGATGTCCCTAGAGGATTTTGTAGACTGTATGTATTGGAACTAAGGGCATGTGTGTAATTTTTATACAAAGTTGTACTCCAGCTCGCCACTGTAAGTAGAGGCATAGTATCATGCAGACTGACACCTTTTTTCTCCTTCGAAGCTCTGATTTCCTTGCCTTTGTATTGCCTTTCAGACTTCCGAATGTATATCTGTAATCATTTGTACATATCATACGTGACAACTTTCACGAAACACTATTAAATTTTTATCAGAACCTCTACATATGATGTGATGACATCTTGACAAGTTTTATGATTTTTTGACTTTGTTTGTGTTTTATACAATTTTAAAACAACCGGATCGCAAGTTCACTGTCATGTTTCGTGAACATGGTGTTCGAAATTTCGGGTCTGTTCGTGAATTAGGCCCTAACTTGTGCTTAATAACATGAATATCATTTGTGCATTTATTGTTTTTCCATTCTTTGAGTGACTTGCATTTCAAATTTAAATTACCCAAAGAAATTCAATTAAATTTACTAAATCTAATAGGTATAGAAACACTTTGATAAATATGCCAAAATTACATATGTTGGTCCAGAGACTGTAAGAACACACCACAAAAAAGTTGGAAGGGAAAAAACAAATAAACTTTGTCAAGTGCCTTAAGAAGACACTCGACAAAGACATTATTTGTCGAGTGCTAGATCTCAGGCACTCAGCAAAGTTGTATGCACAACCTAACCTACATGGACCACTTCTTTGTTGTGTGTGTATGACGGGGACACTCAGTAAAGAATTTGTAAAAAAATCTTTGGCGAGTGCCAAATCTCGGTCACTCAGCAAAGAGTTTACATATAACCCTAACCCGATTGTTTTCCTCTTCACTTCTTCACGCCACCGCTGACTACCTTCTCTCCTTCACGCCACCGCCGCCACCGCATCCCGTAAGCTCTGAACATCCTCGTCGTCGTCGTGCCCGCGAGCTTGGCCACCTGAGTTCTGCCAAGCTCCCCTCGCCTCCACTGTGTGTCGTTGCCCTCGGCTTCATAGTGTGCCATGCCCGCGAGCTTCGCCGGTCGTCGTGCCCGCGAGCTCCAGTAGCCCTCACCGCCATAGTGCACCGTCATCCTTGGCTCCTTCTTCCCCGGCTCCGGCCATCTCCATGCTCCTTCTTTCCTGGCTCTAGCTCCGTCATCCTTGGCTCCTCGTCCCCGATACTGGTATGGCCAATTTTTTAGCAATGACATCAATGGCTGGTGGTAACAACACAACTAGTGCTACACCTACAAAAATATACTAAGGGGTGAACAAGATTAGCATCTTTGGGTATGACATGATGTGTAAACCATAAGTGCATGATCTATTTCTGAGATAATCACCACAACACACATGCGTTAGTTCTTAAACATACATGTCAGGCATAGCTAGACCATAGTAAACTCGCTTGTTGGTTGTGTGCCAGTGTACAACATAAATGATAATAAATTGATGCAAAAATGAATCATGATATTTGACTACTTCACATTATTGTCAGCGACAAATCTGCTATAATTTGTCATCTCTACATGCCTCAAATTATTGCAATAACTAACAATTGGCATCTTGCTGTTGCTCATTAGCATTAACATGTAACTGTTTTCTGTCCATGATATTTCAGTCTCATATGGAGGCTTTGAGGGCTGAACCTGTTGCTGAAGGTGAGATGTCAGCATCCAGTGTGCACCTTGTGTCCAAGGTGCTGTCCCAGAGCAGCTCACACCAATTCCTGAAGAGCGTTGGCATCAAAACATCGGCATCATCATCAAATCAAAGTGAGCTTCGGGAACAACTTGCAGCTGAAGCGACGACTGCTGTTCAAGGTGAACTCGACCAGCTCAGGAAGAAATGTGAAGAAGCTGAGGAACAGCAGGCGAGGACACAAAGGGAGTTGGAGGAGTACAAGAAGATAACAGAGAAGAACAGCAAGGAGATGGAGGAGACCAATGTGCTCATCAAGAAGCTCTTGTCCTTGCATGGTAACTCTTCTTCTTCGACATGAGGGCCGCTGGTCAGAGCTGCTGTGTTTGGCATGTTCTTTGACATGGGGGTACCCAAAAACTCTAGTTGCTCGTGGGTGTCAACTTTTTATTATATGTTGTTATGTTTATGCAAACTCAACTGAAATGTGAAGTCAAGTGGTGATGCTGTGAACTGAGTTTAGTGTTGTCCACTTAGTTTGTATGCTCACTGGAATACTAGTTGTATTCATCTACGGAATATGGAATTGTGTGCTCATTCCTCTGTTCTAGTATCTTTTGCAATTTCCAATAAAATTATTCTCTGCACATCTGTGACCAAACTGGTGGCATATAATAAAACATATGTCACGTCAGCTGCCACGGCACTAGCCACGTCAGCTGCCACGTCACTAGCCACGTCAGCGCTGACGTCATACGCCATCGGGACCCTTCCAAACGGCTGTTAATGACCAAAACACGGCTCTATCTATGACGATACCATACCGTCACAGAAAGCAAACGACGTTAACGACGCCGTCAGCTTGCCCGGGCAGACGACGGATTATGACGGACAAGTGCCTTCCTCTATGACCAAATCTGATCGTCATAGAATGAATTCACTTCCATGACAACGCGTATTTCGTCACAGAATGTATACACATCGATGACGAAAATGGGCAGTCCGTCACAACACAACAAATGTGACGCGACCCCTATGACCAAATCGAACTCGTCACAAATTCGTCACAAATCTTTATCTGTGACGATACCTACATATTCTGTGACGCATTACGAACGTCATCGATGATAAGATCTCTACTAGTGACTCATGTTTCCTGCCATGTGTGAATGAAGCCAACATGTTAACAGAGAGACTATTATCAAGAATGTTCTAACAAAATAATATCATCAGATTTCAAAGAATAGATCATACTTCATGTAGCCACTTCTAGGTATTGCTTTCAAGTCCTAGAATCACTCTAGTAATATTATGTCCCGGATGTGCTTTTGTCTGTAATGGCCAACAGAGATAGTAATCGTCATGGACAGTCAAATAACACCAAACCTTAGATTACTACATAATAAACTAATCTAAATCATAAACAAATTTGTCTACTTAGATTACATAAGCCAAACAACTATTTCAGACGATAATTTACCCAACCTCCTAAATCAAACACCACCACTACCAATACAATACCTGGAACCAAACAACCAACAACTAGCTACCTCATTCACCATGCATCCTTCCTTCCTACTCACTCACTCTTACTTATTCTTCTAACCTAAATACACATGTCATTGCTCAAGAAGCGCTTATGCACATGAATAGCATAAAACTAACATCAAATAATTGCTTGTAAGACATATACCTTACCCTAGATGAACTTATTTGATTTGGCATAGCCTCATCGACTGAAATGATGTTATCTTAGAAAGAAGCTGAGAAATGGTCATATATAGCGAACATCAATAAGGAAACTCATTTTTCTTCAATTGAAACCATCAAACAACAAGTTTGTACCCTGCATTCTTGCAATGTATCATCATTGGCTATCAACTTCCCAACATCCTTTCCTTCTCTGTGTATTCATATGGTTCCAACCTAGAAGAAAAGGCAGGTGACATCAAAACAAATCGATTAAGGAAAATACTGCTAGCTTCTCAATAGCACGTACCAGGGGCATGCGTCCGTGGAATGTTAGTGTACAACAATTACATCAAAACAAACAACACATATATTATTATCAACATAAATATATCATGAAGTCTTTACCAACAATCAATACATTACTAAGGTGCCACTTCAAGGCTGGCGTCTTAGCGCAGGCCACCTTGGCGTCGTCCATCTCCTATTCTAGTTTCCTGCCACGTGTGAATGAAGCCAATAGTTTAAGAGAGACTGTTATCAAGGATGTTCTAACAAAACGATAGCATAAGATTTCAAAGACTAGATCATACTTCATGTAGTCACTTCTAGTATTGCTTTCAAGTCGTAGAATAACTCCAATAATATTATGTTTCAGATGTGCTTTTGCTTGCAATGGCCAACAACAAACAATAATCATCATGGGTAATCAGCTAACACCAAACCTTAGATTACTACATAATAAACTACCCTAAATCATAATTAGGTTTGTCTACTTAGATTACCTAAACCAAAAAAACTATTTCAGATGCTAATTTAACCCAACCTCCTGCAGCAAACACCACTACCACTACAATACCTAGAATCAAGCAGACAACAACTAGCTACCAAATTCAACATCCTTCCTTCCTTACTACTCACTCATTCTAATTATTCTTCTAACCTAAAGATGCATGTCATTGTTCAAGAAATGCTTATGCACATGAGTATCATAAAACTACCAACAAACAGATGCACGTAAGACATGAAGGAAACGATGACGCCTAAGAGGGGGTGAATTAGGACTTCTAAAACTTTCTCTAAACTAGGCCACAAATAAATACCTAGGGCAAAACATATGCAAATAAACAATTTAGAATGTGTAAACTAGGTTTTGTCTAAGTGTTGCTATCTCTACCGCAATGGCTAAGTTTCAATCCTAAACAATCTAAGTATAAAGACAAGATTGAAACTTAAATGCTTAATATAAATGTGGAAGCTAAAGAGCAAGGTAGAGATGCTAACTCTCATGGATGACACCGATATTTTTATCGAGGTATCTAGAACCACGCAAGGTTCCGACTAATCCTCGTTGGTGCCCCTACGCAAAGGGTAGCCCATGCGAGGGCCAAGCACCACGGTCGAGTAAATCCATAGAGAGCCATGGGCCTTCTCCACGCGCAAGTGGTGCACTGCTTCTAGGACCTCTCGGACGCTCCTCGTCGTCTCCACTATCGAGCTTCTGGCTGAAACATCGTGGGCCTCGTTCCCTCCGGTACATGGTGGCGGCCGTGACACAAACGCGATTGTCACAGTCTCGCAAGACTCTTGCCCCACTCAGTACAATTACAACAGCTCACACAAGAGCCGAGAGGTTGTGTGGTTTATCTAAACTCACTCAACTAACTAGGGTTCACCTAGAGCAAGCGCTAAAGTGGTCTAACTAACCTAAGTACTTCGCAAAGCACCTACGCTAATCACCGAGTGATTCTATTATGCGCTTGGGTGTATGAGCACTTGGAAATATATATACTATGCCTTGGTATGTTGCTTGGCCTCCCACACTTTGAAATGGACGGTTGGGGGGCTATTTATAGGCCCCAACACAATTCTAGCCTTTGGAGAAAAGTTGTTGCTTTCTGTGGCACACCGGATAGTCCGGTGGAGGCACCTCACAGGCCGGTGCCCCTGTCCGGTGCGCCTACCCGTTGGATCTGACACCGCAGGTGACTATTGGCGCTGCAGGCTTTTGCACTGGACAGTCCAGGTGTCACACCGGACAGTCCGGTAGCTTCACTCCACCAGTGCCACCAGGAACTAGTCGTTGGGCTACAGTTCCCTGGTGCACCGAACAGTCCAGTGTCCTCGATCAGACAATCCACCCGTGGCAACACATTTCTTCGTTTCTTGGACTTTGTTTGATACTTGTTGATCTTCACTTATGATCTTCATAATGTCTTCTTTTGAGGTGTTTCTTTCCTTGGTGCCTTAGTCCAAGTCACTTTAGCATCCTGTGAACTACAATCATAAACACTAGCAAACATATTAGTCCACAGGTTATGTTGATCATCAAACACCAAACTCTTTTGAGCCAAATGGCCCGGAGTCCATTTTCCTTACAATCTCCCCCTTTTGGTGATTGACGACAACACAACCAAAGCAAGCAAATATAACAAACATTTTAATGAAAATATGCTATCTACTTGCTAGGATGCATGAGTGTCCCCATAAAGTGATATTATGGACTTAAGCCTCCCCCTAACTCCATAATTCACTTGCTTCCTATTTTAGACCAAAAGACCAAAACCGCTTGCAAGATCAAAATTTTAATTTGGTGGTGTTTGGTGTTTGATATCATTTTCATTGCTTTGGTCCCTAAAACTTCTGCCCCTTTGGCATCAACCATCGAAAAGGAAGACATTAAAATCATGTAGGAAGCAAATAAGACTTGCCCTCTTAAAAGATTTATCGATTGAAGCACTAAAAATTACTCCCCCTAAATGAGTGTTCTCCTTTTGAAAGAAAACTTCTCCCTCTTTAGAGACGAAAAAATACTCCCCTGACAGAGATCTTCTACTTAGGAAAAAGTATATGATAAAGATAGGTACATGACATGATTTGATTAGACTAACTTCCCTTATGCATAGGTAACAGATATATTTTGACAACATATGCATTTATAGCAACATGTGAAGTATAAGATATGAAATGTAGTCTAATCAAACACTGGAGAAGACATTAAAATGATACCAATTGTAGTCTCTCGAGACCAATTGAAGTCTTAAAATACTTGTGGATTTGCAGTGGAAGCTTATTGTCTTTCTCCGGGGACTCCATTTTCCTTTAGTGAGACTACTACATATAATAGACTTGAAAATAGATATTAGTCTCAAAGACTTAGATTATAGAGTAACCTCCCTCTAAAAGTGTGCATACAAGTTTTGAATACTTGTAGGAGACATGCACTTTGATTTGATATCAAGAGGGGCAAATTATCTATAATTCGAGCTTTGGCACATATGAGTTAAATGATACCAATTGAAGTATTATACCACTTGAAGAGTATTGATTGTAGTATATGTCATATGGAAACACCAATTGATGTATCATTTTCTTAGGAATGTTAAATAAGCTATGTGTCGTGCTTAACTAAACATTTTAAACCATGTAGGCTTGCTCAAAAATATGAATTGAAAGCGAGCATTCCTACCATATGATTGACCTAGTATGCATGCATTTTTAATCAAAAGTAAATACCAATTTTAACACTAGGTATGAAAGGTAAAAACTAGATACAAGAAAATAGATATGCATATTTAAAACAAGAAATACAATAAATCTAGTTACCATTGTCATCGGTGAGGAATTTGGGTCCAAGATATTCACTAACCCACTTGGCAATAGATTTGATCCAATATGATGCATCCCATGATATACATCCCAATTTTACCAAGTCTCCAAATTCTCCGCTGTCCTTCGGACTTTTCACTTCCCTCTCGGGATCCAAACCTTCTTGGTGCTTTTCATGGTTGAAATAATTTCTTTTGGCACCCAGATGCATTTGGCCCCCTTTCCTTTGTTAGCTTGCTTGTTGTCCTTCATTGCTATCACCTTTCCATTCTTTTTCTTTTTGATTAAGTATGGTGTAGCAGCCTTTTTGTCCACCTTATTGATGTAGGTGTTGGATATTTTGCTTGTTGGCTTTTGCTTGAGCTTTTTCTTTTGCTTATCCCTGGTCTTCGCCTTGCATTGGTAAGACTTGTGGCCTTCCTTGTGGCACATCCTACAAATCACAGTCTCTCCCTCCACAGGCTTGTTCACTCCTGCAGTAGTGTTATCCTGAGGAGGTTGGATTTGTTTGGCTTTGTCTTTCTTGTCATACAAAGCCTTGCCAAGGTGAGCCACCTCTTGCTTTAATTGTTCATTCTCCATTGCAATCTCATTCGAACATGTTACTATAACAACATTCTTAACAAGAACTTGATTGCAAGGGTTATAATTATCAATTAAATCAAGACGTAGAAACATCTTTCTTAATTATTTCATGTATTTCAACCAAAAATACTCCTGGGGGGCTACCAATGTTTTCTAGCTTAGTAGTTAGCTCATTATTGTGTATGCTAAGAATTTCCATTTTCCCTAGCAAGTTTTCAATGGCTTCTTGGGAGCTAGCTAACTTAGCCTTAAGTTTTTCATTCTTTTTAATAAGACCATCATCGGTAGCTGAGGATGGAGCACTAGACTCCAATTGCTCAATTTTAGTTGATAGCTCACAATTCAAATTTGCAAATGTTTCAAAATTTTCTAGCAAACCTTTATAGTTATTTTGAGAGCTAATCAACTTATTTTTCAAAGTTTTAAGTTAAGCCTTTTGTTTAGTGCATACATCTTGAAAAAAATTACGGCTTCCGCAAGCTCATCTAGGGAGGGCTTTCCCTAGCTCATCTTCATCATCACTACTGCTATCATCACTAGAGGATGGAATACTCATTTTACCTCTTGCCATAAGGCACTTGCGTGATGATCGTGATGAGCATGATGGGGATCGGTGGCTGCGCGTCCTTGGAGGTTCGTCTTTGCTTGAAGAGTCATCCCAAGTTTTTACACTTGTAAGCGCCTTGCCTTTGCTCCTCCCCTTGGTGGGTTTGGCAATATTTGGATAGCTGTCCCTGAAGTGGCTCTTCTCCCTGCATGCGAAGCATCCTCTCTTTCTTTTGTTTTTTCCTATCAATGTTAAATAGAAGATCCTCGACCTACAGAGGTACACCCATTAGATTAATCTTGCGGATCATCCCCATTACCTTTCTGATGTGTCAGATTGTTTTTTCGTCCTCGGAGGATGATGTTGATGGTTGATTATCTTCATCATCATCACTTTCTTCTTCTTCCTTTTCTTCACAAGAGGAACTTGGAGTGGGAGCCTTCTTCTTTCATTTTCTTTCATCACATGTAAAAGCATATGGTCTTGAAGAAGTTGGCTCCTTTTGTCGACCCATTTTTCTCGACATCTCAAATGCCACAATTTTTCCGATCACAATGGTTGGGGTCATTGTACTCAGGTCCTCCATGTTGTGAAGAATAGTGATGATGCTCCCATATCTTTGTTGTGGTAGTAGGGAGATAATCTTCCTCACAATGTCTGCATCACTTAGCTTATTAATGCCATTAGAATTGAGCTCATTGATGATTAGATTCAAACAAGAGTACATATCTCTAACAAGATCATTATCCTTCATAGCAAGAGTTATAGTCATTTAAAACTAGGCAATGTTTTTGCTCACGGACATTGGATGCGCCGTCATGGAGTTCATGCAATTTTAGCCAAATCTCATTAGCAATTTTTAATGTAAAAACTTGATTAAAAATATCCATGCTAAGAGATTCATACAAGCAATTTTTGGCTCTAGCATTTAAATGAATTTCTTTTTCTCACTCGTGGTGGATTTCCTGGGATTCTTGGGTGGTTTCATCCCTTCACGAGTGACTCTCCAAACACCTAAATCAACGGACTCTAGGTAACAAGCCATTCTAGCACTATAATATGGGAAGTTAGTGTCGTTAAAGTGTGGTGGCCTATGGGTATCCATCCCCTTCCTCTAAGAAGCGTCGACTCTTTTAGCGTGAAACTAAAGCGTTTCCAATGAGCCAAACTAGGCTCTGATACCAATTGAAGGAAACAGTGACGCCTAAGAGGGGGGTTGAATTAGGACTTCTGAAACTTTCTCTAAACTAGACCACAAATAAATCCCTAGAGCAAAACCTATGCAAATAAACAATCTAGAATGTGCAAACTAAGTTTTGTCTAAGTGTTGCTATCTCTACCGCAATGGCTAAGTTTCAACCCTAAACAATCTAAGTATAAAGACAAGATTGAAACTTAAATGCTTAATATAAATGCGGAAACTAAAGAGCAAGGTAGAGATGCAAACTCTCATGGATGACTGAGAGCACCTAGAGGGGGGGTGAATAGGTGATCCTATGAAACTTGAAAACTTAAGCCACAAAAGCTTGGTTAATCGTTAGCACAATAATTGCCAAGTGGCTAGAGAGGAGTCAAAACACAATAACCACAAGAAATCAATCACAGAGATGGCACGGTGGTTATCCCGTGGTTCGGCCAAGACCAACGCTTGCCTACTCCACGTTGTGGCGTCCCAACGGACGAGGGTTGCAATCAACCCCTCTCAAGCGGTCCAAAGACCCACTTGAATACCACGGTGTTTTGCTTGCTTTTTTTCAATCCCGTTTGCGAGGAGTCTCCACAACTTGGAGCCTCTCGCCCTTACACTTGAAATTCACAAAGAAGCACGGAGCAAGGGTGGAATTAGCAACACACACAAGACTAGAAATCACAGCAACTCCACGCACACAAGTCGCAACAAGAGCTTGCAACGCAACTCAATGAGTTCACAACTCCACTAGAGCTCTATATGTTAGCACAATGAATCAAAGGCGCGGAATCGATGTCTTGGTGCTTAGGAATGTTGTAGGAATGCTTGGTGTTCTCCTCCATGCGCCTAGGGGCCCCTTTTATAGCCCCAAGGCAGCTAGGAGCCGTTGAGAGCAAACAGGGAAGGCAGATCTTGCCTTCTGTCGCGTGGCGCACCGGACAGTCCGGTGCACACCGGACTGTCCGGTGCCCGATTTCCTTCCTTAAATGGCGAAGCCGACCGTTGGCTGACTTGGAGCCGTTGGCGCACCGGACATGTCCGGTGCACACCGGACATGTCCGGTGCACACCGGACAGTCCGGTGCCCCCTTCTAGCCGTTGGCTCGGCCACATGTCCCGCGCGGATCGCGCGGCCGACCGTTGGCCCGGCCGACCGTTGGCTCACCGGACAGTCCGGTGCACACCGGACAGTCCGGTGAATTATAGCCGTACGTCGCCGGTGAATTCTCGAGAGCGGCCAGTTCGCACAAGCCAGCCTGGCGCACCGGACACTGTCCGGTGCTCCCAGACTCAGCAGAGTCTTGGCTGCCCGAGCCAAGACATTTCCAATTAGATTTTTCCTGTTTCCAGCACTTAGACACAATACATTAGTCCATAAACAATGTACTAAGTCTGAGAAACATACCTTTATCCTTGATTTGTACTTTGTCCACCTTTTTACACTTAGGCACTTGTGTTGAACACTAAATCACCAAAATACTTAGAAATAGCCCAAGGGCACATTTCCCTTTCAATCTCCCCCTTTTTGGTGATTTATGCCAACACAATATAAAGCAAGTAGAACAAATACAAAATCAATTCAAATAAGAACTCAAATTGTTTTGATTCAATTTTGACATATATGGATCACCCTTTGCCACCACTTGGTTTGTTTTTGCAAATCAAACTCAAATTTCTATCTCTAAATCAAACACACTTGTAGAGACATAAAGAGAGGTATTCCAGAGAAGTTTGATCAAGAACTTCAAAAACTCCCCCTTTTTCCCATAATCAATACTTCTCCCCGCAAGAAGCGAACTTTTGACAAGAGAGACAATAAAAGAGTTTTGACAAACCAACCAAAAGCTCTACTCTACTATTTTCAAATCTCTCAAGTGGTAGCTGATCCATTTATTGCTTTGGCCCTTTTATTTTCTCCCCTTTGGCATCAAGCACCAAAACGGGATCAATCTTGGCCCTAGAACCCCATTGCCTCACCAAAATCTTCAATAAGAATACAAAGGCAATAAGAGTACATGAGATGAACTTGGAACGAGTTACCCTCTTATCGGAGTGCAGTGGAAGTCTTTCATGGTCCAAGTCCACCTTTTCCCTTTCAAACCTCCTTTGAGACTAAAACAAGCAAACTCAAGCACATGGTTAGTCTCAAAGGGTCAAGTTGTAACACATCTCCCCCTAAACATGTGCATCACTTTGCAACGGACTTGTGAGGTCCAAGGAGTGTTTGTACAACTTGAGCACCATTATTAAGCAACAAAATGCATAAGGAACATGATCAAAGGCATATACACATGTATGCTATAAATCAATCCAAGTTCCGCGAATCTAAGACATTTAGCTCACTACGCAACCTGCAAAAGGTCTTCTCATCTAGAGGCTTGGTAAAGATATCGGCTAGCTGGTTCTCGATGCTAACATGAAACACTTCGATATCTCCCTTTTGCTGGTGGTCTCTCAAAAAGTGATGCCGGATGTCTATGTGCTTTGTGCGGCTGTGTTCAACAGGATTTTCCGCCATGCGGATAGCACTCTCATTATCACATAGGAGTGGGACTTTGCTCAGATTGTAGCCAAAGTCCCTGAGGGTTTGCCTCATCCAAAGTAGTTGCGCGCAACACTGTCCTGCGGCAACATACTCGGCCTCAGCGGTGGATAGGGCAACGGAGGTTTGTTTCTTAGAATTCCATGACATCAGGGACCTTCCTAAGAATTGGCACGTCCCCGATGTACTTTTCCTATCGACCTTACATCCAGCATAGTCGGAATCTGAATATCCAATTAAGTCAAAGGTAGACCCCTTTGGATACCAGATCCCGAAGCAAGGCGTAGCAACTAAATATCTAAGGATTCGCTTCACTGCCACTAAGTGACACTCCTTAGGATCGGATTGAAATCTAGCACACATGCATACGCTAAGCATAATATCCGGTCTACTAGCACATAAGTAAAGTAATGACCCTATCATTGACTGGTATGCTTTTTGATCAACGGACTTACCTCCTTTGTTGAGGTCGGTGTGTCCGTCGGTTCCCATTGGAGTCTTTGCGGGCTTGGCGTCCTTCATCCCGAACCGCTTTAGCATGTCTTGCGTGTACTTCGTTTGGGAGATGAAGGTGCCGTCCTTGAGTTGCTTCACTTGGAACCCAAGGAAGTAGTTCAACTCGCCCATCATTGACATCTCGAATTTCTGCGTCATCACCCTGCTAAACTCTTCACAAGACTTTTTATTAGTAGAACCAAATATTATGTCATCGACATAAATTTGGCACACAAACAAATCACCATCACATGTCTTAGTGAAAAGAGTTGGATCGGCTTTCCCAACCTTGAAAGCATTAGCAATTAAGAAATCTCTAAGGCATTCATACCATGCTCTTGGGGCTTGCTTAAGTCCATAGAGCGCCTTAGAGAGCTTACACACGTGGTTGGGGTACCGTTCATCCTCGAAGCCAGGGGGTTGCTCTACGTACACCTCCTCCTTGATTGGCCCGTTGAGGAAAGCGCTCTTCACATCCATTTGGAACAACCTGAAAGAATGGTGAGCGACATATGCTAGCAAGATACGAATGGACTCTAGCCTAGCCACAGGAGCAAAAGTCTCCTCAAAGTCCAAACCTGCGACTTGGGCATAACCTTTTGCCACAAGTCGAGCCTTGTTCCTTGTCACCACTCCGTGCTCGTCTTGTTTGTTGCGGAACACCCACTTGGTTCCCACAACATTTTGCTTAGGACGAGGCACCAGCGTCCAAACTTCATTCCTCTTGAAGTTGTTGAGCTCCTCTTGCATGGCCAACACCCAGTCCGGATCTAGCAAGGCCTCCTCTACCCTGAAAGGCTCAATAGAGGAGACAAAGGAGTAATGCTCACAAAAATTAAATAATCGAGATCGAGTAGTTACTCCCTTGCTAATATCACCCAGAATTTGGTCGACGGGATGATCCCTTTGAATCATCGCTCGAACTTGGGTTGGAGGTGCCGGTTGCGCTTCTTCCTCCATCACATGATCATCTTGTGCTCCCCCTTGATCACACGCCTCCTGTTGATGAACCTGTTCATCGTCTTGAGTTGGGGGATGCACCTTAGTTGAGGAAGAAGGTTGATCTTGCTCATCTTGTTCCTATGGTCGCACATCACCAATCGCCATGGTTCGTATAGCGGCCGTCGGAACATCTTCTTCGTCTACATCATCACAATCAACAACTTGCTCTCTTGGAGAGCCATTAGTCTCATCAAATACAACGTCGCTAGAGACTTCAACCAAACCCGATGATTTGTTGAAGACTCTATACGCCTTTGTATTTGAGTCATAACCTAACAAAAACCCTTCTACAGCTTTGGGAGCAAACTTAGAATTTCTACCCTTCTTCACTAGAATGTAGCACTTGCTCCCAAATACACGAAAGTAAGATACATTGGGTTTGTTACCGGTTAGTAGCTCATATGAAGTCTTCTTGAGGAGGCGATGAAGGTAGACCCTGTTGATGGCGTGGCAAGCCGTGTTCACAGCTTCCGACCAAAAGCACTTGGGGGTCTTGAACTCTCCTAGCATCGTCCTCGCCATATCGATGAGCGTCCTGTTCTTCCTCTCTACCACACCATTTTGTTGTGGTGTGTAGGGAGCGGAGAACTCGTGCTTGATCCCTTCTTCCTCAAGGAACTCCTCCACTTGAAGGTTCTTGAATTCGGACCCGTTGTCGCTCCTTATCTTCTTCACCTTGAGCTCAAACTCGTTTTGAGCTCTCCTTAGGAAGCGCTTGAGGGTTCCTTGGGTCTCAGACTTATCCTGCAAAAAGAATACCCAAGTGAAGCGGGAAAAGTCATCAACAATAACTAGACCATACTTACTTCCTCCTATGCTCAGATAGGTGACGGGTCCGAAGAGATCCATATGCAGCAGCTCCAGAGGTCTTGAAGTGGTCATCACATTCTTGCTGTGATGTGCTCCTCCCACTTGTTTACCTGCTTGACAAGCTGCACAAGGTCTATCTTTTTCGAATTGCACATTAGTCAAACCTATCACGTGTTCTCCCTTTAGAAGCTTGTGAAGGTTCTTCATCCCCACATGTGCTAAGCGGCGATGCCACAGCCAGCCCATGCTAGTCTTAGCGATTAAGCATGCATCTAGACCGGCCTCCTCTTTTGCAAAATCGACTAAATAAAGTTTGCCGTCTAGTACACCCTTAAATGCTAGTGAACCATCACTTCTTCTAAAGACAGACACATCTACATTTGTAAATAGACAATTATATCCCATATTACATAATTGACTGACAGATAGTAAATTATATCCAAGAGACTCAACTAAAAACACATTAGAGATAGAGTGCTCATTGGATATTGCAATCTTGCCTAAACCTTTCACCTTGCCTTGGTTCCCATCACCGAATATGATTGAATCTTGGGAATCCTTATTCTTGACGTAGGAGGTGAACATCTTCTTCTCCCCCGTCATATGGTTTGTGCATCCGCTGTCGATAATCCAGCTTGAGCCCCCGGATGCATAAACCTGCAAGGCAAATTTAGGCTTGGGTCTTAGGTACCCAACTCTTGTTGGGTCCTACAAGGTTAGTCACAATTTCCTTAGGGACCCAAATGCAAGCTTTATCACCCTTGCATTTTGCCCCTAATTTCCTAGCAATCACTTTTCTATCCTTTCTACAAATAGCAAAGGAAGCATTTAAAGCATGATATATTGTAGAAGGTTCATTAACTTTCCTAGGAATATTAACAACATTTCTTCTAGACATATTATGAACAACATTTCTCCTACCAACATTTCTATCATGCACATAAGAAGAACTAGAAGCAAACATGTCATGAGAATCAAAAGCAGCATATGCATTATAACTCCTATAAGCATTTCTAGATTGTCTCCTATCATGGTACATAAAGGCATGGTTCTTTTGCACACTATTAGCCATAGGGGCCTTCCCTTTCTCCTTGGCGGAGATGGGAGCCTTATGGCTTGTCAAGTTCTTGGCTTCCCTCTTGAAACCAAGACCATCCTTAATTGAGGGATGTCTTCCAATTGTGTAGGCATCCCTTGCAAATTTTAACTTATCAAATTCACTTTTGCTAGTCTGAAGTTGGGCATTTAGACTAGCCAATTCATCATTAAGTTTGGAAATTGAAACTAGGTGTTCACTACAAGCATCAATGTTAAAATCTTTACACCTAGTGCAGATCATAACATGTTCTACACAAGATGTTAATTTACTAGATTTTTCTAGCTTAGCATTTAAATCATCATTTATGCTTTTTAAACTAGAAATTGAATCATGACATGTAGACAACTCACAAGAAAGCATTTCATTTCTCTTAATTTCTAAAGCAAGAGATTTTTGTGCTTCTACAAACTTATCATGTTCTTCATATAAGAGGTCCTCTTGGTTTTCTAGTAGCCTATTCTTATCATTTAGGGCATCAATCAATTCATTTATCTTATCTATCTTAGATCTATCTAAGCCCTTGAATAAGCATGAATAGTCTATGTCATCATCATCACTAGACTCATCATCACTAGAAGAAGCATAAGTGAAGTCTCGAGTACTCACCTTCTTCTCCCTTGCCATAAGGCATGTGTGACGCTCGTTGGGGAAGAGGGATGACTTGTTGAAGGCGGTGGCGGCGAGTCCTTCATTGTCGGAGTCGGAAGAGGAGCAGTCCGAGTCCCACTCCTTGCTTAGATGCGCCTCGCCCTTTGCCTTCTTATAGTTCTTCTTCTTCTCCCTCTTGTTCCCTTGATCCTGATCACTATCATTGTCGGGACAGTTAGCAATAAAATGACCAAGCTTACCACATTTGAAGCATGAGCGCTTCCCCTTTGTCTTGGTCTTGCTTGGCTGCCCCTTGCGGCCTTTTAGCGCCGTCTTGAATCTCTTGATGATGAGAGCCATCTCTTCATCATTAAGTTCGGCCGCCTCAATTTGTGCCACCTTGCTAGGTAGCATCTCCTTGCTTCTTGTTGCCTTGAGAGCAAGAGGTTGAGGCTCATTGATTGGACCGTTTAGAGCGTCGTCGACGTATCTCGCCTCCTTGATCATCATCCGCCCGCTTACGAATTTTCCGAGTACCTCCTCGGGCGTCATCGTCGTGTACCTGGGATTCTCACGAATATTGTTTACGAGATGAGGATCAAGAACGGTAAAGGACCTTAGCATTAGGCGGACGACGTCGTGGTCCGTCCATCGCGTGCTTTCGTAGCTCCTTATTTTGTTGATAAGGGTCTTGAGCCGGTTGTAAGTTTGGGTTGGCTCCTCTCCCCTTATCATTGCGAATCGTCCAAGCTCGCCCTCCACCAACTCCATTTTAGTGAGCATGGTGATGTCGTTCCCCTCGTGAGAGATCTTGAGGGTGTCCCATATCTGCTTGGCATTGTCCAAGCCGCTCACCTTATTGTACTCTTCCCTGCACAAAGATGCTAATAGAACAGTAGTAGCTTGTGCATTTCTATGGATTTGTTCATTTATAAGCATAGGGCTATCCGAGCTATCAAATTTCATTCCATTCTCTACAATCTCCCATATGCTTGGATGGAGAGAGAATAAGTGACTACACATTTTGTGACTCCAAAATCCGTAGTCCTCCCCATCGAAGTGTGGAGGTTTGCCAAGAGGAATGGAAAGCAAATGTGAATTTGAACTATGTGGAATACAAGAATAATCAAATGAAAAGTTCGAATTGACCGTCTTCCTGTAGTCGTTGTCGTCGTCCTTTTGGGAAGAAGTAGACTCATCGCTATCGTCGTAGTAGACAATCTCCTTGATGCGCCTTGTCTTCTTCTTCTTCCCATCTTTGGGCTTGTGGCCCGAGCTCGAGTCAGTAGGCTTGTCATCCTTTGGCTCGTTGACGAAGGACTCCTTCTCCTTGTCATTGATCACGATTCCCTTCCCCTTAGGATCCATCTCTTCGGGCGATTAGTCCCTTCTTGAAGAGAACGGCTCTGATACCAATTGAGAGCACCTAGAGAGGGGGGGGTGAATAGGTGATCCTGTGAAACTTGAAAACTTAAGCCACAAAAGCTTGGTTAATCGTTAGCACAATAATTGCCAAGTGGCTAGAGAGAAGTCAAAACACAATAACCACAAGAAATCAATCACAGAGATGGCACGGTGGTTATCCCGTGGTTCGGCCAAGACCAACGCTTGCCTACTCCACGTTGTGGCGTCCCAACGGACGAGGGTTGCAATCAACCCCTCTCAAGCGGTCCAAAGACCCACTTGAATACCACGATGTTTTGCTTGCTTTTTTTTCAATCCCGTTTGCGAGGAGTCTCCACAACTTGGAGCCTCTCGCCCTTACACTTGAAATTCACAATGAAGCACGGAGCAAGGGTGGAATTAGCAACACACACAAGACTAGAAATCACAGCAACTCCACGCACACAAGTCGCAACAAGAGCTCGCAACGCAACTCAATGAGTTCACAACTCCACTAGAGCTCTATATGTTAACACAATGAATCAAAGGCGCGGAATCGATGTCTTGGTGCTTAGGAATGTTGTAGGAATGCTTGGTGTTCTCCTCCATGCGCCTAGGGGCCCCTTTTATAGCCCCAAGGCAGCTAGGAGCCGTTGAGAGCAAACAGGGAAGGCAGATCTTGCCTTCTGTCGCGTGGCGCACCGGACAGTCCGGTGCACACCGGACACTGTCCGGTGCCCGATTTCCTTCCTTAAATGGTGAAGCCGACCGTTGGCTGACTTGGAGCCGTTGGCGCACCGGACATGTCCGGTGCACACCGGACAGTCCGGTGCCCCCTTCTAGCCGTTGGCTCGGCCACGTGTCCCGCGCAGATCGCGCGGCCGACCGTTGGCCCAGCCGACCGTTGGCTCACCGGACAGTCCGGTGCACACCGGACAGTCCGGTGAATTATAGCCGTACGTCGTCGGTGAATTCCCGAGAGCGGCCAGTTCGCACAAGCCAGCCTGGCGCACCGGACACTGTCCGGTGCACCACCGGACAGTCCGGTGCTCCCAGACTCAGCAGAGTCTTGGCTGCCCGAGCCAAGACATTTCCAATTGGATTTTTCCTGTTTCCAGCACTTAGACACAATACATTAGTCCATAAACAATGTACTAAGTCTGAGAAACATACCTTTATCCTTGATTTGTACTTTGTCCACCTTTTTACACTTAGGCACTTGTGTTGAACACTAAATCACCAAAATACTTAGAAATAGCCCAATGGCACATTTCCCTTTCAGGATTTCCTGGGATTCTTGGGTGGTTTCATCCCTTCACGAGTGACTCTCCAAACACCTAGATCAACGGACTCTAGGTAACAAGCCATTCTAGCACTATAATATGGGAAGTTAGTGTCGTTAAAGTGTGGTGGCCTATGGGTATCCATCCCCTTCCTCTAAGAAGCGTCGACTCTTTTAGCGTGAAACTAAAGCGTTTCCAATGAGCCAAACTAGGCTCTGATACCAATTGAAGGAAACAGTGACGCCTAAGAGGGGGGTTGAATTAGGACTTCTGAAACTTTCTCTAAACTAGACCACAAATAAATCCCTAGAGCAAAACCTATGCAAATAAACAATCTAGAATGTGCAAACTAAGTTTTGTCTAAGTGTTGCTATCTCTACCGCAATGGCTAAGTTTCAACCCTAAACAATCTAAGTATAAAGAAAAGATTGAAACTTAAATGCTTAATATAAATGCGGAAACTAAAGAGCAAGGTAGAGATGCAAACTCTCATGGATGACGCTAGTATTTTTACCGAGGTATCCGGAACCACACAAGGTTCCGACTAATCCTTGGTTGTGCCCCTGCGCAAAGGGTAGCCCATGTGAGGGCCAAGCACCACGATTGAGTAACTTTGTAGAGAGCCATAGGCCTTCTCCACGTGCAAGTGGTTCACCAGTTCTGACTCCTCTTGGACGCTCCTTGTCGTCTCTGTAAGTTGCCTAGAGGGGGGTGGATAGACGGAAACTGAAATTTACAAATTTAAGCACACTTCAAGCCAAGGTTAGCGTTAGAATAAATTTTGAGTCCGGGAGAGAGGGGAAAATAAATCAACCAAGAAAATAAAGCGGATGACACGGTGATTTGTTTTACCGAGGTTGGGTTCCAAAGAACCTAGTCCCCGTTGAGGTGGTCACAAAGACTGGGTCTGTTTCAATCCTTTCCCTCTCTCAAACGGTCACTTAGACCGAGTGAAGCTTCTTCCTTAATCTCATGGGTCACTTAGACCCCGCAAGGATCACCACACAATTGGTGTCTCTTGCCACGCTTACAAGGCACTTGATAGTAAGAAGTGAGAAAGAAAAGAAAGCCAAGCCAAGTAAACAAGATTAACAAGAAACACAAGTGATCCTCTCACAAGTCCTAATGCACTAGAATTGAATTGGGGACTTTGATCGGATCGGTGGCTTTGATTTGTGTCTTGGAGTGTTGCACTTTGCTCTTGTATTGAATGGAGAGTGTTGAATGCTTGGATGGTTGGAGTGGAGGTGGTTGAGGGGTATTTATAGCCCTCACCCACCAAAACAACCGTTAGGGCAGGCTGCTGTCGATGGGCACACTGGACTGTCCGGTGCGCCAGCTACGTCACCCAACCATTAGGGTTCGACCGTTGGAGCTTTGTCTTCTAGTGGCACCGGACAGTCCGGTGCCGCACTGGACAAGTACTGTTCACTGTCCGGTGCGCCTCTGGCGGCTGCTCTGACTTCTGCGCGAACTGTCCGCGCACTGTAGCGTTTGCAGGTGTCCGTTGCAGTCGACTGTTGCGCTGGTAGCCGTTGCTCCGCTAGTGCATCGGACAGTCCGGTGGCACACCTTACAGTCCGGTGAACTATAGCGGAGCGACACCTAAGAAACCCGAAGGTGAAGAGTTCAGAGTTGTACGGTCCTGGTGCACCGGACACTGTCCGGTGGAACACCGGACAGTCCAGTGCGCCAGACCAGGGCACACTTGGGTTTCTTTGCTCCTTTCTTTTTGAACCCTTTCTTTAATCTTTTTATTGGTTTGTGTTGAACCTTTATGCATCTGTGGAATATAATCTAGAGCAAACTAGTTAGTCCAATTATTTGTTTTGGGCATTCAACCACCAAAAATATTTATAGGAGAAGGTTAAGCCCTATTTCCCTTTCAATCTCCCCCTTTTTGGTGATTGATGCCAACACAAACTAAAGCAAATATATAAGTGCAGAATTGAACTAGTTTGCATAAAGTAAGTGCATAGGTTGCTTAGAATTAAACCAAATTTTATTTTTACTAGATATGCATGGTTTGCTTTCTTTCTTTTAACATTTTGGACCACATTTGCACCATTTGTTTTGTTTTTGCAAATCTTTTTGGAAATTCTTTTTCAAGTCTTTTGAAAATAGTCAAAGGTATATGAATAAGATTTTGAGAAGCATTTTCAAGATTTGAAATTTCCCCCCTGTTTCAAATGCTTTTCCTTTGACTAAACAAAACTCCCCCTGAATAAAATTCTCCTCTTAGCTTTCAAGAGGGTTTTAAAAGATATCAATTGGAACTTATACTTAGATACTAGCTTTGAAATTCTATCTTAAATATACCAATTGAAAATATCATATCAATTTCTATCATGATACCAATTGAAAAGACAAAAATAAATCATCATTTTGAAGTTGGTGGTGCGGTCCTTTTACTTAGATACATGTAGTTCATTTCTAAGATTGACAATTGAATCATGGCAAACATTTGATTTTTCAACTTAGCAATTAAGCTAACATTCTCAGTTCTAAGGTTGGAAATAGTGTCATGGCAAATGCTAAGCTCCTTAGTCAAATTTTCACATTTTTCAATTTCCTGAACATGAGCATCTTTAACTTTAACATGCCTTTTGTTTTCCTTAATAAGGAATTCCTCTTGGCTATCCAAGAGTTCATCCTTCTCATGAATAGCACCTATCAATTCATTCAATTTTTCTTTTTGTTGCATGTTAAGGTTGGCAAAAAGGGTAAGCAAATTATCCTCATCTTCACTAGAGCTACCCTCATCACTAAATGTTGTATATTTAGTGGAGGCTCTAGATTTTACCTTCTTCCTTTTGCCGTTCTTTGCCATGAGGCACTTGTGGCCGATGTTGGGGAAGAGGAGTCCCTTATTGACGGTGATGTTGGCGGCATCCTTGTCGGAGGAGGAGTCGGTGGAGCTCTCATCGGAGTTCCATTCCTGACGCATGTGGGCATCGCCACCCTTCTTCTTGTAGTATTTCTTCTTTTCCTTCCTCTTTCCCCTTTTATCGTCGCCCCTGTCACTATCACTTGATATAGGATATTTTGCTATAAAGTGACCGGGCTTACCACATTTTTAGCACACCCTTTTGGAGCGGGGTTTGTAGTCCTTCCCCCTCCTTTGCTTGAGGATTTGGCGAAAGCTCTTGATGATGAGCGCCATCTCCTCATTGTCGAGCTTGGAGGCGTTGATGGGGAGCCTACTTGATGTAGACTCTTCTTTCTTCTCCTCCGTTGCTTCGAATGCGACGGGTTGCACCTCGGGTGTGGAGGTGCCGCCTTGCTCCAAGTTGACAATTTGTTTGGAGCCTTTGATCATAAGTTCAAAGCTCACAAACTTCCCTATCACCTCCTCAGGAGACATTAGCTTATATCTAGGATCACCACATATTAGTTGAACTTGAGTAGGATTACGAAATACGAGTGATCTAAGAATAGCCTTGACCATTTCATGGTCATCCCATTTTGTGCTCCCGGGGTTGCGCACTTGGTTCACCATGGTCTTTAGCCGGTTGTACATGGCTTGCGGCTCTTCCCCATGGTTGAGGATAAATCGACCGAGCTCTCCCTCGATCGTTTCTCTTTTGGTGATATTGGTCACTTCGTCCCCTTCGTGTGCGGTCTTGAGGACGTCCCAAATTTCTTTGGCGGTCTTTAACCCATGCACTTTGTTATACTCCTCTCGACTTAAAGAGGCGAGGAGTATAATAGTTGCTTGGGAGTTAAAGTGTCGTATTTGGGCGACTTCATCCGAGTCATAGTCCTTATCCCCTACTTGTGGTACCTGCGCTCCATACTCAACAACATCCCATATGCTTTCGTGGAGTGAGGTTAGATGACCTTTCATTTTAACACTCCACATAGAATAATCTTCACCATCAAAAACCGGTGGTTTGTGAAAGGGAATTAGGCTTACACCTATTTCCTAAATAATTTTGGTGGTTGAATTGCCCAACACAAATAATTGGATTAACTAGTTTGCTCTAGTGTACAAGTTATACAGGTGCCAAAGGTTCACACTTAGCCAATGAAAAGACCAAGTATGGGGTTCAACAAAGAGAGCAAGGGATAACCGAAGGCACCTCTGGTCTGGCGCACCGGACTGTCCAGTGTGCCACCGGACAGTGTCCGGTGCACCAGAGGACTCCAAGCCAAACTCTTCACCTTCGGGAAAATCCAGAGGCGCTCCGCTATAATTCACCGGACAGTGTCCGGTGCCCCAAGGAAGGGCGGCTTTGGAACTCGCCAGCCTCGGGAATTCGCTCCGCTATAATTCACCGACTGTCCGGTGTACACCGGACTGTCCGGTGAGCCAGCGGAGCAACGGCTACTTCGCGCTAACGGTCACCTGCAGGCGCATTTAATGCGCGCCAGAAGCGTGCAGAAGTCAAGCACGCACGAGACGGTGCACCAGACAATCTACAGTACTTGTCCGGTGTACACCGGACAGCCAAGCGGGCCCAGAAGTCAGAAGCTCCAACGGTCGAATCCCAACGGCCTAGTGACGTGGCTGGCGCACCGGACTGTCCGGTGCACCATACGATAGTCAACCACCACCAAACGGCTAGTTTGGTGGTTGGGGCTATAAATACCCTAACCACCCCACATTCAAGACATCCAAGTTTTCCCACTTCAACTACTTACAAGAGCTCTAGCATTCAATTCTAGACACACCCAAGTGATCAAATCCTCTCCAAACTCCACACAACTCCCTAGTGATTAGAGAGAGATTTGCTTGTGTTCTTTCGAGCTCTTGCGCTTGGATTGCTTTCTTCTTTCTTTGATTCTTTATTGCGATCAAACTCACTTGTAATTGAGGCAAGAGACACCAATCTTGTGGTGGTCCTTGTAGGAACTTTGTGTTCCAAGCATTTGAGAAGAGAAAGCTCACTCGGTCCGAGGGACCGTTTGAGAGAGGGAAAGGGTTGAAAGAGACCCGGTCTTTGTGACCACCTCAACGGGGAGTAGGTTTGCAAGAACCGAACCTCGGTAAAACAAATCTGCGTGTCACACTCTTTATTTGCTTGCGATTTGTTTTCCACCCTCTCTCGCGGACTCAATTATATTTCTAACGCTAACCCGGCTTGTAGTTGTGATTATTTTTGTAAATTTCAGTTTCGCCCTATTCACCCCCCCTCTAGGCGACTTTCAATTGGTATCAGAACCCAGTGCTTCATTAGAGCCTAACCGCTCGAAGTGATGTCGGGAGAACTCACCAAGAAGGAGATGGAGACCGGCGACAAGCCCGCTACAAGCCACGGGAAGGCTTCATCGGGAGAGTCCCACAACAAGGAGAAGAAGAAGGAGAAGAAGAAGGAGAAGAAGACTTCTTCTCACAAATCGCATCGGAGTGGCGACAAAATAAAGAAGATGAGGAAGGTGGTCTACTACGAGACCGACACTTCATCACCTTTTACCTCCGGCTCCGACGCGCCCTCCATAACTTCTAAGCGCCATGAGCGCAAGAAGTTTAGTAAGATCCCTTTACATTATCCTCGTACTTCTAGACATACTCCATTACTTTCCGTTCCATTAGGCAAACCGCCAACCTTTGACGGTGAAGATTATGCTAGGTGGAGTGATTTAATGAAATTTCATCTAACCTCACTCCACAAAAGTATATGGAATGTTGTTGAGTTTGGAGCGCAGGTACCATCCGTAGGGGATGAGGATTATGATGAGGACGAGGTGGCCCAAATCGAGCACTTCAACTCCCAAGCCACAACCATACTCCTCGCGTCTCTAAGTAGGGAGGAGTACAACAAGGTGCAAGGACTAAAAAGCACCAAGGAAGTTTTGGTACGTGCTCAAGACGGCGCACGAGGGTGATGAACTCACCAAGATCACCAAGTGGGAAACGATCGAGAGGGAGCTCGGTCGCTTCCGTCTTCGCCAAGGGGAGGAGCCACAAGATATGTACAACCGGCTCAAGACCTTGGTGAATCAAGTGCGTAACCTCGGGAGCAAGAAGTGGGATGACCATGAGGTGGTTAAGGTTATTCTAGGATCTCTTATTTTCCTTAACCCTACTCAAGTGCAATTAATTTGTGGCAATCCAAGATATACACTAATGACTCCCAAGGAAGTAATCGGGAATTTTGTGAGCTTTGAATTTATGATCAAGGGCTCACGGAAGATCAACGAGCTTGACGGTCCTTCTACGTTCGAGGCTCAACCGGTCGCATTCAAAGCGACGGAAGACAAGATGGAGGAGTCTACACCGAGTAGAACACCCATCGACGCCTCCAAGCTCGACAATGAGGAAATGGCGCTCGTCATCAAAAGCTTTCGCCAAATCCTCAAGCAAAGGAGGGGGAAAGATTACAAGCCCCGCTCCAAGAAGGTTTGCTACAAGTGTGGTAAGCCCGGTCATTTTATAGCTAAATGTCTTATTTCTAGTGACAGTGACAGGGGTGACGACAAGAAGGGGAGAAGAAAGGAGAAGAAGAGGTATTACAAGAAAAAGGGCGGCGATGCCTATGTTTGTCGAGAGTGGGACTCCGACGAAAGCTCTAGCGACTCCTCCGACGACGAGGACGCCGCCAACATCGCTGTCACCAAGGGTCTTCTCTTCCCCAACGTCGGCCACAAGTGCCTCATGGCAAAGGACGGCAAAAAGAAGAAGGTTAAATCCAAATCATCCACTAGATATGAGTCTTCTAGTGATGAAAATGCTAGTGATGAGGAAGATAACCTACACACTCTTTTTGCCAACCTCAACATGCAACAAAAAGAGAAACTTAATCAATTGATTAGTGTCATTCATGAAAAGGATGATCTCTTGGACACCCAAGAGGACTTCCTTATTAAAGAAAATAAGAAGCATGTTGAGGTCAAAAATGCTTACGCTCTAGAAGTAGAAAATTGTGAAAAACTGTAGCATCCCAAAAATTCAAATCCTGAAATTTTCTCAAACTCGCTCTAAATTCAAAATGAATTTCAAATTTCATTTCAAAATGTTTGTTTGCGAGTTGATATCAACAAATAAAGTATAGTGGTCTATATTCTCTCTAAAATCCTCCTCAAAATATCCTAGAAATATTTCCCCAGTAATCCCCCTCAAATTGTTTCCAGAAATACTGCCCAGATATTTCCCCAGTGATCCCCCTCAAATTCTTTCCAGAAATATTGCCCAAATATTCCACCAATATATCTCCAAGTATTTTCTTCCTAAGAAATACCTTCACAATCATTTTTCAAGTCCCTACAAATATTTTCTTCATAACTTTTCTCATACTCATACGTATACGTATGCCTCCAGTGTCATACGGTGAGCTCTACAAGCTAATCTCACTTATACAAGACAAATACATGCTAATCTCCCACTAATCCTCTCATCCTCCCACTAATCCTCTCATCCCTCCCCCTAATCCCCCCACCATGGCTATAAATAGAGGGGCAAGGGCCTCCTCTCATCCCACCCCAAGCCATTTCATGGCAACTCTCTCCCCCCCCACACACACACCCACTCCATGTTCCACACAAGCACACACTAGCACAAGGATCGTTCGATCGTTCTTCGATCGTTCGTCCCCTGTTCTTAGTTTGTTCGTTCGTTCGTCCGTTCGTTCGATCGTTCGTCCGATCGTTCATGGTTCGTTCGTCCGATCGTTCGATCGTTCGTCCGTTCGTTCGTCCAAATAATCTTTTTCCTACCGTTATGCTGCCGAAATTCCGATCGTTCGTTTGTTCGATCATTCGATCGTTCATCGTTCGTTCATAGTTCCTATTCATCGTTCATCGTTCGTTCATAGTTCCTATTCATCGTTCATCGTTCGTTCATGGTCCCTATTCATCGTTCTTCCAGATAATCTTTGTCCTGCCGTTATGCTGCCGAAATTCTGATCGTTCGTTCGTCCGATCATTCGATCGTTCGTCCGTTCGTTCATAGTTCCTATTCATCGTTCATCGTTCGTTCATAGTTCCTATTCATCGTTCATACGACTATTCATCATCACTATTCACCGTTACTATTCATCATTACTATTCACTGACACTATTCACCATCGTTACTATTCAGTGTTACTATTCATCATCGTTACTATTCATCATCGTTACTACTCATCGATGATATCTAGTAACTTTTTCGTCGTCACTATTCATCGTTACTATTCATCGATTAGCCAATCACCCCAAATTTCAACTACTCATACATCATGTTGTCCAGTCCACCTAAGACCAGCCAGACCCATATTCCAGTCATACGAACTCCGGTGACTGTGATTTTCCTTCCAGTAGGGAACTTCCCATCTGGTCACCCATCCCAGGTTTCTCCAAGTTGAGCATGCTTAACTTTGAGATTCCTTTGAACCAGGCTTCCAAACTCAGATTCCAATAATTCTTGTTTCTAAATTTTTATCAAACTATTCCCTATCCAACCATATCATCCCTTAAGCATGGTCCATATTCCAAAAAACTCCCAAAATACTCTTGTCCCATACTCTGCCTATAACTCTCCTGTTTATACTAAGTCATACGATTCATTCGTCACTATTCTCACCAACAGTGAACTTCACTGTGCTACACCACATACACCCAGCTATAAACGCTACGCCTCCAGTCCACCCTCCTGGTAAGCACCTCCGCTCCACCACTAGTAGTATCTCAACACCACATGACACATATTCTACTCAAGACTCTACCCATCCATGTATCACTATTCTGACCACTATACTAAATATTTGTTGGTATACTTGCTCGTTTGTATGTTTGCTTGTTCATGTTGCATAGTTATCGGAGCGTTCGTGCCGTCTCGTGGAGGCCAGATCCGCGAGTCTACGCTAGGCGGTGGAGCCAGAAGCCAGTTCCACGAGCTCCCCTTCCCCCTTCGCCGAATAAGCACGGCAAGCTCACTGGATCCCTTTGATGCATAAATTACCTATGTTTTTCAACCACAACCCTCAGCCTGTTATTTTATGCATGATATGATTTTGAGATAAGTTATTATGGCCACCCAAGCCGCTTGCCGCAATCAATCCTTAATATATTTGTTACAAATGATTTGAGAAAGGGTGTGAGTTTTCAAAAGAAAATGCTTTTCAAAATGTGTATGATGAAGGGTTTTCACCCTTATCACCTTGTGAGTGGGATAATCAGGGACTCCCTGGTTTAGGGGAGGGCCTAAGGTGTTAGCTCAGCTGGTTTAGGCGTGAGCAGAAGGATTGTCCCCTCGTATAAGGACTGGTTTGTCATCTTCACTACCTGTACTCTTTAATAGTACAACCACTCGAGACTGTGTGGGCAGTCACTCAATCTGAACTCGTACGGTCCAACCCCAGGGTTATGAAGGCTGGGGAGCACCGGGAGGATAAGGAGGGGGAAAGTTTTGTTCGGTTTGGACATGGTGGTGGCCTGACTCCTTCCGGATAACCCTTAAGGTTAGGACGTGCGGGGAAAGAAAGAGAGTCGGATTCGGGTCTCATTGGCCATGGGATCGCAGAGCCGAACTAGTGGGTAAAGTGTACACCTCTGCGCAGAGTTTGAAAACCTATTCGAATAGTCTGTGTCCACAGGAATGGACGAGTCTGGTATGGTATGGCAATTAATGTTTTGTTTTCCAAAAAAAGGGATGCTTTTGAAAAGTGGTTTTTAAAAAGGTTCGGCGGTTGAGCCGTGAGCTATGGTGGACGGGAAGTCCAGTAGCTGTTTTTGAAAATGAAAACCAGTGGGAACTGATGAGATACCTGGATGGTTTAGTCCAGGGGATTTTGTTATAATTCTGAAAAACATCTTGTTCCTTTTCGAGAGGATGCGCTTTGCAAAAATACAAAAAGTTTTTCAAGACAACTCTGCATAAAATATTGCTGTTTCTGCAAAATATCCTGAGCTCCACATATTCCATGCATTATATCTGATTTCCCCATTCCGCGGGTGAAGGTGGGCTGCTGAGTACGTTTGTACTCACCCTTGCTTATTTGTTGTTTTTCAGAAAAAGGAGATCGGGTAAGAGTTACGACTGTTTCCAACCTTGCCTGTGGCTGTTGGACCGCTGATTTGCTTCGCTGCGTATATCGGGCTGCTTCAGCCCCACTCTGATGATATGTCCCGAGTTGTGGACCAACTCTTAAAGTTGATCGCCACCTTTATAGGTTTGTCTCGTTTAAGCAGATCTGGAATCATCTGATGTATAAATGTGTTTACTAGCCTCCTGGGACTAGTAATTGTATCACATTTGAGTCCCAGAGGATTGGGACGCTTCAAAAACTTTCTAGTGAGCTAAGCTCTTGCCATGAAACTATTGACAACCTTAGAAATGAAAATGCTAATTTGTTAGCTAAGGTTGATTCAAATGCTTGTAATGTTTCAATTCCCAATCCTAGAAATGATAATGATGATTTGCTTGCTAGGATTGAAGAACTAAACATTTCTCTTGCTAGCCTTAGAAATGAAAATGAAAAATTGCTTGCTAAGGCTAAAGATTTTGATGTTTGCAATGCTACTATTTCCGATCTTAGAGACAAAAATGATATATTGCATTCTAAGATTGTTGAACTTAATTCTTGCAAACCCTCTACATCTACCGTTGAGCATACTACCATTTGTACTAGATGTAGAGATGTTAACATTGATGCTATACATGATCACATGGCTTTAATTAAACAACAAAATGATCATATAGCAAAATTAGATGCTAAAATTGCCGAGCATAACTTAGAAAACGAAAAATTTAAATTTGCTAGAAGTATGCTCTATAATGGGAGACGCCCTGGCATCAAGGATGGCATTGGCTTTCAACAGGGAGGCAATGTAAAACTTAGTGCCCCTCCTAAGAAATTGTCCAACTTTGTTAAGGGCAAGGCTCCCATGCCTCAGGATAACGAGGGTTACATTTTATACCCTGCCGGTTATCCCGAGGACAAAATTAGGAGAATTCATTCTAGGAAGTCTCACTCTGGCCTTAACCATGCTTTCATGTATAATGGTGAGACATCTAGCTCTAGGCAACCAACCCGTGCTAAGTTGCCTAAGAAGAAAACTCCTAGTGCATCAAATGAACATAGCTTTTCATTTAAAACTTTTGATGCATCATATGTCTTAACTAACAAATCCGGCAAAGTAGTTGCCAAATATATTGGGGGCAAGCACAAGGGGTCAAAGACTTGTGTTTGGGTACCCAAAGTTCTTGTATCTAATGCCAAAGGACCCAAAACCATTTGGGTACCTAAAGTGAAGAACTAAACTTGTTTTGTAGGTTTATGCATCCGGGGGCTCAAGCTGGGTAATCGACAGCGGGTGCACAAACCACATGACAGGGGAGAAGAAGATGTTCTCCTCCTATGAGAAAAACCAAGATCCCCAACGAGCTATCACATTCGCGGATGGAAATCAAGGTTTGGTCAAAGGATTGGGTAAAATTGCTATATCTCCTTACCATTCTATTTCCAATGTTTTTCTTGTAGATTCTTTAGATTACAATTTGCTTTCTGTATCTCAATTATGCAAAATGGGCTACAACTGTTTATTCACTGATGTAGGTGTCACTGTCTTTAGAAGAAGTGATGATTCAATAGCATTTAAGGGAGTGTTAGAGGGACAGCTATACTTAGTGAATTTTGATAGAGCTGAACTCGACATTTGCTTAATTGCTAAGACTAACATGGGTTGGCTCTGGCATCGCCGACTAGCACATGTTCGGATGAAGAATCTTCATAAGCTTCTAAAGGGAGAACACATTTTAGGATTAACAAATGTTCATTTTGAGAAAGACAGGATTTGTAGCGCATGCCAAGCAGGAAAGCAAGTTGGTGCCCATCATCCACACAAGAACATCATGACGACCGACAGGCCACTGGAGCTCCTACACATGGATCTATTCGCCCCGATTGCTTACATAAGCATCGGTGGGAGTAAGTACTGTCTAGTAATTGTGGATGATTATTCTCGCTTCACTTGGGTGTTCTTTTTGCAGGAAAAATCTCATACCCAAGAGACCTTAAAGGGATTCTTGAGAAGGGCTCAAAATGAGTTCGGCTTGAGGATCAAGAAAATTAGAAGCGACAATGGGACAGAGTTCAAGAACTCACAAATCAAAGGCTTCCTTGAGGAGGAGGGCATCAAGCATGAGTTCTCTTCTCCCTACACGCCACAACAAAATGGTGTAGTGGAGAGGAAGAATAGAACTCTATTGGACATGACAAGAACCATGCTTGATGAGTACAAGACTTTGGATCGGTTTTGGGCCGAGGCAGTCAACACCGCCTGCTACGCCATCAACCGGTTGTATCTACATCGAATCCTCAAGAAGACATCCTATGAACTCCTAACCGGTAAAAAGCCCAACATTTCATATTTTAGAGTCTTTGGTAGCAAATGCTTTATTCTTATTAAAAGAGGTAGAAAATCTAAATTTTCTCCTAAGACTGTAGAAGGCTTTTTACTAGGATATAATTCAAACACAAGGGCATATAGAGTCTTTAACAAGTCCTCTGGACAAGTTGAAGTTTCTTGTGACGTTGTGTTTGATGAGACTAACGGCTCTCAAGTAGAGCAAGTTGATCTTGATGAGATAGGTGATGAAGAGGCTCAGTGCATCGCGCTAAGGAACATGTCCATTGGGGATGTGTGTCCTAAAGAATCCAAAGAGCCTCCAATTGCACAAGATCAACCATACTCCTCCACGCAAGCATCTCCACCAACTCATAATGAGGATGAAGCTCAAATTGATGAAATAGAAGATCAAGCAAATGAGCCATCTCAAGATGACGGCAATGATCAAGGGGGAGATGCAAATGAGCAAGACAAGGAGGATGAAGAGCAAAGGCCGCCACACCCAAGAGTCCACCAAGCAATCCAACGAGATCACCCCGTCGACACCATTCTCGGCGACATTCATAAGGGGGTAACCACTAGATCTCGTGTTGCACATTTTTGTGAGCATTACTCTTTTGTTTCCTCTATTGAGCCACACAGGGTAGAGGAAGCACTACAAGATTCGGATTGGGT